>NC_135498.1:13193088-13493088 GCF_052857255.1 Amblyomma americanum | reverse complement strand
TTGCGATAGTGGTTCTCTAGCAGATAACTACTTTCCAGGCGCATTTTTCGGCCTGCTTGAACTGTGCTCCTTTGAGACATACTACTATGTAACCGTGACGCTGGGTAGCACTCGTCTAGTTGACATCTCGCGCACATAAAACATGAAATAAGAAATTATGAACAATGCGTTCAACTTTTTACATATATACATACTTTACGTATTTTACATATTTTGCATATTTTACAATTTTACATATTTTACATATTTACACAGAAGGGCGTCGAATGTGTTTAGAAGCGAAAGAATGTCCACAAAGTAATCACCCTCTATTTGCGTACGCGACTGGGCTGCTCTGCTCTAGCAGTCACGTGACGTATGCTCCCATTGTGTAAACAAATTTATTGAACAGTAAGTGTCAGCGCAAATGTGGCGCCTCAGCCATACCTTCGTGTCGGTTCCTCCAGATGGACCGTGCAGCCACAGGTCGAAACGGGGACACATGGAAGCGTACTCGTTGCTAGACAGTCGGCTGTAGTTACACGGTAGCGGACACATGCCGCTTGTGGCCGTGTACCTTCCAAGAAACCGGCATCAAAAAACGGTTTAGGGTTAGCTCGAACTTCTATAATAGCTCTAAAGACTGAAAGAAACGAAAAGCTGTGAGGCACGAATACTAATAAGTCCTGCTTTGCCAAGTTGAAAGGTACGACGAGTTTTCTTCGTTATAAGCAGAGACCGCATCTTTTTTTTTTCACTGCAGAAAGATGCTGCAGGCGCGTAGGACTGGCTGTTAAGGGAATTTTTAAAATACCAAATACGAAACAGATCCCACTAAAGCTCATACTGAAAAGAAATAATTTCGCACATAAACCTTAACTAGCCTGACCAGAACTCCGATACTGATGCATTGATTTTCGCAATAAAAAATACCCGCCCCACAAAAGTCGATCCTTTATTATCTTTTTCACCATACGGCTCTGCAGCAGTATTTGCAGTGCTGGTTTTAAAAGTTCCCCTGAGCTCGACTGCCAAAATACCGTAAAATAAATGTTTGAAAATTTGGCATTTTCAGCAATTTCATACCAAAATTTTGGAAATTGGAAAATTGTAAGATACCTTTACCGTAGTATTGAAGGTAATGGTCCATTCTCCTGATATATAGCAAAATCTTTCTTTTAAAATTTTGCCATTCGTTGCATCGAACAGTTAAGACTCCTATAGAAAACCAATGGGGAACACTTCTGACGATTGCAAAAACGTTAACAGAAACGTTAATAGCATGTTAATAGCATTATTAATAGAAATTCAAGACAGCAGTTGGGTGATCTGCATTAATGTTGATTGTTATAGTGAAATCTTGCCTTATGCGAAAAAAAAATGCGTTCATAACTGGTTTTCCGTTCCAAAATGCTTTTGTCCAGAAATGCTGGATATGAAAAATCTTATCCACAGAAGACAAATGGTTTTCTCAGGGAAAGAAGCAAGCAATATTGTCACCAGTGGCCGAAAGGCGGGTATCGATGCGAAAAAGCAAAGGAGTGTCGCAGTGAAGATCCGGAGTAGAGAGACGGGTACACCTAATGCGCATGGGCAAATGCGTGTTGCTACAACCTTAAGAGTAACTCCGATGGAATGCGCCGCATATGAGAAATAAAGTCATCAGAAACTAACTGAATTGAAATTGAAATTTTTTTGGGGGGAAAAGAAATGGCGCAGTATCTGTCCCACATATCGGCGGACACCTGAACCACGCCGTAAGAGAAGGGATAACGAAGGGAGTTTTTTTTTTAATTGGTTTTGGGGGGAAAGGAAATGGCGCAGTATCTGTCTCATATATCGTTGGACACCTGAACCGCGCCGTAAAGGAAGGGTAAAGGAGGGTGTGAAAGAAGAAAGGAAGAGAGAGGTGCCGTAGTGGAGGGCTCCGGAATAATTTCGACCACCTGGGTATCTTTAACAAGCACTGACATCGCACAGCACACGGGCGCTCTCGAAGGGAGTGAAAGAAGAAGGGAAGAAAGTGGTGCCGTAGTGGAGGGCTCCGAAATAGTTTCGACCACCTGGGGACCTTTTAACGCGCACTGACATCACACAGC
Source organism: Amblyomma americanum (assembly GCF_052857255.1). NCBI lineage: Eukaryota > Metazoa > Arthropoda > Arachnida > Ixodida > Ixodidae > Amblyomma > Amblyomma americanum. The sequence continues at coordinate 13,491,010 of NC_135498.1, read as the reverse complement.
GCGCGGGCGCCTTAGCGTTTCGCCTTCATCGAAACGCAGCCGCCGCGGTCGGGTTTGAACCCGGGTGCTCCGTGTCAGTAGCCGAGCGGCCTAACCACTGAGCCACCGCGGCGGGTAGAAACTAACTGATGATTTACATTTTAATACGCACAGTACTCAAAGCTAAACTTTCAATCCGCATAGCTTACAGTACACAAAATGAGGACTTAAAGAAAACTGAGCACTGCTTTCTTGCTGCTATTACTAATTGACATTAAAAATGTAAAAAAAGAATAGCTCATGTATTAGCACTACATTCTTTGCACCTGTCGCAGCCACTGCAAGACATTTTGTATTACGAGAATAACATCTCAGTTGCGACGGCAAGTATAATTGGCAGTTCAACTGCTTACGCCCGCCGTAAACTATAAGTACGGATTAGCAATTTCGTGGCAGACCCAATTTGAAAATATTTTTGCTCTCCTCCAGTTAGCTGCGTCATTTATTGTGAATGAATAACCTAGAACGTGGAGCACAGCTTTGTGCACCTTCGTTTTTTGCTTCTGCTGCAGAAGAAGAGGCACCACTTCTACGAGAATAGAAGTTCATAAACATTAGTTGTTGTTTTAGAGCTTTTCTTGAAAAAGCTGTCGTTGCAAACAACATTCTAGATATACTTGTAAACCAGTTATAAACTGAATCTTTTCAAATCTTCATACGCAGCTTATGTTTAAGCATAAGACGGTTTTACTTTTTGTGATTTAGCACACTATATCCCTCACATTTCAAGTCTTCATATGCAGCTTATGTTTAAGCATAGGACTTTTATTTTTTATGATTCAGTAGACTACATCCCTCACTCAAGACATTGGTTTAAGCTGTGGCTTCATCGATGTATCTTCGCTGCGGAAAGAAGTGCTGATTTTCCTTCGTGTCATCCAAAGGAACAAGAATACAGACCTCATAAGTTTCTTCAGCGTTTCCATGTCCGTCACGCAGGGATGCAGCAAACGCATGGTTTCTGCCCGAGGGTCGAGCGAGTAGTGGTTCAGCGAGCGCTCCCGTCCAGCAGGACGTGTCATGAGAGCAATGTTCGGCAGGAACCTGCGTAGGGATGGCTTGAGATAATTTATGTTCTTCGTTCGTAGCTTGAACAAAAAGCCAACGCATGCGATTCTTATGAGGCACCCTGCTTGATGTACAGAAAGAGACGCACTGTGCTGCTGTCCTCGAATAGCCGGAATGAATTACGTATTTTTAACTGAATTTTTTACTTCTCGGAATTATGGTAAACGTAGCTCGAGAAGAAAGTCGCACATCGGAGATAGTATTATGAAATCTGTGTCGATATGGTAACTCCAGATGGCGTGGGATGCGCGGAATTCAGAGTCAGTGGAAGCGGATTCTGCGGTGCAGTAAACGCAAACGGGCTGCTATAGCTGATGATGATGATGATGTAAAAGATGAAGATGATGCTGAGGACAAAGAAGACGGTGTGTATGCGGCGCGATGTTTCATAGAAATTCAGCGCTGAAATAATGCTTGGAAAACTGTCACATAAAGTGCCCCAATATCTCCAGTCCGGCGACTTGCAACTTAGATTCGTGCACCTCAGCCTGCATCGATAAGGTAGTGCATATACTTACAGATACGTCTTCAGCTGCATGAGTCGACACGGAAGATTTGCATGAACTGCACTGACATTCCAATTAACTTTGGCTGTTGCCATTTCCTCCGAGAAGGAAAGATCATGCGCGATCGCCATGACTAGACAATTTAACGATGCGACAGCAGTTTCGTTCGGAACTGACTCTTCGAGTTCTTGGTCTTTGGCTCGGTGCGGTAAGGCCCGCTATTCTGAGATATGCTCGTCGGCACTGTGGTCGATAAAGATGGAATGAAGATTTTTCTCGCAAAGAGGCACGTGACTGGATGAAACTAATCGATTGAAATGGAACCCCAGGCTAACAAAGACCATCAAGTTACAGGAGAGCCGCTGTACCGCCTATTGGACATTGTGTAAAATTTCTCCGCTTTAAATACCTGATACCGCCTTTACTGAAAAAGCTTTAAAAGTCGTCCGCTTCGAAATAATCCGAGGAACTGTTTCCGATCCCACAATGCGTTGAATGTTTCGTTTTGCTTTACAGAAGGCAAGAAAGGTGGCTGTGAGGCGGTGCTTAAGCAAAACTTCAACAATTGTCCTGCGGAAGTTGACATTTTCGGAAGAGATCTCCTTCAGCTAACAAAATTTGCTCTGCCAAATCTTCACGACTCCTTCGCAATGCACATAAAAGAAAGAAATGCATTATGATTTCAGCAAAAATTTCACTACTTACGCTTCGTTGTAGCTCCCCCAATAGCCTTGCATGTTTAAAATTGGAGTGATGTCACTAAACTCCACCATACCCCTGGGAATCAAAAAGAAATAAGACCGTTCATTTGTCAAGACAATTGATTGAAGGGAGCATTTCACAATTTGGTTCATTATGAAATCATCGCAAAGAACGAAGACGACGAACCCAGCGAAGAGGACAGCTGCGACATTATCTTCTCAGATTTTGATTGAATGAGGCAGGTTAAATGCACATGAGGAAAAATCACTTCGCTCAAAATCCTGATGCAGAACATTCTCGAAAACAGCCAACTCAGGTGCTTAAATTCTGACAGGGAAGCAGGGTTCAGAGTTATGACAAATTGGGGCCTCAATTATTCGTAAACTTATGAAGAAGTGAAACTGAAGGAAAGCGCGATGAGCAGTTTGTGATTTAAGTTCCTCTTTCTTTAGCGCAAGTCAGTTAAAGTCGTAGCTACCAGGTGCAAGTCTGGCATCTAGAACTGGTATTTAAAAGGAGCTTAATTTTTTTGCTCCTATTTTAAATATACTCACCTCGATGCGGCAATATATAGTGAATGCAATGAATCAGTGATTTGCAATCCTTATCGAACTTACCCAAATTGATTGACAACGTAAATTAAAGGCATTGAAGCCCGCTAACGGACCAAAGTGTGGTACTGCATAAGTATCAGTGCCAAAATGCCATTCTGTGGTATATCACCCTCTCGTCTTGGCGATTAATTGATCACCATTGCCTGTTCAAAATGATATCGCAGCATTCAAAATCTAAATTGCGAGCTTTCACTCTTCTAAACTCGCTGCACCATCTCGTTTTCAGAAGACTAAGCTTACAAAGACAACTACAATCTTCTAATGCATTTGATCGGTTTGCTGCCTTATGCGAGTCACGGATGTCTGTATAGTCTGAATTAGAGTGCATGAAACTCCAAGTAACTTGGATGGATGCTCAGCAATTTCAGCCAACTCTTGATGAAATATTGCTGATGGTTATATGCTTTCTTGTTAACGGTTTGCTTTGCTGTCAGAAATGCATACGCACATGCTCACGATGTCAAAGTAACCAAACTCGATGTCATAATTATTTGAAGCTGTTTTATGGAGCACATGCAGAGTTTTACTGAAACTTGCTTTACCTGATGGCTGCCGCTTAGAGGGTTTAGAAACTTACCACGCCTAGTTGAACACATTATGGCGCTGCCTGTGCGATTGCATGCTTTACTATTCTGGGTTGTCCGGTACAAGAGACGTACACACTCGACACCATAAAGTATTTTTTAAAGCACAGGAAACAAGTGGTCGGTATTCTTAAACCATCGGAATGAAGCTCTTTACACAGCAATGTAAGTTAAAAGCGCATCTGCCCATAAATCACACAGCTCAGTTGTCCTACGTACGGCAGCTGCTCCACCAGCCATAACGTTTCAGGTTGGAGGCTTCCCCCTGGCATGAACCGCTTGTAGTCAAGGATCATCCACTGGTTGTTGTACCTGCATATATACGGAAATCCACCGTCAGCATGACACGGATGTGGCGTCCTCTACAAGGCTGTGCCTCCTCCAAAGCATAGCATGATCTGAGAGCTATAATAAACTAAATCAAGTCTGAAAAGCGATGTTGTGCCTCCCTTCTGGGTATTCTTCTGCTTCTGTTTCTCTTCCCCAATATTTTAAATGCCAGAATATATTTCCAGAGTACACGAGATGATGCAATTTTCCGCAACATAGACCCTGGATACTGCGTTCCGCTCTTTGAATATTTTTGATATATTTTTTTAAAAGTTATGGTTCACATAACGCTCATCTTTTTGCTTTGCCTTCAAATTTGACGAATCAGGACCCTTAAAACATTGTCCCTACGGCAAAACTACAGCCGATGCAATATCGAATAGTAAACGTATGAAGGCAAGTGCTAAAAGTACCGATATTCAGAAGGTCAATCCACACGTTTGAGTGTGCTTTCATTGGCTAACTTTAGCATCTGTGGCAAGCTGATGGGAATAAATAGGCGGCTTGCGTTTATTGTTATCCGATTCCTTCATTTATTAGATTTATCTCGAATTTGATGCCAGCTTACGTGCCACTGTTGAACCTCGTGAATATGGCCGCCCACTGTGATCCGCTGGTGGCCAGTCGGCTGGCAACCATGTTGCGCACCCACGTGAGGGGACCGGCATTGGGTCGCACGCGGAGCAGCAGGCGGTGATTGGTGTTCTTCAGCGATGTCTCCATCACCGCCTGCCAATTGGAGGCCCCGGCTGATGCAACGGGGATCCCTGCATGCTCGCTCATGCCAAAGGAATCTGCGACGGGCTACGCAGCCTCGAGAACCACGTGCTTTTAGTGCTCCTAGGGCTGACTCGAAAGTAAGCGTGCACGCGGCACCGCAATGAATGAAAATCCGGCTCGTGAGCTTGGCATTTGTTGTCATTATGGCGAGAAAATTGAAACTCATAACAGTGATAACTAGTGTCAGGTATTTTTTTTACTCTATTCCTCGTTTACTTGCAAAGCGTCCAGTGACATCGATTGTGACATGGCATATTGGTGAGCCGCGTGCTTTGATTTCCTTTAATTTCTTAAGCGCTTGGCGTCGTTAATGACGCCGCAAAAGGCGTTATGAAAGCAGGATCCAAAATCTAGACCTGTTGGCCCGAAACAACGGGTCATAATAGCTCGGTACCGGAGACTTCAGTGGTAGTAGTCCAGTGCATGCGTGCCTGATAAGCAGTGCGCTTTAGCACGCTAACACTTTCAACCATCCAGTTTCACTCTCTAACGCCAGCTGTATTTGCTAGAATTCTGCAGAAAACTTGCAAAAATTAGCGTTCTTCTAAGAATCATGACAGAGCAGTTCAGTCAGGAACAACCAGGAGATTTTTTTAAAGTGAGGACAACACCCTGATTCATGACAGAAAAAGCAAGGTGCCTGCATGAACATACCGAGCACCATCTTAAGGATTGACATCGCGAATTGCCCAACTTGACCGCAGATAATCAAATAAATAGATTTATCGGTGCACAACATGACTGCAACTTTAAACAGGTATTTTGACTTTACTTTTTAATTCGCCCCGTAAATTTCCCGCTTCTATTAATTAACTGGAGCCAACGAATCAAAAAGTTAAGGCACAAGTTGCAGTAATGAAAAGGAGAGCGACGTAGTTCTTGACACTAATCTAGGTTACGCCACCGCTGGTGAATCAAATGTAAGTATCACGCACTTCCTTCATCGAAGACGGTTAACTGCGATGATCGCGTCAGCATGCGTACTCAGTACGACGTATGTCACTTTTACTGTGGTTACCATGGAAGAGAACTGTGCGTATCGGAAACGTATTCCTCAGCTTACCAAACCAGCAGAAGTCAAGTGAAAGTCGTCGAAGGAATTCAAGCAACCAGGGTACGACGACATCGTCAGTGTGTGACCGGGAATTACGTCACCTGCAAAGAGTACACCCGACGAACTTCTCTTCCAGAATAGCGGCAGTTTGATTATTACGCCCAGGAATATAATCAAACCAGGTTACGTTTTGATAGAGGGAAGCATGTAAGTGATCTCGCCACAAGGTTTTCAGCCTTCCTAAACATTATTTAGCGGATCAGTTGCATTAGCAGCCACAAATTGATGCGCAAAGCATAAAGCGATCAGCAATTCGTTAGTGACGTAGTTCAGTATGCATGAATTGCCTAAATGAAAATATAAGCAGATGTTTCTCTCAATTAATTATCTCAAATCAAGTGCTGCTTTTGGTTACATGACACGCAGTCCAGGTAAATTTGTTGTATTATTTCGCTTCGATTAGCTCAGGACATGGAGCGGTTTATACTGTAGTGGGCGCAGCATGTCTCACAATGCGCTGTGTTCAATAGAATGCTCATCACGTTTACTCTTAGCTCTGGACGCATCAGGCAGAGGGAGATATATATTTTTTTATCAGGCAAGGTTAGCATGCACCCGCGAGGGCCAGCCGCATGGTAGTCATAAAAGAATATGACAAGGTGCACAGTGTTGCACATGATCATTTTTTTGGACGCTTAGCAGCTTCACAACCTCTAATTTTGGAGCTCTGTGCCTTTGCTAAACGGTAGCAGAGGACCGAATTTCATGACGTCCCTTTTTAGGCCATAGCTGTCTTGCAGGGTTTACAAAAGTGTATGCTTGCACCTTCCCCTGGCTCAACTAGATGAATTCCCTAATCATCATATAACTTCGGAGTAGAACTGTGTCTTTGCTGGATTACAGAAAACGTTGAAAACATCTACCATTCGGCACCTCGCTAATGTTTGAGTGCAGTACACTCTCAACTAACCTACCACGGATACTTGGTTTCCACCTAGTGTCTCTTAAATTACTCGGCCGAAACCACAGCCCTGTGAGAAATTTTATGTGCCTCTGAAGAAAATTGAGATAAGGTCGTTTACGTGAGTTCGTATCTGAGCAGAAGTTCGCTGCTTTGTTACTGAAACAGAGCAGCGTGGAACAGAACTCTAGAAAAAATAGTGCAAATAAAGAACACGTTTTGTACATATGTAGTGCTTGCACTGCCTCCATCTCTTCCCCACACCCTCCTTTTTTCTCCTGGAATGCTTGGCTTTATTGGTGATCGGCGGGTCGCCAAAGGGCCCTGCCAACTCTTTTCAGCAAACGCTCGTTTTGCGAGGTCCTACTGTAGTACTATCTTCTAGACTACTTTCTCGTGCCCCCCCCCCCTATCTACGGAGAAGAACAGCGCTTGGTACGGGCATCTCGTCGGAAGAAAGTTCACATTGGCTGTCTCACCTTGAGTTTCAATTGTGCGCCAGGGAAACTTGTATTTCTTCTGTGTCCTCAGCATGCTGCTGAATTTGAACCAGCTGGTGTGAGCAAAGTAAATGTCCCTGTTGCCAGGCGCAATCTTGATCAGCGCCGAACATGTGAGCATCATGATCGAGTGCCTGTCCAATATTCGTCCGAATTTCGCTTCCAGCTCCAGCAAGTCTCCTACACCTGAAAGGAATCTGTGTGGAAGTCGCAGCTTTCGTCACGCGTCTCCGCATGGCTTTGCATTTGGTGCGGTCTAAATACGCTGGTTGAAAATTTGAGTTCGCCGCAAGTGAGCAAGACATTCTTTCGACTTTTTTTTTCCGTTTGTGCCCTTTCTTAAAATGAGCCATTCTCAGGCGTTCTATTGCACGAAGCTTAAAACGCCGCTATATTGGCGATACGTGCTTCACAACGATCAATGAAAGCTACTTCTGATTAATCTGCTGCATACGCACTTGAAGGAAAACGCTTCTTCTAGAAATTTGGAAATCGTATACCTTCTTCTCGCCGTGTGAGGAGCATTCACACTATAAAAAAATTGGTGCTAGGAAAACTTTTCTGAAATGCGTTCACTGCGACCTTTTAGTTAATTTGTGCGTGCTGTTAATTTTTCATACTGGATTAAGGTTCTTGGTCATTTCTATCGGATTATTTACACGCGTATTAGAAATTGTGGTTGACTAAACTTATTTTCAATGCAGCCAATTTCGTGGGGAATCGCGTGTTGCCATCATTTATTAACTTAACACGAACCTGCCTATCTTGTCGGCACATCACATTTCATTACTTTCGGCCGAAATCATTTTTTTTTTCTCTCGTGAACATTGGACACTGCCTAATGAAGTCAGCATATCAAGCACTCCATTAGATCGTGGCCATCATTTACTAACACGAACGCAGTTGCATCTACAGCCTTCCTCAATATCAAAGTGAATTAGACCAATTATAATGTCTTTTATGATGCATTAATCGAAAAAATCTGGGCAGTGACTTCGAATGTTAAAGAATCAGCTTCTTGCTCTGATATTCTCAGCAGATAAGAGCTTTGAGTATGAAAATGTAACCATTCGCGTTCGCGGATCGGGCCAATAAGGTTGTACGTACAGGACCCTGGACGCTGTTCTTAGTCGGTTTCTGAAATCCAGAGCTCGGTACTCAAACACGTCATGGAGTCCGGTAAGCTGCTGCATTTGTAAATGAACCTGTATGTCAAAAGGAGCTTGAATGAGATAAGGTCATCGGAGGTAGTCAAAAGAGCGTAAAAGCAAAATTTAGGTCTCCTCTACATTGCAACGGTCAGCTGTACACAGGCGATTTAGGGTAATCTCACAAAATTCTACACATGGCTCAGATGAGGGAGCAGCCATTCTAGTGTGTCGAGGAACTAACCATTCGCCAGTAAGGATCGGCGTCCCGATGGATGTCCTGCTGCCGGTGAGAGTAGCGGAGATTGTAGTTCAAGAAGCGGCGAAGCCGGCTGCAGTAGAGGATGTTATTGTAGCAGTATCTTCCGAACATGTTTGTCCACTGATACTCGATGAGCTGGCGTGTGAGGTATGCTTCCAGAGCACCTGCAGCGTAGGCCTGGATATGGTCACTGACGCTCGGACTGGACTCCACCTCGAGGTAGGACCACCTGAGCCAAGAGTGCGTATGGGGAAGAATTTTAAGGCGGAAGCCTTTAATGGCTCATGTTGTCTCTCCGTCAGCGAAATCTGTCACACTATGACGTCATCAATGGCATCATTTCTATAACCCATATGCTATTAGCAATTACTAAGTAATGGGTGATTGGTAATTAGTTAATTAGTCGTTAATTGGCAAGTAGTAAAAAATAAAAAAAAAGAAAATAAAAAGGAATAAAGGGTTAAAATGAAAATAAAACTAAATAAAAATGGAGTGAAAGCAATAAAAATTAAAAATCAAAATAAATATTAAATCAATTATTGAAAAAGAACAGAAAGAAATAAAAAGTGAAAACAAATAAACAAAATTAATTAAAAACAACCGAAAAAATTGCAATGCCTAGAGGCAATGCCTTTCGCATTCCGGCGCGTAAGCAGACTTAAGTGCCCTCAGAATTTTTTTTTTACCCGCATTATCTGAAAAAGTGGGCACACAGCTTCGCTGCAGTTCAGCTTTTGTGCGCGTTCAGGACATAACATTTCTTGGTAGCGAAATCCCAATGGGCCGTGCGCTCGTGCCCTCTCCTCTTGCGCAGCCACTTACCCTTCGCTGGGGATGCGGTTCTGGAAGCAGGCCCATGCCACCGGGACGACGGCCGTGCTTTGTGGCATGGGCTTTCCTGGTCGGATCCGCAGGCGTTCAGTGCGAAGGTCAAGCGCAGCCCATGCACATCTGCAGTCGCCGCAAGAGGCACGGACGACAGTCGCAGACTTGAGGAGAAGGGCAGTGGCCAGTGAAATGGCGAGCATTCTTCCTTTTCAGTTGCGGCCTCTATAAAGCACAGAAAGAAAGCATGGGTCCGGCGCCCCGCTTTAATCTTTGTTAGCGCTTAAAGGAGAATCAGAGGAGGGGAGGTGATAGCGAAGGACTGGTCAGCCTTCTGCGTGAAGCGAAAGCCCAGGCTAGTCGGCATCACTACTACACGAACAGAAAGCTTAACTAACGTCAGTTTCAAGAGACGGACAGGATGGAAAAAGCATACAAAACAAATTTGGGTCAGGTGGCGAATGCACTTTGAAAAATACGAGTATAAAGGTTAGCGCAAGCTCGACAACGAGATAAAAAAAATACAGGACGAATGCAAATTACATAATATATTTTTCAGAGGTGTTCAGCAAAACTTATGCATGGGACCATAGAGCGTGCTCCGAAGACTCACATTCAAGAGAAAAATCATTATTATATTACAGGGCACCTTTTCTCACAGTATTGCACTAAGAAAAGAAAGCTCGCGCTAGTACAGTGCTACTGAATCTCGTTGATGAAGTCCGGACATTTTATGTAAAAAAAAAAAACAGCTTCCATTAGTTGTTAAGCTACGCCATTTATTTCTTGCTTCAAACGCACATCGCCCGCGTACCTGTCACTGAGATAGCTATGGGATACGATTCACCGGAGCAGGCCTAGTGACTAAAGAAAACAGTGCTCAACGCGGACAGCAGTGCCGAGCGCGGACGGAAGTAGCGCGCGTCACCTGCCTTGACTTGAACCACCCCTGTCGGTCTACGTGATGTGCCTCGCTAACCGTCACGCCTGCGTCTTTGCCGCCGATGCTAAGGGCGACGAAAACAGCGCCATAATTGCGTCAAGATCCGACTGAGCTACGACGACAAAAGGCATAATTTCTGACGCTGCGATTCTATAACCAGCGTTATGATATTGGCAGGCCTTGAATTTTCATCACAAAGGGGAAATTTAACAAACTAGTACACTCCGTGCCATAGACCTGTGCAGTTGGCCTATCATGGGTGGGAAAAAAAAAAAGTTGTACGGCGCGTAAAAATTGTTGCGAGCCTATACTCACTTATAGATACGTTGCGTACCGAACTTCGACGGAGTGATGGAGGCGGACTCTATCTAATCAGACCGAAGGCGCCCATCAAGTAGTAGGCAGTAAAACAAGCAGGAAGCCCTAATTGGTGCATCGTGGTTGATCAGTCTCCCGAGAGCTAAGCCGATGCCTCAGTGCAGGACTGCCAAGCCCGATAAAAACATCGCAGAGACGGCTGCCACTTGACGGAAGGCCGCAAATGCCACAATAAACGCGCAGCGGCCGAATAAATCACCCAGAGCAGGCGACGTCACAGTATCGTAATTCTGCGAGGGCATCGTGTGTCCCGACAGCCGGCTGATAAAGTAAGCTTCGGAGACTGACTATCATTAAATAAATGTTGTTCTTTGATATCGGCAATAATCATGGGGAAATGGAAGCAGATAGCATTTGAGACAAAGGTACAGCCAGTTATACGCGGACAAAGTACAGAGTCTGTTTCACGCGCTGAAGTGTAGGTTTAATCATTACACTTTCTAGACCGCTTACTTTGTTCAAGTTTCCTTGTTCATGAGGGCTTTTCATCAGAAATAATAGCGGTGTGCCAGCACGTACAAGCTATAATGAAATGATTTGATGTGTTCATAACGTTTTAAAGTCGCCAAGTAATCTGTAAAGCAAACCGAACCTTGTACTACATTTTAGTCTAAGTACATTTTTTTCTATTATATTTATTTATTGTTTTTTAATTATGATCCAAGGAAAGTTAGGTTTCGCAAAAACCTGCTGCTTCATATACAGGCTATATGTGAGGGGTCTAATTACTTGACTTTGGCGGCTTCGGATCATTCGTGAAGCGAAAGGCCAATTGCATCTGAGGTACATGTTAATGGCTGACTGAAGCAGTATAGGCATATTACAAGCTCTCGTTATTTCAATTGGGTTTCAATAGCTGCCTAACAACATTTTATGAAAAAGGACCGAAATTTGGAGAGTTAACCTAGAAGTCTTCACCTGACTCCTCAATCAATTATCGACGCGACCAACTATTACGTCATTGAGCGATTTCATACTGACGGCCACGTTATTTCGGGGCGTCTGGCTATAACAGCTGGCGCTGTATACGCGCCGCGTTCAGCAACATACGTGGCATCAAAACGTTTTTTTTTTGTTTTTTGGCTATCTAACGCTGTTATCCCACTACCCACATCACGGGGCTTGGCATTAAAAATACAGTCTTGGTCAAAAGTCTTAATGCCAAAGGCTTTTCTCTTCAGCCGCATAATACAGCCATCACGGCACTATTAAAAGCCGAATGACCTAAAATGCTAACAAAACGTGTCTTCTTGGCTTCCTGCTTGACTTGAGTTTTCAGTGATCCGCTGCACGGAGCATTCTAGGAACATTCATTTCACTGCAGCTGAGTGCTATGGCCTTAATACTTTTGACCGAGACAGTGCATTTTTTTCTACATTGGACATCGCTGTATAGGTGGTCAAAATTAATTCTCAGACTTCTACTACGACATTCTCCGGAGCCAGAGTGCATCTTTGGGACTTCGAATGCTACATAACATACCACATTCTGTGCTTTTACCATTTCTTTTGAAGCGGCAACTGCTCAATTATTTCCACATTGGAGACGGTTATGTAAGCACCTGTTAATATTGCATGGAAGCACTTACCCTTGAACATTCAAACGTGCATGAATACTTCGCAGGAGCTTTCATGCTTACACTCCTCTTCTAATCCCGTACATGGCTGGGTAAACCGAACAAAGTCAACTGCTGTGCAGAGAGCGAGTGTTCACTCGCTGCGGCTGCTTGCCGAGCACACTGACTGACCGCACACTTGCTAAGCCGTGGCCGTCACGGAGAGGCAGACGAATCCGCTCGCAGCTGCGCGCTCTCACGTGTCCCGACAGGCTTCGCTCGAAGGACCCTCGTAAAGCGGTTTTCTTACCGTTTGCTCGTCTGGGCAGAAGAAGCGCTCTCGTGCCCACGCGGGTGTTGTTCAGCAGTGAGGCTCTCCCGACACGGCCTCAATGCCCACGGCGACGATCTGAATGGAGACCCAGACGTCCTTTCGCGCCGTAGGAAGAGAAAGATGAAGTGAGTTACGGAATGAGATTCAGCCTTGCCAGCTGTGGCCGCTCCAGAAAGCAGTACTCAGACGGGGATTTATTTTTCGCAATAAGAGCATACTACCGCTCCTACGGCAGTTCCCTCTCGCACCCACTGCACACTCCTTTGAAGAGCTATAAAAACCCTTTTCCAGATACATTTTGAAGCCCGAAAATTAATATTAGATGAAATTTGCTTTGGAACTACTGGTGCTTTGGGGGCACATAGCTCAGAACTGTCATTAGCTTGAGTGTTGCCCATTTTGCTGCTTCTCTAGCATCTCATTGTCACAGTCATATGTCTCAAAACTCCAGCTTATGAGGCATGTTTAAGAGTGGTTATCAGAACCGCGTCTTGATGTCGGGTCCCGTAGTTTTTTAAAGGAGACATTCCACCAGAACACCAAGGGTTGTCGCATATAACTGTGCGGGATTGAATTAAGAAAGTTAAAACGTGAATAGCGCAGCATACCTTTGAATTTGTCTAAATACTTGCATGCTTAAATTTAACAGATTTCGGTATCGACAGAAGCATTACCGGGATCAGCCTGACTACTTCCATGGACTGCAGGACAAAGGTCTCTCCCATATCTCTATAATTAAATTAAGCATGATCAGGTACGTTGATTTCCACGGAGTGGTCTGCGGGGACCCATTGTAGCGGCGCTGGCATCGCCAGCGGCGCTGTTGAAGATGAAGTGGCGCGACCTCCTTCGTGCAGACCGGAAGCTCTCGCTCGTGCAGCAGAGAACGTTTTGGGCAACCGACGAGACCAGCAACGTCGACAGCCCGCTCCGCCGACTCACCAGCCGCGGCTACCGGGACATCCAATAAATGTGGACCACGCACCACACCATCACTGGCGCTGCTCGCTGCCTAATGGGCTGGCCAACTTGTTGGCTCACTATCTGAATGCGTAGTCGGTTCACTAACTGGCTCTACCTGGATGGACATTTGGTCCACGCCTCCAGGAAAGCGATAAAGATATGAATATGGAGCTGGCAAAGAAGCATAGGTGCGCACCGTACACGTAGTAAGGCGAACGTTGGATGAGAATCCACTTGTGACGGGGGTGCGCCGTAAATCACCATTCACCCGTAAAGAGAAATCCGCCTTGGTGGCTCGGTGGGGATGGCCCGCACCATATAGATGCGGCCCTGGTTATAGCGTTCGGTGGGGGTCGCCGGATCGAATCCCGCGTAGTGGCCGTATTTTCATGGAGGTGAAACGCGGAGACGCCTGTGTGCTTTTCGATGTCACTATACCTTAAGGAGCCTGAAGGGGTAGAAATTAATTCAGAGCCATCCACTGTGGTGCCTCTTCATTCCTTCACCACCTCTTTTCTCTCTTTTCTCACAATCCGGCCCAGGTATTCAGCGAGAAGTGAGACAATAACTGCGCCTGTCCTTTTCGCCTAACCGTAGCTATTTGTTATTTGGCACATTTTAGACGCCACGACGCTACGGGAAAGAATACGCCAACACGGAATCCGCTGGTTGGGTGGCTGCAAACCCACCGAATCGCTTTAGTTGTTTGGCGCGTTCGTATGTTGGTATAACAACGCTTGTTGCTGTTGAAATAACGGCAATGCGGTTGTAAGAACCATAAGTACATGATTCTAACATTTTTAGCGCTGCTTGCAGAGATCTATAATGATAGTTTCATTTCATTACGCTGTTCGACAGCGACTTTTACATCGTGGACGTTGAGAAGGTCGCATTTCCTGTCTAAAAATTGCCTCCCCTCTGCACTTGCACGTTACCCGTGTATTACTGTTGTCAGTTATCACAGCGTGCATTGCGGGAAAGCCAAGTAGCTCTATGTCATCTAGCAACCCCACAGGCCTATCACACGTTTTCTCTGTGTAGAAACATGTCAGCAGTATATTCAGCAGAGAAAGATTGAGTCAGGGTCTTCAGTTTTAGTTTATTTCGAGTCCAGTTCGCTACACGTCATTATGTGCATGAGCCCCACACTCGATGCACGGGGCCAAATTCCCAGATGTCGGGATGGCCGATGTGTCTATCTTTGAACCCGCTGCTGCTCCATTGGAAAACGGGCTGGGTGTCCCACGTCGGTCCGCTGATACCGATAAATTCTAGTGACTTGAACATCGAGTAATTTGTCAGCTGAAAAACAGAGTCGTAATCAGGGTGACTCAACAGCAGCACAGGAAGAGACATATACAATGGGCACCACTAGCGCTATTTTAGAGCGACAGTTGGTAGGCGCCAGTCCCTGGCTTGCGCATCGCTGTCGCCGTCGGCGTAACCGGTCGGTGCGTAAATGTCATTAACGCACCCACCGGTAATTAACACACTCGCCTTATATCACGGTCGACCTGGGTCGCAAAACCCTACGGGTGGCTCTGTTTGGAACAGCCGCCTGCCGGTGCAGGGGTACATCACCTGACCACTACACCAGTGCGATATGAGATCACCGTATCTTTTCTACCTCAGAATATCCCCAAATCTTAATGCATAAACAGCTATCGCTGAATCTCTCGTTACATAGTAGTAACCATCCTGTGAGTTTTTCACCACCTCCCACCTTTTCCTCCGGATTAAAATACCAATTACTAAGGATAGCGCCTACACAACACTGAAATACCGCGGTGGCCCATTGGCAATTGATTTCCGCTTATAACGTGTGAATTTTAATAAACCCACAAAAAACAGTAGTCATATATGTCCATCAGATGAACGCTAACTTCATGCTATCGCTTACATACAATGGTTTCCCGACACGTCTCTTGACAACATAAGTGCCAGTCGCGGCACTGGCGGTCGCGTCTAAGTCTGCCTCTTGTCAACGGCACTGGGGCAACTCTTCGCTCTGTTGAAAGCTATACTTGGGAGCGTACCAGGCTATCGCGCTTACCTTCATGTCGATGCCCCCCACAGATATCCGGTGCATATCGGGTACGTCGTACTTGCCGCTCGGGTCAAGCAGGTCGTAGCGAGACGATATGGCGTACACTGGGTTGTACGGCGGCGTGCAGTTGCAGCGTGAGAAGGGATCCTGGGTGTAGTCGTTGTACCTTGCCAAGGGGAAAGAAACGAATAGAAACCGGTTTTGTTGTGCACAAATGCTACGGCACAAAAAGAGCCGTTCTCTTTAGACAGCTCTCCAACTGGCAGCATATATAAGCACGACAGAAGTAAGCCTGTTTTTCGGTGCAGATGTAACATATAAATCTAAAGATGGGCACTTCGTCGGCGGCCATAAGCTCATAATTTTCGGCGCCTGCGTGATCAAGGATGTCGACGAGGACGTCGGCTGAAAGTTCGTATCAGCGGTTCTTAGTTCGGATGCTTAGAATTGTCCCCGTACTTTCAACAAGAACTTTAATTGCTTTCTAGTAATAACTTAGTAATCAAAAGGCATTGGGAAAAAATGGCTGGTGGTTTGGCAGAGCTAAGCACGAAATATTGTGCGAAAGAACGGGGTTTTTGCAGGTGAAAACCGCCGCCACGTACCTCAAAGTGCTACAAAAATTTGTTTAGACAGTCTATAGACTGTCCATAGAATTTTGTCTATAACGTTTATAGACTGTTTATCGACAAATCCTAGAGAAGGGATTAAAGCCAATACAAATCCACAGTCTACAGACAATATAAAGATTTATGGTCCTAAACTTTTACTAAACTTCTGTCTACAGTCTATAAACTGCGAATAGACAAAAGGAAATATCTATAGGAAGGCAATATAGTCTATAAAAAGTCTATAGACTGCCAATAGATCACTTTTATAAGTGTTTAGGTGTCCGCTGACCCATTTACCTAGTTACACGCACTACGCAGAGGCTTCACACACACGCACACTGCTGAAACCTGGGAAGCGCGGCTAGAAGTGCTTTCGCTTTAAAACAATCGACAGACGTTCAGATGGTGTGACGAAATTAAATGCGTAAGCCCGATGCGCTCTTGAGATGATGCTTTTCCCCACTGCCGCATCTCACTGCCTGGAAATTGCTCCAATTATTTTAGCTTTTATTTTGGCTTCATATTACGGCTCGCTGATGACTTTGTGCTTTTGAACTTGCTACATCTGCTGCATTGAAGTGGGAGTGCTGCGGGGGGGGGGGGGGGGGGGGGCTAGGTGGGGCGCCCTCTAGCTAGGGGAATGGGTTTGGGAGGTATCTGGTGGGTGGTGTTTCTGGAGGGCAGCTGGATTTTTCATTGCGCGTTTAAATTCGATTTCAGCGTCGGTTCTTTGTTCCACTGCTGAGCGGAACGCTTGTGTTAAGTGGAAGCGTTCGTTATTTAAGGTAGATGTATATGGTCTGGTGTGTGGGAGGAGCTTCTGGATGGTATAGTTGAGCGGGTGGGTAGTTGATGGTTGGGTAGCTGATGCTGAAGGTGGAAGGGGTTAGGTGGGGAGGTGGATCATGGCTTTGGCTACTCAAGCCGGCATTTCCATTTAGTGACTGTAACACTGCTCACGCCGCTAAAATACCAGTAAACAGCAAGTCATGAGTAGCTGACACAGTTGTAAGAACTCTTTCTATTCTGTAAAAGAATGAAAGGAGTTTCGTACCTCATCAGGGCCATTATCGAATCCAAGTCACAGACTCTGACGTGGTCCCGCCTAAAGATGTTTGCTCTCGGCGCTTTGTCATAACTGTAGTAGTCCCCGTACTTCTTCACGAGCTGCTGCTGTCCGCTTATGTCGAAAATATCTTCGAAGTAACTAGAAGCGCAAAAATGCATAATTGCAAGAATGTGATTTCCACTCTCAGTAATATCGCCTCAATTCACAAGGCAGCCATTAAGCGTTCATGCATGACTTCCTTGCGTACCAGAATCTTGCAGTTAAGTATCCATAACCTCGACGGTGCAGAATGCTCTGCCAGCAAATGTGAGCACACTACTCACGGAATACAATGACGTTGACTTTTGTAGTGCAGGATGTAATTATAGTGCCTAATTTCTATCGGGAACTACTTTAAAATCAACAGAACCAGTCAGCCGATCTTAGCAGTGATACCGCCTTTGTTCTATTTCTTGAAACATTTGCCGTGTTCTCGCTGTGGGCAATAACTTTGCGTCTTCAACTGGATGAGAATGTTCAGGAGTAAAACCAGTCAAAAAACGGGACACAGCGAAGAGACGAGGCACACACATGACGACTGGACTAGCAACTGTGCTTGTTAGAAGAAAACAGACTCCCAGGAAAAGTGGCAAAGTTTGCGCAGCTCAGTTAACAGCAATCTAGATCAAAAGATAAGCTGTAATCTAACGCCGTTGCGAAAGGAAGCTAAGTTCCTTCTGCATGAGGTAGATAGAAGGACTGCTGATACAATCAACTCCTTGAATACTGATGAAAAACGCTTCGAGGATTTCGCGCTCAACTTTTCTCTTGCCTCTGCCTACAATACTAACATTGGAAAATAGCGGGTAGCAACCGCATTCCCGGCAATGTCGAGGCAAGTTAGCGCCGTCAGTAGAGGACAGAGAGTTGTGGTGTTCTCTTAGTCTGTCATTAATACATCGGCCTGTTTGCCCAATGTACACTTTTTCGCAGGTCAACGGAATTTTGTAAACAACACCTGTGGCACTGTTGACGTAGCTTTCACGCCTGTGCTCACGTGTTGCACGTGGCAGGACTTATCGGCCGGTTTGTTCGACGCCACATGAAAACCGCTACGTCAACTGTGCCACAGGTGTTGTTTACAAAATTCCGTTGACCTGCGAAAAAGTGTACATTGGGCAAACAGGCCGATGTATTAATGACAGACTAAGAGAACACCACAACTCTCTGTCCTCTACTGACGGCGCTAACTTGCCTCGACATTGCCGGGAATGCGGTTGCTACCCGCTATTTTCCAATGTTAGTATTGTAGGCAGAGGCAAGGGAAAAGTTGAGCGCGAAATCCTCGAAGCGTTTTTCATCAGTATTCAAGGAGTTGATTGTATCAGCAGTCCTTCTATCTACCTCATGCAGAAGGAACTTAGCTTCCTTTCGCAACGGCGTTAGATTACAGCTTATCTTTTGATGTAGATTGCTGTTAACTGAGCTGCGCAAACTTTGCCACTTTTCCTGGGAGTCTGTTTTCTTCTAACAAGCACAGTTGCTAGTCCAGTCGTCGTGTGTGTGCCTCGTCTCTTCGCTGTGTCCCGTTTTTTGACTGGTTTTACTCCTGAACATGTACCAACTGGCCCAGATTTCAACACTACTGTATGGGAATAATTTGGCAGCCTTTTTGGCGCATATTTGAGGGAGAAAATGTGACAGAAAGAGCGCGGCAGGAAAACAAACAGTGCACAATGCCGGAGTTGGGGTATACACAGTTTTTCTCTCTCTTTTTTTTTAGAAAGGCTTTAAGAAAGAATAAGTTGCTCACATGCTGCAGCCTGCCGCAGCACGCTGCGCGTTGGGCACTTTTATCCAAATACAAAAGCTCCTTTTGGTTCAGTTAAAGGTACGGCTCACTGACGATGTCTGCACCATATTTTTTTCTCCGTGCTTTGCAACAGTTTGCGTTCCGTCACTGCTGTCCCTGCTTCTGGTTTATTGATTGCCTTCAATGGCGGTCTGGTTGGGACACTAGAATTTTGCAATGACCATATATAAAACTTTGTTTTAAAATAGCTGTTCATGAAGCTGCTCGAAATTAAATGGCGCGATTACAAGACTTGTTTTCGCTCAACAAATAAATACGTCTGACATGTTTCGTGATTTGTTTACATCGTTTTCTTTTCAGTACCTATGCAAATATATAGCAGTCCACTGGCGCCTTCCCGGCGTGTGAAAAAATACGCAATGTTTTAAACACTGCCGGTGCGCCCTAAGTTCAGCCGTGCGCTAAGAGCAGAAAACGTTGATCGGAACGCTTAAGTTTTTTTCGCCACTAGGATGTGGAATTACGCTATAAACAAATCAGATTTGATAATATTACCTCATAATTTTGCAATGATTTACATAGCTCACAATAGAATGAAAGAACTACATACTCACGCAATATTGTAGCTAGGCCAATAAGTCTTTTTTCGAAGAACATCTGTAATATCTTCTTGTCTCGTAATTCCACTGAAATAAGAGTCCACACGCATTAAAACGTTACAAATATCGCGAATAGAGGCTAAGAAAGAGAAAAGCAGAAACTAATCTTACGGCATCTGTTCTAGGATCCACAGCGTGTTGTTCGGAAGCCGATTTCCAGGAGTAAACAGCTTGTAATCAAGGACTATCCATTGGTTGTTGTAGCTGCAAAACGACATGATTGCTTTGTATGGAGTCAAGTGCATGGGTCTTCTTTTTTGCTTTTAAGTCCAAGATGCAGAGTCAAAGATGCACATCTTTGACTATACATCGAATAACTGCCAAATCGGTGGAAAATTTATTTCATTGAATAAAGGGTATGTTTTCTGATGTCTGGGTGGCCGATTTAAATGCTGAGAAATATATGTCGAAATGAAATTCAACAGGACACTGCAAAAATGAAGGCGAAATGAAGACGAATGAAGCTTGTATAAATATGTTACCTCGTCCTAAAGACAAAGAGGCTGTGTGAAGGGATCGAATGGGCAGCTGCGTTGAATCACTGTGAGGTCGATCACGCGCCCAGTCCGTGGGCTGCCAGGACGCGTCCCCAACACACTCTCGCCACTTCCGGCACATTATGGTTCCTGCTGTCTCTGCGGCAGTGATGAACAGCCCTAATGGGGGCCCACTCGGCTTCGAAGGTCAGGCACCTGCGCTGCACAACGCTGCGCGGGGACCGAAAGGCCGACGCTGCCCTCGCGCAGAAGGTTTCATTACGGGAAAACGGGGTCTCTTTCCGAGGCGGGAGCATTTAGCTGCTCGCCTTAAACAAACACAGCCGCGTCCACCGCCGATGGCTCGCGGCGCCGCGGCCCGCCGCCCTTGCCGACACCCGACACACTGTCGTTGCGTCTCGCGGGGGGGGGTCCCGTGCCGTGAGCTAATGGGGACGTCGGTTTCGGGGAATTGTCCCGGGCGGCGGACGTCCATTTTAACCCCCGTAAACAACAGATGCGGATCCCTCGTTGACGCCGCCGCGTGCATTAGTGGCACCGCGGACACGCCGGCGCCTCCTTGAAGCATCTGTCGAGAGACGACTCCCAGTTGTTTGGACCCTCCCGGAATGTTGTCGCGCCTCGTCCGTAACAGCGGCAAGCTAAGCCGCGTATGCGCACGAGAGGCGCCCCGCTGTGGTCCGATGACAGGACTAAGTGCGGAACAGCTGCGGGCCGGACGAGAGTCAAAGGAAAACGATTGCACCTGCGGGCACAATGGGAGGTTGTTTTTGCTTTTTCTTCTGGGGGCGAGAGTGTGAGCAATACTGTGAAGGCATGGGGCGTGCCACCTAAACCTGGTGGGCCAATCATTTCGAGTGTCTATTCCCGGAATGCCATGTTCGTATAGCTATTTTGATGTTCTTTTCGTGTTGGGCATTTTAGGGAAAGGGTTTTGAACCTTGCCGAAGCGGGAAGGCGTGCCATACAGTTTTTGAACCAATCAGGTGTTAGTTGTTTGTGATTGGGTGATGCAAGGGGTGGGCCAGTCTCCTAGGTCTTTAAAACCAGGTCCGGAGCCGGGAAAAGGCGTTCTGAGCTAGATTTAGATCCCTTGCATCTTTGGCGATGCCAAGGAGGGAAGATTTTCCCTTAGCCAGTTCCATGTAATCATGCTTGCCGTTTATTCTGTTGTAAATATGTGAATTCCTGTATAAAGTTTCAGTTTTCCTTCCTTCAGTCAAGTTTTGCCGGATCTCGTCTGTTATACCGTCTCGTCTCGGACGGTGGGGCACCCGGTGGTGGAGCCCGGTATACGAGTTATACGAAATCTCACCACGACCAAGAAGAACGAACCTATCTTTACTGGCGCAGTCGACAGGATCCTTTCGTTATCAGGAGATAGCAAAGGAGGAAGAGACGACGTTCCGGCAACGGGCCAAGCATCGGCGGCTGAGGAGGAGCAAGAGCTGAAGGCAGGAATCGGCAGCTTCCAAGGGAACCAGCAGCGGAGACTCCAAGGGTGGACCAGCAGCGCAAGGCGGTAGCCGGTCGGGAGAAGCTGCGTGGGGAAGCGGGCGGCGACAGAGAGACAGCGACAGCGACGAAAGTCGGACGCCAGCGAGGTGCATCTCATCAGTGGGTGAGTCCTCTTTGCCTTTCACCTTGGCGGGGGCATTGCTGTCTGGATAGGCGGTCTGGGAGTGCATGAACACCCGGTTCGCACACTTAAACCCGGACAGGCGGAAAGCGAGCACGATGAGTGAGGGAGAGGAAACGGTTGTTTCGGAGGACAGTTCGTCTGTGTCTGACGCTCAGATTAGCAAGATGGCTCTGGAAATTAAAAAAGAAGAGGCCAGAGCTGCTGAGGAGCACCGTCGAGCTCTCGAGGTCCAGCTTGAACTTGCAAAATTCCAAGCAAGCAACAAAGGAGTAAGCCTGGAGCAGAACGCCACGGCGTTGGAGAGAAGCGACTCGCGAGCGGAGTTCTGTCGGTACTCGAAATGGTTGTCGGGAGTGCTCCCGAAGTTCCCGGCAGAGGCAGAAGTGCCTGTCTGGTTCGAGTCGATTGAACACACCCTGGAGGCCTACGCGGTCCCGAAGGAACAGTGGGGCCAAATTGTATTTCCGCTAATAGTGGATAAGGTGCGGTTCTTGTCGACGCGCTTGACACCTTCGCAGCATAAGGAGTACGAAGTCCTGAAGAAAGTGGTGCTAGAAGAGCTTAAGCTCTCAGCGGGAGAATATCGCAGAAGGTTCATAACATCGAAAAAACTGCCTAATGAGAGCTGGAGGGCGTTTGCGACTCGCCTGCAGAGTTATCTCAATTTCTATGTGGAGGAAAGGGGGGTGAAAACGTTGGAGGGAATTGTTGAGTTGCTAGTGGCGGACCAACTAAAGAACACCCTGTCTGAGGACGCCCTTCGATACGTAACTTTGCAGGAGGGTGAGGGATGGAAGAAAGCGCCAACGTTGGCGGCATTACTGCAGACGTTCGAGGAAGCGCAGGGAAAGAACAGCGCAGTGAAAAAGCACGAGCAGAAAAAGGGGGAGAGCTCAAATGGTCGAGACGGAAAGCGAGATACGTACCAACCCAAACGGGAGGCGACAGGAATACAAAGGCCGGACACGAAGCAGAAGTATAAAGGGTGCTTTTCGTGTGGGTCGATGGGTCACAGGAGGGCCGAATGCCCGCATGGCTCGGGACGAACACCCACGAAAGCGCTTAACGCTAAAGGGGAAAGCCTTACTGCAAGGGTGGCGACACAGGCACGAGCGGCCGCACAAAGCGAACTAAGACCGATAACTCTGTCTTGTCAGAATAGGCAAATTAATGCAATTCTGGACACAGGCGCAGAAATCACGGTTGTGCGGGAGAGCATAGTACCCCCGGGACTGGTGGAGCCACATGGGTCCATCGAATTGGTGTCAGCCTTTGGTGAAAAGGTACGGGCTAAGCTTGCAGTTGTGCCCCTGATGTTAAACCGCGGGGCAGGCATTTTCTCCGAGATTAAAGAAGCGGTGCCAGTGGTATGCGCTCTGACCGACAAGCTAGCGTCGAGAACGGACTGTTTGCTTTCGGAGGAAGCATGGGAGTCACTGAGGGAGGAGTGTGATATGAAAGGGCTAGTAGAGGCGAACGACGGTCAGGTGGCAGACCACGTGGGGGTGGAACGGGACAAGTTACACGGGCCGCTAGAAGAGAAACCAGTCAAGGAGGGCGTAACTCCCCACGCGGAAGTGCACGCGGTGGTCGGCAGGGCAAGCGAGAGCGGCGCACTAATCGCCGAAGACACAGCTCGTAGTGTAACCGAGGAAAGCAGCGCCTCGGCGGTTTTCAGGGAGGAGCAGCGCAATGACGCCACATTGCAAGAAGTGTGGAAAAACGCCAGGGCTGGGAAAGGTGGCATAACTGAAGTAGACGGTCTCCTCTACCATAAGGAAAACTTGCTTGGGCAACCAGTAATGCAGCTGGTGCTCCCTAAATCCCGACGTCAAGAAGTACTTAGGTTAGCCCATGAATCAAACTGGGGCGGTCACCTTGGATTCAGGAAAACTAAGGCGCGAATCAAGTACACGTTTTATTGGCCAGGTATTGAAGGGGATGTAAGGGCATACTGTAACAGCTGCCATGGGTGCCAGACAAGGGCGGATCGCCGCCAGACGGACAGAGTGCCGATAGAACCGCTAACGAGGCCTCGATACCCGTTCGAACAGGTCAACGTCGACGTTATAGGTCCATTGGATCCACCCTCAGGAAGGGGTCACAGGTACGCGTTGTGCATCATCGATTTGTGCACACGATGGCCTGAGGTGGTGTGCTTGCGCTCCCTCAGTGCGAAGGCCACCTGTGACGCGCTCCTGACGGTGTTCAGCCGGACGGGAATTCCGGAAGTAGTCGCCTCAGACTGCGGGACAAACTTTACGGCCGAACTCACACAAGAGTTTTTGAAGAGGCTAGGCTGCTCGCCAAGGTTTTCAACGCCGGGGCACCCCGAAAGTAACGGCGCGGTCGAACGTTGGAACCGGACATTTAAGAACATGCTGTATCATATCATCCAGGAGGAAGGAAAGGAATGGGACAAGTTTGTGCCCTTCTTGTTATGGGCGTACCGCGAGGTACCACATGACACGACGGGCGTCGCCCCGTTCCAGATGCTGTACGGGCGAGAACCAACCGGTCCGCTGGTGGTTTTAAAGCGCAGCTGGGCGGGACAGATAAGTGTACCAGCTATGCTGGGGCCGTCCCCATCACAGTATATGCGGGAGCTGAAGAGGCGCCTAGAGCATGCAGCGGAGGTGGCACAATTAGTGAGCTCGAAGCAGCAGAACGCGTACGCGACCCAGTACAACAGGCGGGCGAAGGACAAAACTTTTCAGATAGGAGACAGTGTGCTGGTGTTTGACGAGCAACGTCCTGGAAAAATGTTCCCGCAGTGGAAAGGGCCGGGCAGCGTTGACGGAAAGTATCGCGAACACTCGTACTTCGTGCAGATGCCAGGAGGTGCCCGAAAATTAGTACACGCCAGCAAACTACGGCCGTATCAGAAGCGCGTAATGGCAGTTGGGGTGATATTTGATGAGGACAGGGCGTTTGGCGAAGTAGAGTACGTGCCTCGATCGGTGTCAACGCGGGCTACAGTATCGGTCCTCCCCAAGGACATGACGGCCCATCTGAAGGCGGAAGAAGGCGACCTCATTCGCAAAGTGTTCACCGAACACCGAGGCCTATTCGACGACAAGCCGGGAGTAGCGAAAATAGGAGAACACAGGATCGTTTTAGAGGAGGGCTTCACACCGAGGTCAGGTTACCCTTATCGAATACCCGCAAGCCTAAAAGGCGAAGTGGGCAAGCAAGTAGATGAGCTACTTGAGATGGGTCTGATTTTTCCCTGCGAAAGCCCCCACGCCCATCCCGTGGTCTGTGTCCCCAAAAAGGACGGGTCGATGAGAATGTGTGTGGACTTTAGAAAGCTCAATGCGGGGACAGTGGCAGATGCCTACCCGATGTCGTTGCAGCAGGAGCTCATTCTGAGCGTAGGAAGGGCTAAGTACATTACGCTCCTCGACCTTAGAAGAGGGTATTGGCAGGTGCCCCTGGCACAGTCGGCTCAGCTACTCACCGCTTTTGTCTGCCATCGGGGGCAGTTTGCGTGGACGGTAATGCCGTTTGGGCTGAAAAACGCGGCCCAGACGTTTCAAAGAGCCATGAACGAGCTTTTACTCCCGCATTCTGCCTACGCGTGTGCGTACTTAGACGACATCGCCGTGTTCAGCGAGGCGTTGCCTGACCACATACGACACTTGCACGCCGTCTTCGCAGCGTTAGAGAGGGCGAACCTGAAAGTTAAGCTGGAAAAGTGTCAGGTGGCGAGAGGGTCAATCCGTTACTTGGGACACATAGTGGGCTCGGGAAATCACGCACCCGATCCCGAAAAATTGAAAGCCATTAGGGGACTGAGGGCACCGAAAACGAAGAAAGAGCTCCGTAGCGTGCTCGGGCTGTGCGGTTATTACCGGGGCTATGTGCCCAACTATGCGGAGGTGGCAGCGCCGCTGACAGAGCTAACGGGGAAAAGGATTCCTAACAAAATTCCGTGGCCCGCGGAAGCTGAAAGTGCGTTTCAGCGACTCAAGGCGGCACTCTGTGAAGCTGCGGCTCTCGGGACGCCCGATGCTGGCAAGCCGTTTTGGCTGTACACGGACGCCTCAGCGGTTGCGGCGGGAGCCTGTCTCTCCCAGTGTGCCGCGGATGGCTCCGAGCGGCCGATTGCGTTCGCGAGTTGCAGATTTTCTCCAACGCAGGCTCGATGGTCAACCATAGAAAGAGAGGCGTTTGCAGTCATCTGGGGGCTGGGGAAGTTCGACCTCTGGTTGTTCGGCGCTCAGGTTACTGTGGTGTCTGACCACAACCCCCTCTCCTTTCTTACTCTCACCACGCCTCAAGGAGCGAAGCTGACGCGTTGGGCACTTGCCCTACAGAGATATAATGTGTCAATAAAACACAGGAAAGGGAGCGCTCACGGTAACGCTGACGCGCTGTCTAGGTTGCCGAACTACAGCTGGGAGGCAGACAGCAATGATCACGCCGGGGGGCAAGGAAGAGAGGACATGGGTACCAAAGAGCAAACCCAGTGACGTGTGCTGTGGCAGTAACTGGAACTGCGGTGTAATCCGCTCGTTTGGGTGTTTGCAGTGTCGCAATGTGTTTGCAGTGTCGCAATGTGTTTGCAGTGTCACAGTGTGTTTGCAGTGTCACAATGTGTTTGCAGTGTCGCAATTTGTTTGCAGTGTCGCAATTTGTTTGCAGCGTTGCGATGTGTTTGCAGTAGTATCCCCACTACTTAGGTCGCCCTCAGAGCGATTTTATAGGCGAAAAGGGATCCCTCGTTGTGTTATAATTCTACAAGGTGCCATTTGGGCCCCTGGTAGAATCTTAGGGGGGGCGTGTGAAGGGATCGAATGGGCAGCTGCGTTGAATCACTGTGAGGTCGATCACGCGCCCAGTCCGTGGGCTGCCAGGACGCGTCCCCAACACACTCTCGCCACTTCCGGCACATTATGGTTCCTGCTGTCTCTGCGGCAGTGATGAACAGCCCTAATGGGGGCCCACTCGGCTTCGAAGGTCAGGCACCTGCGCTGCACAACGCTGCGCGGGGACCGAAAGGCCGACGCTGCCCTCGCGCAGAAGGTTTCATTACGGGAAAACGGGGTCTCTTTCCGAGGCGGGAGCATTTAGCTGCTCGCCTTAAACAAACACAGCCGCGTCCACCGCCGATGGCTCGCGGCGCCGCGGCCCGCCGCCCTTGCCGACACCCGACACACTGTCGTTGCGTCTCGCGGGGGGGGGGGGGGGTCCCGTGCCGTGAGCTAATGGGGACGTCGGTTTCGGGGAATTGTCCCGGGCGGCGGACGTCCATTTTAACCCCCGTAAACAACAGATGCGGATCCCTCGTTGACGCCGCCGCGTGCATTAGTGGCACCGCGGACACGCCGGCGCCTCCTTGAAGCATCTGTCGAGAGACGACTCCCAGTTGTTTGGACCCTCCCGGAATGTTGTCGCGCCTCGTCCGTAACAGCGGCAAGCTAAGCCGCGTATGCGCACGAGAGGCGCCCCGCTGTGGTCCGATGACAGGACTAAGTGCGGAACAGCTGCGGGCCGGACGAGAGTCAAAGGAAAACGATTGCACCTGCGGGCACAATGGGAGGTTGTTTTTGCTTTTTCTTCTGGGGGCGAGAGTGTGAGCAATACTGTGAAGGCATGGGGCGTGCCACCTAAACCTGGTGGGCCAATCATTTCGAGTGTCTATTCCCGGAATGCCATGTTCGTATAGCTATTTTGATGTTCTTTTCGTGTTGGGCATTTTAGGGAAAGGGTTTTGAACCTTGCCGAAGCGGGAAGGCGTGCCATACAGTTTTTGAACCAATCAGGTGTTAGTTGTTTGTGATTGGGTGATGCAAGGGGTGGGCCAGTCTCCTAGGTCTTTAAAACCAGGTCCGGAGCCGGGAAAAGGCGTTCTGAGCTAGATTTAGATCCCTTGCATCTTTGGCGATGCCAAGGAGGGAAGATTTTCCCTTAGCCAGTTCCATGTAATCATGCTTGCCGTTTATTCTGTTGTAAATATGTGAATTCCTGTATAAAGTTTCAGTTTTCCTTCCTTCAGTCAAGTTTTGCCGGATCTCGTCTGTTATACCGTCTCGTCTCGGACGGTGGGGCACCCGGTGGTGGAGCCCGGTATACGAGTTATACGAAATCTCACCACGACCAAGAAGAACGAACCTATCTTTACTGGCTGCTTTCATGAAAAACGAAGCTTCTGTAAGCCAGAATAGGTCTAAATCTGAAATGCAGTTATCGCCATCATCAGTCGCTTTCGCGATCGAACTGCAATGACGGCAAGTCAGTTTTTTCCTGCGGCCAAATACCCCAGGGCTACTCTACACCACCATTCACATCGAAGCGGTGATAACTGCCTTCTCTTCCGTTTTGACGTAAAGAGTTTGAGTCAGTCGGCCCTGAAAAGTGGGCCCTGGAACTACTCACTTTTTCAAGCGGAGTTTCCCAACTGATATGATTGGAGGCCCAGCGGGTCCTGGTTCAGAGAGCACGGCAGCAGCGGCGGCCAATGGCGTCACGGAATAGGGACTGCCACCAACCTCAACAATCATCCCCACTTCCCATTCACAATTTAGATTAGTGCAGCAATAAATGTTTTCTCGTCCTTCTCCTATAACTAATATGATCCAAGAACTCTGGGTACACTCGCTTAGTGCCTACTGGAGCCCCAGTGAGTGGCTTTTGGCGACAGTGTTTGCGTAGACGACTGCAACATGACACGTTGCTGGGCGAAATGAGTGCATTCAACAGACATGGGGTGCTGGGTGAAGGTGTAGGTTATGCAAGCGTTACATGAGGTATTACGGGCGCATTGAAGGAAACGGCTTGGGGGGGGGGGGGGGGGGGAGATAGAGAAAGAGGGGAGGAAGGAAAGAGGGTGTGTGGAAGTCTTGGAATAGAACATCGTGGCGGAGCATTGTTTGAGCATAGCATTGAGGAAAATGACACTGTCAGTCTGCTCTCCCAGTCTCTGCCATGGAGCTGACCATGAAATCTAGGAGCGGCTCCTTGATATGAAAGCTCAATAGCACTAAAACAAACTACCTACGTTCCGCTGTTCTTCATTGCGAATATGTCTGCCCATTCCCGTCCGGACCTGGCCAGTCGGGTGGCCACCATCGCTCGCACCCAAGTGAGCGGAGCCGCCTCGGGGTCGAGCAGCAGCCACAGATCCGGGTTTTTGTTCTCGATGGACGTCTCCACAACGGCCTGTGGGGGTTCACACCGCAATATACGTAACAATATACGTAACCTATCCCAATTACAGGACAGAACTCCGAGTTACATTACAAGACACTTCGAGGATTTCGCAGTACCGATGTCACGTTCAAATTACGGGAAACAGTGCCATAAGTACACTATATGAACACTTTTAAATTATTATAATTCGGTCCGTTTTGATCTCTTCACGGCATCCTACAAAGATCTCCGGCAGATGTATTTGGTTTTTATGTAATGTTGTCTAGCCTTGCTGTTGTTTTCTTTTGAATTTGTAGCAATGAGTGCAGCTGTTTTCGTTTACATTTGTACTATGAGTACTATATCTGCATCACATTAAATATGTATATGTTTGCGTATCAAGAATATGTTTTCATATGTGATGCTGCCACTCTGCCGAAATGAGGGACTGTGGACCCGTCAAGCTGTCGAAGGACAGCTTTTTTTCTGCAATCCCCCCATCTGTATTTGATGGAAAATAAAGATTTCATGTTTCATGTTCATGTTCAATGGGCATCACTCTGGCATTCTCCCTCTGCCGCGGCGCCCGATGCTTTTAGTCCCTTTTATATCAGCTGTTAGCGTCAAGTCTAGTATGTCTTAGGTAGCACCGTGAACAGTGGTGTTAATTCTGCTTGCAAACATGCATAAACCCTCCCGCCCACATTAACCGCTGCTCACAATACAGCCGCAGCAACCATGACACTTGACAGGCTGATTGGCTCTTACCAAGCCGGCGGAAGTGAGGTAGAAGTCGTCCGAAGAGACCAGCTTTCCTGGGTACGAGGACATCGTTATCGTACGACCGGGGACAACGTCACCTGGAAGAAAGAGCAGGAGCAACAGGCTGAATTAAAAAAATTGGCTGTGGTTTAGCTCTGGTTAAACCTGGAGTGACGCGGTAGCTACAGCTGGCCGAGTGGAACTTGTTCACGTGACCAACCACGTGACGACCCACGTGATCAGCAGCCACGGCGCCCGCCGCCGGCAGCTGCTCCGCGCCACGTGGCCACCACGTGACAGCGTGGCGGCGCAGCCACAGGGTGGCGGCACCGCCACGCTGAAGGCTCGAAATGCTACCGTAATGTAGCTAGCGCTACAAAAAAAAAAAGACGCCAAATCTGCAGCCGAAATGTCAAGTATAATAATTTTTTTCTTGGTTTAGGCGACAGAACATTGCAGTGCAATCCAGCCGGGGAAAAGAACAAGCGAAATTGCAGATGCTTGGCAATCTAGGCGCTAAGAGCTCAAATGGTAGCCACTCTGTGCCAGTCTAAACACTTTCTATACACTTTTGATAGGCTCCCTAGCCATCCTTTAGACTTTTAATTTTCTCTATAGAACATCTATAGACAAAGTAAATAACCGCTTTATTTCCTTTTGTCTACAGACGGTTTATAAAATGTCTATAGTCTAAAGCTGTAACCGCCTTAATTTCCTCTTGTCTAAGGACGGTCTATAGACTATATAGAGTGTAAGAGTATAATGGTCTTAAATCCTTTCGTCTATAGGTGGTCCTTAGACTATAAAATCTTAAACAGCCTTACAGTGCATAGTCTATATATATATATATATATATATTAGTCTATAGTCTAAAGACCAGTCTACAACAATCCCAATTTCTTTTTATCTGACAACATATACACTGTCTTTCGACCAAGTCCAGAACAATGTCAATTTTTTTGCACTCCATGCTGAGGGGAACTGCATCGGGTGACCGCAACTATGCCTAGAGTCCTCCACCTTTTTCGCTATTTCGAAAATTAAAAAAGAAAATATTGTGTGAGGACAATGCAACGCCCTCCTGTATATTGCTTTTAGAAGCTTTGAAAAGCTTCTTTTCGTTATACCGTGACGTATATTGTGAACACAATTAAAGAACAGTTAATGCTAGCAGGTAAAGAGAGGAAAGGCAGCCACTCCTGAAATAAGGATTCTCGCAAACTGTACCACGTTAAACGAACACGCTCTCCCTTAAAGAAATCGCTTGAGAAAATTTCATTCCGTCTTATGATCATTACTGTCTAACGCGCTTAATTCAGAAACATTTCATCAGCGATTCCACATTTCTCTTTAACATCCTGAAAATAAAGCGGAAACACCGTTAGAGGAGTCTCAAAGAGCATGGTCCTCTGCGCGATTAACGTCTGCCAGTTATACCTTTGCAGTTTGCATTCACGTGATAAAGCTTTGCGAGGCAACCATCCCAGATGCAGTATTTCTTCGTTCCTCCCCATATACCTGCTGCTTTGGAGCCGATGACACGCTGATGTCGCCCTACCATTTTTCTAAACACAAGCACAAGCAAAAAAGACGTTATGCTGTGCAACTTTTTAATTATGGTTCGAAATGTGTGCCACATAACTATTCGGGGGAAGATGCGGCGCGTACGGACAAAGCAGCAATGTTTCGGTTTTGTTTTCGCGAAAACAATAAGGTTTTTAATGCGCGGGTGGAGGATTTTGCCCTGTGTGGTCTTGGATACCAGATCAAGCTACACACGGCAAGACTGCGACTGGCAAAGATACGACCGTGAAGTGGGTTTCTGTGCACGTTTCACCCATTTTACCGCAAGACGGCGGAAAATCATTCGGGCTGCAAACAACTGTGTGCGCTTATATGTCGGTGTCGTCGGCGTGTTCTCTCGTGAATTACGTTTTCATCGAAATCAAACTTAATCGTCCACTTACAGTAAGTCTACGCGATTATTTTATTATTTTGGTCTCCTAAGCCACTATAAGCAGAACTGTGTGTGCAGAACAGATTATGTGCGCAGCGACAAACTTGCTATCCTCGTTTGTAAGGGGCGTTACAAGCAGCGGAAGCCATCGGGTTCTCGACTAATGCCGCTTTTGCCTGTGTCGATATGTCTTTACTAATGCGCGGGAAGGCACTCGGTGCGAAATCCGTGATGGTACGCCGCCACTCCTCGCAAGCTGTCTACTGCTATTTCGTGCTTCAAGGTAGATGCGCGGCCAGAAATATCGCTTAGACCGTGAATGACGGCCGAAAGGGTTAGCGCCGTGTCAGCTCGATTTGCTTGGCGCCTCCGAAAACGCACACTCACGTCCTGAGGTGGATTACATTTATTTTTTAATCTGTGTTATCTCCTGTCCAGACCATGAGCTGCTGGTTATTGAGAGGTGTGCATTGCTTGTTACGTGTACACGTTCGCTTGGTGCACGTCGTTGACTGCGACGTTTCACCGAAGATGTTTTGTAACGCTACAGACTGGAACAAGGGACGTTTGTCGAAGTTGTTGTCATGCGATTCTAGAGGAATGCTTATAGTGTGATGTTTGAACAAAAGTCATCGCCGGCGCGAATGGCCAGCGTGTACAAACACCGTGAAGAACGTACGATCTGCATCCCGTCTCCCCTTTCGTTGCACACGTATGGATTTGTCCATCCATGTTATCCGAGCTGTTGGCCGCCGCCGCTGGCCGGCGGGCACTTCATTTTGAAAGCTGAGTAAAGCTCGCCTTGACAAGACACGCCTTACATTTCGTTTCGAGAAGCTCGTTCGTGGGCCCCGCTCACGCGTGCACAAATCTCTCCAATAGCATTTGTATGGGAGGCAGAGTATGCGTTTTCTGATCTGAGACGGCTACATTATGAAAACGCCAATATAACTTGGCGCTTATTTGCGCAAACGAATGCAATTCAGCTCGAGTTGTGTTATGGCTACGCCTGTGGTTGAAGAAGTTAATTGTTTCTTTGAAATAGTCGCTACTTGGAGTGTGTTCTTTGGTTTGGTTGCTTTTTCTAGCAGCCTTAGGTTAGGCTACCTGTGTGCAAGAACCTCCTCTTTACTGCTCTGTTCGGGCTGCACTTGAAGGAAAAAACTAAGGGAATTTGAGACGGTGTCTCATCCTCACAGTAATGCGTATGTTGTCTCAAACTCACGCCTGCTTTCGAAACGGTGCAGCTGCAGCCACTATGTGCTGTTTCAGTTTTTCTGGATAATGAGCGCGGCACGAAGCGCTGCAACCCGCTTGTTTCTAAGAGCGCGCGTTGATGTATGAGTATGCTGTTCCCTCTCTGCGCTTCGACTTATGGGCGCAAAACTGCGGCGAACAGGTTCGCAGTCTGCCTGGTAGGTTTTGCATGGTTTGTGCCCGTTCGAGTACCGGCGTACGTAATACCAGGCTTTACGCATGGCATTTTGAAGCACTTGTTCAATAGTGGGTATAAGAACAAATGCTGATATATTCTCCTGTTGGGGTCGTTGTGTAAGCAGCACTGAATGTGAATTTTATCGGGGCGGCATTCTCGACAGCTCGTAGGGAGTCAATGCTGATATTTGGCACAATTTTTCGAAGTCTTCTTTTCCATTTAATGTAAAAGGAATGTCTTACATAGATCAGTATTCGCAGTAGGTATTCATTGTAGAAGTAGAGTGCTCCAGGGATTATTGGTCTTGGTTACAGTGTTTTATGAAAACCACTTAGAATTCGTCAAGCGTATTTGCTGAAATGATGAAGCCGGCACGATGGCTCAGTAGTTATCGTGTTCCTCTGGTGACCTGGAAGATTCGGGTTCGATGCCGGCCTCTGCGGTCCATTTTGATATAGGCCAAATGCTAGAGGCCTGTTCTCAATGCCATGTCAGTGCATAATAAAAAACCGCAGATGGTCGAAATTATCCGCAGCCTTTCACTAAAGCATCTCTCATAGCCTGGGTCTGTGAACCCCATAAAACCAAGCCAAAAGCTCAAGATTACTTTTATAGAATGGGATAGCCAGTATATGCTTTTCGCTCTAAAGCACGTGTGTAGAAATCGAGCGAGAATTTTAAAAGCGCGAGCTCTTACTAATAACGTTTTTGAAAGACGCGTCTTTCTGCAATGAAGGTCAAATTTACCAAAACAGTTACTATGTGAGCAGACTGTACCACATAACAGTGGACGCGTAGCGCCTTAATTCATACCTACAATTTCGATCCATTATATGTGTACCAGTACAGCAGCCATCGAAGTGCGACGCCCCGTTACCACTATCTGCATCAAATTTGGAGGACACCCGTTTGACGCAGAATCTTCGAAGTGGTGTCAAATAACGTGACATGTTCTTCAGTATAAAACTGCTAGCTTAGATGAAGTCCAAAATATATGTGGGATTCGCAACAACGACCTTTCCGCCCCCAAATCGTGCATTCCGAGAACTTTCAGATGGCCATTGCGGCCGAACCGTTTGTCCCAGGGGTTTCCGGATGGTGTCAAGCGACTCGTCGTGTTGTGATGCACACGTTTCTAAAGTTTTTTACCTGATATAGGAGGAAATGTACCGACATGGCGAAGGTGGCTGTTAATCGCAGTAGCAGTGCAAAATTCATCAGGTAGATGGCTCTGCTTTTGTCTTAAAAGGAATGTTTCCGGAAAGGTAACATCCTCGAATGTTCGAATTTGGCCGTCTCCACGTTTGCTGAGCACACCGATGTAAGCGCTTGAAGCTCCTGTAGCTAATGCTCTTAACTCGAACACTAAGGCGGTGTTGGCAGATAATTTTTTTTTCAGTTCCCCTTATATTATTTTTTCCTTTGCGCTGCACAGGTCAACATGCCCGGATAATTGACTGCACACAACAGGTCGCAAGAATGCTTCTGAAGAAACTACTCGGACCGTTACTCTCAGCATTTATTGGTATAATGTGGTGCATTCTTATGATGTATGTATTGCATATTCCCAGCCTGGATAGCTTGGAGATAAACCAAATTTGTAACTATATTGATCGTCATGTCATTTGTGAAGACCGTGTGGTTACCTTTTTCAACAGTTGTAGACCGTCTGACTATAGCATTGCCAGGCCATATTCCTATGGAATGTCTGTAGTCTATCGACCCATGTGTATTGGACGAGTACACTATTGTCTATACACAGAAATCTGCAGGAAGTGTATGGACATAAGTCTATACGTCGTCTATAGACCCGTGTCTATAAGACTTTCAGCAGACATTTGTCTCTAGACTGTCTATAGACAGGAATCTATGAAACTGATCTGTTCGCGGCGCCGCGGGTTCGACTCCCAGTCGTGGGCCCGGCAGGGGCGGTTTGCTGTTCTTACATGCTCATAAAAACTGTGTTGTGCCATTTTATCCATTTGTTGATAGGGCTATGAAGTCCGTGCAAGAGCCGTATGATGGACCGCCACGCCGAATCACCGCGGTCATCGAAATTTTTGTTCCACGAACAACGCGCTTTTGAGGGACGACAAAACCAGTCGTTGTATGAGTGGGGGGTACGGGCACAAGTAATTTTAGCGGCCGCTATCTTGGCTAAGATGTCACACCAATAGGCGCCATCTTTGATTTGGAAAACTGAAACTATGGCCATTTCGTCCCTTTACGTCGTAATCACGTGGTTCCTACGGGACCATGACGTCATTATTAAATGAAGGCACAGCGCACGAAAGGCGGGACTGAGAAAGAGACAAACACAGCGCTGTGTTTGTCTCTTTCTCAGTCCCGCCTTTCGTGCGCTGTGCCTTCATTTAGTACCATGTACCGGCTAGCCCAGACAAACACCTTATTGCACGTCATTATTGACCGCCAAACTTGGCTTACATTGCGTAGCGTTTATTGGGAACCTTTGTTCAGGCATATCACTTTTTTTCCTGCTTCAGCGACGGACCTAGTTTCCGTGGGATGCGAGTCACAGGTGATCATAAAGCTCCGCTGCATTACTCAAGCGAATAAAATAAACGTAATCTAACTCCTTGTGGCCGTACAGAGAATGTACTGACAGTTCTACTCTTTGCCGAAAAGAGACTTTCAATCCTCAGGCAATTTGGCTTGAGTGAACAGCTTCTAGAGAGAGTGCAGTAGCCGGTATACTTCATCTGATAGAGTATTTGTTCTTAGAGATAAGAGGTTTGTTATAAAAAATTGAACTATATATTTTTAATCACTTTCGGGTTAAATGAATCGATAAAAAGGATGAGTTTGCTCGCTCTTGGCTGATATGTACAGTCAACCAGAGACCATGAGAAATTATTCCCCAGATCTAACAACCATAAAAATAATGGTCGGCCTGTAGTTGCAAAGTTAGTGCTAAGAGAGACAAGACAGTTTTTTACACTGACAACAGAATTGAATACTGAGTTTTAATCTGGTTAACCAATGGTCTAAACGCACTATAAAGTCGTCACCAAATCTTCATGCCTACAAAACACTAGTCTGTGCTTAGTGTTGTTTCAATAGGCTTTCCTTTGTGGTCGTCGCTTCAAACGGGAGTGGTACGTGATACTACACAAACAACTTCTTTCTGTAGAAAGAAGTCACCATTCTATTCAACGTGCGTAGATATCAAGCCGCCTGAGAGAAACTGCAAAAATGATTCAACAGCTCAGGCAGAAGCATTCCGGAAAGTGACTAGAGCAGGGGCTCTAGCAACTGGTATAAACGGCTAGGAGTTGCACCTTATGCTTTCTGCAAGCAACTTGAAGCGCCGTACGAACACTAAGAGTTCTGTGTCAGTAGAGGCTATTTCTACAAAGCTCTGCTCTTATTCTTACTCTCATCTTGTAATACATTTTTACTGGCACCCAATTGCTGAGAGCAGATCTTTAAACGGAGCCATTGTCCTTATTTCGTCCGAGGGTAAATGTTTTTGTCTAACACTGTAATTATATCCAGTAACCGGTACGGTGCCTTTGAGTGCATTTGCCAGCTCCCTTTGCGAGCTCAGGTAAGCCCTATCGGTCATGCGTACCTGGTTTCTTCGCAGACGGCGTGTAATGCCAAGGAAAGGTGTACTTCTTCTGAATCCTCAGCATGCTGCTGTACAGGAACCAGGTGTTATGCGCCATGTAGATGTCCTCGTAGTCGCCGACTACCTTGATCAATGCTGAACAAGACGGCACGAGGCTAACCGAATGCAGGTCCGTGGTGCGCCTGAGAGCGGGCTCTAGGTCCATGAGGTCACCGACGACGTTGAAAAATCTGCGCACAGATGAATGGTAACCGCTTCTGCGGTCCACTGTCCTACGCTACTCGCATTGTAGGCTAAAGCGGAAAAGGCAAATAGCCGGGAAGAGTGAATTTTCGATAGAACAAACGTGACTAGAAGATGGAAGGAAAGCCTTAGTAATCTGACCATGTTGACAAAAGCTCTTGCCTTCGTCTAAGCAATGACAGGTCCTCTTGTTGAGGCGCATGTCAGCAGATTGGGGTGTTCTTTCCGCTCTTCAAGTTTGTGCTTTAAAATTTATGCTGCGGCTCATTGGCCTGTTTACATTCTGGACGCAAGGCAAGCCGGAACACAGATACACGGAACACAAGGGGCACACGGGGCCATGTGTGCTCCGGCTGTCCCCATGCCCGCCCGTGTCTTCCAACTCCAGATTTCTGCGAAAAGGGCACGCAGGTCACACAGAGCGCTAGCTATCGACGAAACCGTTAGCTGAGGGGATGCGGTTGCTTCAAGATCCCCATGGCATGCTCTTTAAATAAAATAGCGTATTGTTTGTTAAGGTCCCCGGAATACCCTTGGCTTGAGACCCATAGGTCTCTTAATCTGTAGGGGCGAAAATGGTCTGCCGGGCAGAAGAGTCTGCGACTTCAGCTGCGCGCCCACCTTGTACTTTCACCGTCGCAGCCAGAAGAAGCCCACTCATCCTGCGTAATCGTTCTGTGGCGTTCCGAATACAGGGGCCGCCGCTGATAGAGCAAACAGAAACTATGCGATGCCAGCTCGGTATAAGTTATCTGTGCTTCGCGGACACAAGGGACATGAAGGGGCGCATAGAGGAAATGTGCTATGATTTTCCAAGATGCCCGTGAGAAATACGTGCAGTTGGCGTATGTTTGTTTCACTCTTGGTTGAGAGAGAGATGAATTCTTTTCGGTCGGGCTTTCTCTTTCACTGCATGGCACATTACTTATACTGCTTTTCGAAATACCTAAGCTAAGATTGCTGAACTATTTTAAACTTCAACTGACTACGCGCTAAAAAGCACTCGTTTTAAGCACACTGTTCGTGGAGAGCAGCGGGTGATTATAACTCACTTTCCCACACTGTTCGTGGGAAAATGACATGGCTGCCCAGCCTATAAGCAAAGGAAGCAAGCAAATAATAAAGTAAACTTCTCTACAAGGATGAGATACTTACAGTGCTCTGGTAAGATTTGTCAGCGTGCGAGACGTGTCAAGCGTGATGTTTTCGAATGCGTCGCTTAGGCCAAGCATTTGTAGCATTTGAAGGTGGACCTGTCACAGAAAAAAAAAGGAAACCCAACAAAGTTTTTTACAACACATTCCAGGAATGAGCGAAGTGTGTTGATATATTTGCAACAACGCAATGTCCGGCCATTTCTCGACAGCGTGGTGCTCTGAGGGAGAGTCGCGTAGTAAAGTACACGCGCCGTGCCAGCTATGGGTTTCCTCTGTTTTTTCGGGTGTGCCCAATGTGCCAATGCAGATAACTTTTATGCAGTTATACATTCTTGCTAACGGCCAAGGCTTACTCGATCTGATCGACTGTCGATATATTTGTTAGAACGCACATTGTAGCCGCTGTTTTTGCCGGCACTGTGCTCACACAGGGCAGCCAATGTACGCAAGATGGTATGTAGTTTAGCATTACAAAGTGCGACAGGAAAACCGCAGGGTTTCTCTAATATCACGCGAAGAAAAAGAAGAAACTTTGCAAACTATTTAAAGCCGGTTCCTGAACTGGTCGACCATGGAAGACAATGGACTTGTGCTATTGCCTTATGGGTGAAACGAATACTATCACCACTTGAGGCCGT
The DNA here is from genome assembly GCF_052857255.1 of Amblyomma americanum. Taxonomy (NCBI): domain Eukaryota; kingdom Metazoa; phylum Arthropoda; class Arachnida; order Ixodida; family Ixodidae; genus Amblyomma; species Amblyomma americanum. The sequence continues at coordinate 13,452,229 of NC_135498.1, read as the reverse complement.
TTCCACGCACTAGCGATGTGAGTCGAGCCCTGCACATAAATCACCCCACTGAATATCAAACTCTGTCGCTTTGCAGGCCGGTTTTCGGATTTTAGGGACTGTTAGACGGTGCTACGAAACATGATAGCTGGCGCAGCGATGCCACCTGCAGCTGAATTCGTCCACAAATACGCCCATAAAAAGGGACGTGATCTACGAGCGACGTAGGGCTCGAAATTGCATAAATCATGCTTTAGTTCACATGTCCTAAAAACGCATAACGAGGTCGGCTGGCAGGAGACGAATGTAACAAAAGCACAACCCACACAGCGCGCTGTTCGACCGCTCAAGGCAGGTGCTTGAGAAAGGAGAGTAACTCCGCCCTCCTGTTAAGTGTACCTGGCTATTCTTGAAGTGGGATAACGCGCTTACGTTCTGTCTAAAACACAGATGGTGCCTCCGATACAGGTTTTGAGGGGACAACGACATTGCAGGTCCACAGTCATGTGTGCCATCAAGTAAAACGTTTTGGTAGCGGAAGGTGCCTCGTTTCCTGCTACCTTGGGGACTGGCCAACGCTTGCATTTCTATATAGCTCTCCTGGGGGGAAATTCTTGTGTGGGTGTCTTGTGTTTTCATGGGATGCGATGCGGCGAACAGCAGGTGCTGCTCAGGAAACCTTCCCAAAATTTCATTGCAACCAATAAGGCACTTCTTCCAAATGATCGTTTGCTGAGCCAATCGGCGTTTGGCATTCCAGAAAGCAAAAAGCTCAAAGCTCGCGCGAAGGACGGGAAGGTGACAGGCGTAGAGCGTTGTTCCCCCATACGCCAGCCGCAAACTTGTTTTAGATGACGATGATCTTGGCAAGGATGATCTCGCAAGTGCCAGAGCGGAACACAAAAAATACAAGCAATCTGTTTTTGCACACACGATTTGAACTCGAACGGACAGCGGTGTATCGAAAATAGATGTTAAAAAATGGCTTCTGCAGTGGCGCTACAAAAAGAAATCTCACCTGGTATGCTAACGAACACCTGAAACGTACTGAATTATACTTGTAATGGGGAATGAAGCAGCAAGGTTTTCCCATATCGCTTGTCCTTTCTTGTGGTCTTTAACTCTTCATGTCCTGTTTCAAGATTTCTGCCCTCAAGAGAGGGTCGTTCGGGCAGGACGCACTTCATCACATTTCAGGACGGCCGTTTGTTTCTCGCCTAGCCACGGCGATCATTTGGGAAATCCCTCTGTACGCTTCAAACTAACTGGTTTTACATTTAATTGTTATGTTAGAAAACTGGCTTCAGCACAGAATGTTCCTGTAATGTGCAGTGGTCGCCTTACCAGGTTCCAGTACGGGTCGCTGTCCCTTAGACGCTCCTCGTTGCGGCGCGAATAGTCGAGGTTGTTCTGGAGGAAGCCGTTGAGTTTGGCACAAAATTCCGTCTGATTGTCGCAGTAATGGGCAAATATGTTCTCCCACTGGTCCTCCATCAGCTGCCGAGTCAAGTGCGCTTCCAGAGCTCCGGCGGCGTACGCTTGGATGTCGTCCATCACGCCCTCACTCGATTCCACTTCCAGATACGCCCAGCTGAGGACAGGTAAGCAACTTTAGACTAGCCCCACACTAACAGCGCGTTGTGTGCAACACCTCTTTAGACAGTTGCACACGCTCCCATCACCGCTTCCGAAATAATCTCATGTTTCAACATGTACTATCGCGCTCAGTAAGAGTTGCAGCACGCAAGATGTGAGAGATGCTCAGTTCTCGAAGTAGTGCGACCTCAGTGTTGCTGGGAATTCACGGAAGAAAAAAGTACACAATGTTTGTAAAAGTTGGGTGGTATGCATGAAGGATCATTGATTTATGATAAAGCAGAAATCAGATTCGTCATTCTAGACATGCTGCGAATCATATTTAGCCCATATTACCTTCACTATTGTGATGGTGAATGTTGTACACATGCACACATTCAGCACCGACCTTTAACAGGGGGCTACAATCTCTCCTAGGTGCAGATTTGCTACTTACTGTAAGAGCTGCAACTATATAAAAAAAGGACCGCTACCCTCCTCTGGTGAGTATAACAACTACAAATAATGACTTCCTTTTGATATAACAAACGGACAGCTTCATTTGGCCGCTGACGAAATAGCGCAGCCTGTAATTGTTTTGATTTTTCTTGCCGCAGCATGCTAAGCTCAATTCCATGGCATCTCCGATTTTGCAGTATAATGATGCAGGCGCTCTCTAACAAACAAAAACACTGGCATGTTCGACGGCTCAAGTTTGTACCATTTTACACGACTTCTGCCTGCTAATTTCGCTTCTTTTGCTTCAGTAACGAATGGTTGGCAATGGCCTTGAATATATCTGAGCAGTGGAAGGACTCACTGTGGAACAGTGCGGATCAGGCGTATCGAAGATCTAAAAGGAACACATTGCCTGTGCTAATTTGCCCTCACCTGCGACCAGGACAGCAGGACTTTGTAGCTTCTTGATAGGCACAATATCCCAGATCATGTCATAATATCGGAATGGCGGTTAAGCCTTATAATAAGGAGCACATACAAGACTCTTCCAACACTGTATACGTCCGAGTGCTAGAACGGGTGACGTCTTAAAACCGCAAAACCACAGCTGTCATGGTCAGTGCAGAAATAATCGTCCTCCTTGAGAGACCTGTTTCAGAGAAATTATTCATCGCGATCTTCATAAGACAGAAAAACGCGCAAGGGCGCGCTACAGTTGCGAAATCATCAATCTCTGGGGGTTCAATTCTTAGCTTCGACGTCCGTGCTGCAAGAAGAATAAATCGTAAACTCTGGGTTGCCCTGGATTTGTAGTGAACTACAATTATCACTACAAATTGTAATTTTAATTCAAATTTCACTATCTTTCAAGCACGCAGTTTTGTCAGCTATGGCACAGGCCGCTGCAGCCTGCCTTTCTTTAGGACCCTTAGTTGTTCTCGGCGGACGCATTATTGTCATTAACTGTCGGGCCAGAACCACGTGCTCCTTGCTATCTCACATTGTACCCAGAAGGCGATACCATGTGTGAGGATGATAATGCTCTAACGCACTGATTAATATTACTTACAGAATAGCCTGACGAGCACGAAAGAGAAGGCTAACATCTGGCATGGCCAGGATATTCGCCTGACCTTAAACTGTTCAGCCATTTTCTATTACCTCGTAGCTGGGCGCGATGAATAATTTTCTTCCATCACTGTAACTTCATCAAATTGCCGCTGTTTTCTAAAATTAAACCCTCAGAATCAAGTTAGAAACTATTCTTGAAATCTATTTGTGATATACAAAGTCAACTGAAGGTATAATAGCCGCCGAAGGGGGCCTGCAGCACGCTGATAATGAATGATTGTAAATGTCCAACCTGCGTAATTTCGCGTTTTGCTCTCTGATTTGTTATGTGATTCCGGCAATGCCAGCGTTGTGTTCTGCCAGGAACGCTTCTTTATGCACTGTTTTTGACAAAATTTGCACAGCTATAGTCATCAAACACTTAATTCCGTGCATAAAACCACTATTATAATTTAATATCTTACGTCCTTCATTTCGCCACCCACGACTACCACTGCTTCCTGCTCCAATTGTTTTACGGAAAACCATAGAGGCAACAATGGCTCACCCACTGTTCAGGATATCGTCCTGGAAGCTGGCCCATGCCACGGTGGTCAGCGGATTGGCGCCGGAACGCTGACTTTGGGGCCGTCCATCGAAGATGAGGAGGCGGTCGCCGCTTCCTTCTACGGCAGCCCAAGCCGATCTGCATGGGGACCCTTGGCTAGTTGCTCGGAGCAGGGACAAATAAAGAAGCACCAGTGCTACCCCGTGCTTCATGCTGGAGCTCGTGCGCAGTCTTCGGGCCTTTCCAGCTTGAAGCGAGAGAGTTGAATGTAATACTAGATGCTGTTGTGCTTGTAATAAAAGCTGGACCGGGACTGCCAGAAGACAGGCCCCGTGAAGGACGTTCAGAGCGAAAACAGCTAGAATTAAGTTCTAACCTTAACTAAGCGCGTGTATAGGGATACGTAGCCCATTTAAATAGAGTGCTCGGATTCTAGAGAGTGAGAAGGAACGTAAAAAATCAATAAGAAACACATGAACATGTAAGGGGCCTTCAGTCGCGCCGCTCGGATGAATCGACTCTCCCCGGCGGACTCGGTAGTCGAACTTCGCACCGGCAGCCACAGGGGGCCTTCGAGAGAATTGTTCCCATGGAGCCAGCCAGACCGGATGCGACGCTAGCCCGATAGGGTAAAACCGGATGCGGTTCCTCAGCAGCCGACGCGTGTATTTACCGTAGAGATAACTTGCGTCTGACCTTTCAAAACGGGATAAATAAATCTAAGTAATGAATACCGGCCGGCCATTGCCATTATGCACCCTGATTTGCTGACTGAACTAAAATAACTTGCGTGTTTCAACGTAAACCGGATATAAGACCTGTAATAACACGTTTTTTTCCTATATAAAGAAGGAAATAGAATCGGCTGCCTGCAAACGCGGCTATTGTCTCGTGAACAGACACAATTTGTTTCTTTCTGCAGGCAGCAGAAACTTCGGATCGTTAAAGCACAGACATTCGCTGTGTAATTTTTGGGCGTACTGAGCTCATGCGGGTCGTGTGCAAAACGGAAAGGGATGACATTTTGTTAGAAGGATCAGTACAAATTCATTTTGTGCCGGTTCATTCGTCTGCAGTCTTATCGCACTCACTGATTACTTTTAATTTCTCGTGAACCTTCGCCAACAATTTAGCCAACAATAAATTTTGATTGTTGTGGCGGTTCTTTTTCTCCTCGTGAATTTATAACGTGCTGCTCATCAACATGGTAGGACCTTTCTTTTCTTCAGTACTACACCTGTTCTTGCTTTGTGTGCACCTGTGTAATCCTGCCTACCAATTTTATGGTAGACAGGCGCTGCGGGTGATGGAACGATTAAAAATAGATATCTCGCATGTCGAGCTCTGTATGTTGCCCTCTAAGACACATTGCACCTTGTGAGAATGTCATTCAAGGGCCTACCTTTCCACAGGTCTTCGTAATATTTTGCGTTTTGCAATTTGGGCACGGTGCTGTAGACATTTTACAGCAGATTAAGGAAACATGAACTTATATCACAAAATAGTTTGCGTGAAATAGTACATAAACGCTGCGGAGTAAAAAACAAGTGTACGCACACTCTTTCAGGGTGTTGAGATAGTAACAGCTATCCCCCAGATAACTTTGGCAGATAGCAAGATACGTGCTGTACATGGTGTATCTTCAAAGAGCGAAAGGATAGCAAGAGATACCCTTGCATAGAAACATCCGCTGGCGGGGCCGCGAGCATATCGGCCGTGCCTGGGATTGATGGCTAGCCCCCACACACCACACTTCCTGTTACTTAAGTAGCGACATACGTCATGACCAAATGAAACCAGAACAATACCCTACCCTTCCGCCACCCCTGGGTCTACCGTCATTTCGCGTTCTACGATGCCGCTGTTCAATGTTTCATGTGGGCTTTTAATTGCATACTCTAAACTCTGTTTAGAGAATTATATGAGGAAATTAGGGGAGTTGGTGGATACTAAGATTCTAACAATACAGTCATTCTCCTAACGGCTCTTCGAAAGAGCAAGATGTAATTCGGTACCAAAGGAAAAATATGTGCCCCAGTTCGACGTCTTACAGCCGTTGACAAGGTTCTGGGCGTCGCCCGTTGTTTTTGAAGAAGTCAAAGATAGATCCCAACGGTTGTAAGTTACAAGCCCCTAAACAAAACCACAAAAAGTCTCAGGGTTGTTATCACTCTGTAACGCTAGATTCAGCGGAAGCTGTTCAGGTGTTTTCATTTCGCTCTATATCGCCGTAAAGAAGTTGGGAGTGACCTGCCTATGCGTATACTTATAAAGCCATCTTTTTAGCATTTCACACGTGCTATATGTAGTTCTTCGACTAGGACTGCTCTCCAGTCCGACTCTCCAGGTGCGCGGTGCCCCTGCCGCTGAGCCTGTCTTCGGGAGGCGCGTTTTCCGGCAGTCGCCTCACACGAAGTGGGCCACATTCCTCAGGCTTTGGTTATACTCTCCCTCCTCGTTCCACGGTAACCACCAACCGGATTTGTCTCGTGATAGCCACACTTCGGTTGCGCATCCCACTGATCACACCATACCATCCTCCTTTCACGGTAACCACTCCCTGGTTATGTCAGTGAACTAATAGTTATACTACGACGCTAAACCCAGGGAACAGGCTTTTAACAGCTATCGCCGTAAAATGAAGTTTATCCTCTGTGACGCTCTTTTTGATTTCCTTTACCTAAATTCCCCTCTGTGAATGATGTTTACAATGGTCGCTGCGCCCCGCTACGTTGTTTTTTTTTTTCATCGATTAGCTTATGCGTTTGATATTGGAGAATTTCTGTGCACGAATGCCAACGTGAGAAGGCAGCCTTTATTACGCCTTACAGTATTTGCAAATTGAGGGTTCTTCTTTTCGGCTTGTTCTCTACCTTCGGATGATGGGCACGGCGCTATCCGACCAGAAGTGTACGCGGAAAGCGCTGCGATTTTCGCCGACACGTTCGGAGTGATCCTGAAGCACTTGCCCACTGCTTTCGTGGCTACCCGTTCAACCGGTATTTCCCCCACGCCCGAAAAGTGCCAGTTCGCATTTCAAGAGCTGAAGTCACTTGGCGACATCGTGAGCGCTCAAGGCGTTTGACAAGGCCACGAAGGAATGGTTGCCGTAGCTTCATTTCCCACACCAGCTTAAACGATAAGTGTTAATTGTTTTCTAGCCGCCGCGGTGGCTGAGTGGTTATGGCGCTCGGCTGCTGGCTCGAAAGACGGGGGTTCGATCCCGGCCGCGGCGGTCGAATTTCGATGGAGGCCAAATTCTAGAGGCCCGTGTGCTGTGCGTGTCAGTGCACGTTAAAGAACCCCAGGTGGTCGAAATTTCCGGAGCCCTTCACTACGGCGTCTCTCATAGCCTGAGTCGCTTTGGGACGTTAAACCTCCATAAACCAAACAAAAACAATTGTTTTCTGAGTCATAACGCCTACTAGTGGTGTTTTATTAATAGTTTTGCATGATAGCTGAGCGTATAACCCGCCTGAAAATCGACGAAAAGCCGCTTTTTTGAGGTCCGAAACAGAAAACAGCCTTCGTACAATTCGTAATCTGCCTCGAAAGTACGGCTTTTCGCAGCTTTGAAAAATGTTACATCTCTGGCAACACTGCAAACACAAAGATGGGAAGCCTATCCGGGTCCAAGACAGCCATAGAAAAAGGAAGGAATTAGTGAGAGGCCGTTTCGTCACATATTTTGAAGTCGGGCATTTGATATACCATAGAAAGTGGGAGGGGTCACTCATTTGGGTCTCCTCCCCTTTTTATAATCATCATGATCATCAGCAGCAGCGTGTCTACATTCACTGCTGTCTCTATCCAGACTGCCAACCATGAACACTGGATACGAACGCGCGAACCAAAGTGAAAACCGAACAAAACCGAACCGTTAGCGCAGCTAATCCACATTTCGCCAAACTACGCAAATCTACCATTTTTTTTTCGTGCTAAATAGTCATTGCAGGCCTCAAGAATGTCACTTAATCAGGTTTGCAACGCAAAATGGCGGCGGTTATATTTTCCAGGCATGTTAAAATTTCGTACTATGTGTTGCGTTGGCTGTTAATTATTACAGCCGAAAGCACTTCACTCGCTTATCAACACATTCTCCGACATTAGCGACTGTGCCGCAGGTCATAGTCACACCCTCATAAAATCTCCGTCGAGAGGAGGCGGCTTTCTGGCGTCAACTCCAGACTTACAATATCCTCCATCTTGCGCTTAGGCGCACCTTTTTTTTTTTCTTGCCCACACGCTACCCCACAAATACAGTAAACAGGGATGTTTTGAACGCAGCTATATCGAATTACTGGATATATAGAAATTACACGTTATCTGCTTGACAATCCTGGGTAAAACTATGATTACCCAGCTCAGTATATCGAACTCCAATTGCGCAGTAGTTCGATATATCTAATAGGGCGCGTGCCCCTGCAAGTGTCGTTTATGCTAATTGCTTTCTTCGACAATTGTTTACGCGCGGAGACTGAGCAGGTGCTCTTTTTTGGATACCTGCTGGAAACGCTAGCGCTCTGAAACAGCGACAAGATGGACGTGGGGTATGACAGAAGGCGGCCTTCGGTTTCTTGAGCTCACTTAGCACGCCACACTACTGTCATGCGGTTAAGCCAACTTACTGATTCCTTGCTGCGGCCCTCGAGGGGCGTGCGTCGCTCGCTTGGCTGCCGTAGGCGTTGCGGAAACCAACTTCACCTTAATTTTATTTAGCGCTTATTTTGTTCATAGTCTACTGCTAAGATGAGCGCTGGCATATGCAGCGCCATCTAGCTAGTAGGCCGCAGGTATTCGTTTGGCTAATTTGGAGCACCCGTTTGGTGCGTTCTGTTATCGCATTATATATAAATTTCTTTTTTGCATCGATGATGGTTGTATTCAGAAGAATATTGATTTCTCACGCTTCGTGGCTGCAGAACGCCTTTATATGACACTGCTGTTGCAGACCTCGCCTGTATTCATTCAAATATATCTTTCTCTTTCTCTCTCTCTGTGCGCACACTAGATTTGTATCGCCCGAGAAACAAGTGTTTACGTATACGGCTCTGTGGGGAAGCCAGATGCCCATATTGTTCAAAACTGCTTAGCATTGCTTCATGACACTGCTTCTGACACTTGCTCCTAATAGAAGCATGCATGTCGATTTCTTGATTGCTGCAGTAAAGTTGTGTTCTGCATTCCCTTGTAGTGTGGTCGTTACTACGTAGCCCAAACAGGACGTTGCATTAATGATCGATCTAGAGAGCATACCAAACTCAACAAAAGGATCCAGCCGAAAAAACTTGCCTGATCACTGCAATCGGACCTGCAATCTTCCATTCCACAAATCGGTACACTCAAAAAGAACCGAGGAATATAGGGCAACGGGTTACTGATATATACAGCAAATATCGCTGCATATTGTGCAGAAGGTGTGGGCATAGCCTTCCAGACAACCTTTGCAAGCTGCTGTCATGCGCTCCTGGATCAACGTTTTTTTTTTTTGTTGTTGGCTCGGTATTCGTGTTCGATTCGCCATTGATCAGGGATCCGTCGTAATCGGCTGATACTGCACCAAAAGACGCGACAACATAAAGATGTTATTACTCGAGTTTACTTGCATGCAGCTTTGTTGTACGTTCTACAGAAAAGCGAATGCAGCACGAGTTCTTAGCCGAGCCAATAGAGCATGCCGAAACCAAGCCGGTGAACAAAATTAGGTGTGACATAGTTTTCTATACATTATACAGCAAACACCTTACCCGGAGGACTCCATTATGCCCCTTGTGCCAAACTGCAAATCACAAATGGGTTATGTGCACTATTCCACTGTTGCCAGGGCACAAAGCGGTTCGTCGAAGAGACATATTTCTAGTTCTCCTTCAGAAGATGTCTAACGATAATCTTTTTCATAGACGCTAGGGTGACCGGCTATAATTATACTACCTGCCTTGAGTAGGCCGGATGTCCTGTCTGCAAAATAGCTATTGTCGATACCTGCACGATAGCCTTGTACTCCTGCTTTCAGTCAATGCGTCGAGCCTTGTGGGGAGGCCACCTGGGACATTGCCCTCTGGTATGCCTACAGACTATCCGTCCACAATCTCTCGGCGCAGTAACACGTTACCGTCAGCACAGTACAGAGTGGGGAACTAGCCTTGCCGGGGTGATACGCTTAAGGTTATTTATTGTCCAGCTCGGTCCGCTTCACACTGTACATGATCCCCACACTCGGTGCACGGGGTCAAAGTTCCACCGGTCGGGATGTCCGTTGTGGCTGTCCTTGAACCCGCTGGTGCTCCACTGGAACACCGGTTGTGAGTCCCAGGTCGGTCCACTGATCCCGACGAACTCCAGCGACTTGAACATGGAGTAATTGGTCAGCTGCAACAGAAAGCGTAATTGGTGTGAATCGGCAGCGGTGCGGAAAGAACGGGACGGGGAATGGAAAACCAAGTGCGACTTTTTAAAGAAAGGTATAGAAGCGCGAAAATACCAACACGGACGTAGTAAGGGACAGGGAAGAGCTGACAGTGCTCGTTCTGTTTCCTCAATACGTCCGTGTTTGTATTCTTGCGCTCAAATGCCTTTCTTTTCCCCTAAATATGAGCCAGCACATCCAGCTACAAACACATCTCAAGCGTGACTTTTCATAAAGTTTACCCTGAACAAAGACTACGGTCAAAACCGTAGCCAACTATACATGACCTCCGACAGTATATGTAATTCTGTATAACGACTGCATGCTGCGTCTAGACTGTTCGAAGATATCCTCAAATGGTGGCTTGAAGATGTCGAACTGCAACTGGCGAGAACCGCCTATTCGTAAAGTACGTGGACGTCCTGACATAATAAAGAGCAGCACCTTCGATAACAGCTACCAGTGCTGGGCTGGATTTTTTCCCGACTACAAAGCAAGGTAGAACGCGAAATTTAAATTCGATAGCTCAGTAACAAACATCCAAAATGAAATTTCGTCCTGAAGCCATTGAAGCCATTCCCTGCATTCTCTTAGATAATTTATTTCTGCCTGGTGAAGCGTTGAGGCTCTTCTCAGGATGATGCACACAGGGGACTTTCAAAGAGTGAGCATGAGGGGCACTAGTTTAAAGATCAAGTTTGGTGATGAGGAACTGTTGATCCTATGTGAGTTCTAGAAAGTGATGCTAATTTGTGTGTGAGCAGAACTCTTGTTAAAATAACAATTTTCAACACCTTTCCTACACGGGAGCGCGAAATACCACAATTGGCTCTTTACAAGCCATTACTGCTTGTTCCACGCGAATTAGAAAAGGTTCATATTTCCTCTGACAAAAATTAAATATATAATTACATGGCTGTCTTTAAGCCTATTTTAGCACAGAACTTAAGCACTAAATATTTACTGCACAAATCTCATAGAAATAGTGACTCAACCAATGATAAATGCGCTAATGCTGTATACGCTAGTGCTATAGGACAACCGGATGCGTATAAATCTGCCTCTTGTCGCCACCGTTTAGTTTTTGCTTACCTGCAGATATGTAATGCGGAGCGTACCAGACTATAGCGCTTACCTTCATGTCGATGCCTCCCACAGATCTGCGGTGCATTCCGGGTACGTCGTATTTGCCGCTCGGGTCAATCAGGTCGTAGCGAGACGAGATTGCGTACACTGGATTGTACGGTGGGGTGCAATTGCAGCGTGAGAAAGGATCGTGTGTGTAGTCGTTGTACCTTGCAAAAAGAAAGAAATGAATGAAAACCACGTTTAGTGAACACGCACGCTAAGCACCAGGATGCCATGGATGCTCGCTTTAATCAACATTTAACCTGGCAAAATATCTGGACGAACACCGGGGGGGGGGGGGGGGGGGGGACGGTAGTCTCTTGGAGCAAAAAGGGATTCTTAATCCAAAGATCGCCCCGTCGTCAGTGTGTACACAATTTTCTACTACTACGAGAAAAAGTATGGTGGCAGTGTTGCCGTTTGAACGTGGACACCACTGTTGTTTTAGATACGATTCTTGGAATTGTCTCTGCTTTGTTTAGAAATACGTTTTCTTGCTTTTCTAACGCAATGTAGTCATCTTGAAGAACTAGGAGAGAAAGATCCGTTAGCAGGAAAGCATGAGTAGCAGACAACGCAGTAACCACTGTCTTTCTGTTTTAGAAAAGAACGAAAGGTGTTCCGTACCTCATCAGTGCCATCATCGAGTCCATGTCATGAACTTTGACGTGGTCTCTCCTGAAGATGTTCGCCCTCGGCGCCTTGTCATAACTGTAGTAGTCTCCGTACTCCTCCACGAGCTCCGGCTGGCCGCTGATCTCGAAAATCTCTTCGAAGTAGCTAAAATAGCAAAAAAAAATTACAAGCATATGATTAGTAGTCCCAGTAACATTGTCCCAGATCGTCGCATTTCAGAGAGCAAAGCACACATTGATGCATACTTCGCACTGATGCATGGCCACCTTCGGTGACTAAATCGTGCAATTCTTTTTAATTTTTAACTACTCATCCAGTTGCACGAACCGCGCACCTCACAATGCCACAGCATATGTTCATGCCTAATTAGCAGTGTGGGAACTAAAGGAATGAAAGAGGAACTCGTTAGTCTGTGTTAGTGCCCGTGCTCAATTTCTTCGTATGATCAACCTTCAGCGATCTTGTTCTCGCGAATACCATAACCTCCATGTCTGCACCGGATGGCAACTTCTATTTAAGAAAACTACGGTTAGCCAATCGGTGCATATTCTGAGCAAGAAAGCTCACAGACCGAAACGGCACAGCGAACAAAGCCGCACACATGGCCAGTGCTCAAATATGGAAATTGAATAAAAGCTCATTACGCAAGACACAAAAGCCAACTGGCTGCTGCTCTGGCACGTGCTGCGCAAGATGCATCATATCAGACACTCAGACTGAAATGTATGAGATGCGTATGTTATTGTTCACTGGGGTTAACGTACGACTGACTAAGCGTGCCTACAGCGTACTTTTCAGTTATGCCATAAAGGGTTTGCGTCCCTTCAAGACAATAATAATAATAATTGGTTTTTGGGGAAAGGAAATGGCGCAGTATCTGTCTCATATATCGTTGGACACCTGAACCGCGCCGTAAGGGAAGGGATAAAGGCGGGAGTGAAAGAAGAAAGGAAGAATAGGTGCCGTAGTGGAGGGCTCCGGAATAATTTCGACCACCTGGGGATCTTTAACGTGCACTGACATCGCACAGCACACGGGCGCCTTAGCGTTTTTCCTCCATAAAAACGCAGCCGCCGCGGTCGGGTTCGAACCCGGGAACTCCGGATCAGTAGTCGAGCGCCCTAACCACTGAGCCACCGCGGCGGGGCCCCTTCAAGACACCACGTCTTGATTTTACTGATTCCATTTTCACCACTACCACTAACCTCTGAAATGTGTACGCAAGGAATAAAACCGTACGGAAGCCTCAAGAACCGAAATTTACAGACGTTCCGAAGTGCATGGCCACATTATCCTTTTAGGTGTTGTTCGCCTACTGCAGCTTAGAAATAACTACAGGTGCGGTTGAAGGATTTATTCAGATTTCAATTGATAACCCGGTAGAAACTTTTGTGAGCAGGGTTAAAAACGCGTTAAGGTTACATTTTTCGTGTTTATTTTTTTACCATTTCGTCGGTATCTCAACGAATATATTGAGCTTTTCAGGCTGTTGCCTAGCATATGAACAGTCGGGTAGTATTTTAAACTTTTGTGGTGCGTCGGAAGTTTAGTCTTAAGAAGATCAATATTTATCTGCATGCTACGCTGTTCTAAAATTTTCTGTTAGCAAACTATAGGCGTAAATGACTTCTTCCTTCTTTAGAATGCTTGAGGCTGCAGATAGTGCATGAACTCTATACTCACGCAACGTTGTAGCTAGGCCAGTACGTCCTCTTTCGAAGAATGTCGCTGATGTCTTTTTGCTTTGTAATTCCACTGAAAGAAGCGTCAACGAACGCAACAACGCTTAGAAAAAAAACATGAAAAGTACAGACTTAATACAAGGTAAATCAGAGAAAACTTAGTCTTACGGCATCTGTTCTAAAAGCCACAGCGTGTTGTTGAGAACTGGCTTCCCAGGCGTGAACAACTTGTAATCGAGGATCATCCACTGGTTGTTGTATCTGCAAATACCAAAACGACATGGTGGCAGTAACTGGTCTCAAGCGCGTAGTTTGGGGTTTATCTATTTTGATTTTTTTATTATTCCTAAATGTCTGATTATTGCTGGGTGTATCTTGGACCGCATACCGAACGATTGAAATTTACATCAGCCAGTAAGACGGTCGCATTGTTGGTGATTCAGTGTATTCTAGCACTAACGCTAACTTGTCCAGACAATATTAGTACTTTTAAAGCTCACAAAAATGCTTTATGTTATCTAGCCACTGCGGAAATCAAGACAGCATGCTCGCTCGAATAAAAAGCATCCATTAAAAGAGCACATCGTGGTGAACATTACGAGTCTGGCAAATGCAGCATTATTCCACTATACCGGGTGCTATTTTTTAAGTGGCCACTGGTCCTTATTTTAAACCCTGTGAGATACGTCGGTGCGGTGTGTGCAGGTGAATTGCACAGCAAGTCGGACATTATGTACGTGGTAGAGCTTGGTGATGTAACGATTAACAAAACTAACTAGTCAGCATTTTATTTTTAGTTTAAAGGGTCAACATTATATTAAACATTTGAAGGCGACTAATGCAGAAGCTGAGACCAATTTTTAAATTTTCTTTATCGGCAATGTGTTTCGAAATATTTAACGTCAAAAATACGCAATTTTTAGCTCTTAACGTTTGCTTCCCGCAATGCACATTTTTAAAATGGTGTCGCTGGTGTCATAGCATTGTCGCGGAAATCACGTTAACTGCTTCTACGGCATGAAACAGAGAAACGGCTTCCGTATTTGCTGTATTCAAATGCAAGCGGTGCCATATTTAAAAAATAAGCATTGCAGGAAGCCGCTTTACGAGATAATAATGCGTGTTTTTGGCGTTAAATATTTCGAAATGCATTGGCGATATAGATTTGAAAACTGAAGTTAGCTTTTATGCTGAGGACCTTCAATTTCTTAATATAATGTTGGACCCTAAAAGAAAAAGAGTTCGTTAGTTAACTTTAGATAATTAATCATTTAATCCCTGTGCTATGTCACGTACATAATGCCCGCCCTGCTGCATGAACTACCTGCACAAATCACACCTATGTATCTCTCGCACAGTTTAAAATAATGATCTGTAATTAGTTTTTTAAGAAAAACAGTATATAGGTGAAGGGTTCAAACTTCAGGGTTCTCCTATGGGCGCAATTCATTTCTTGAACTTTTTTCATCGATAAATAAAGGCTAATATGGTACGCTAGTGGAAAATTTTCCACTCAGGTGAACACGGGGGCTGGAAGGGGCACGGGCTCCCCGCCCAACCAGACCTCTCGTTCGTCTGATCGCCCTAAACTTGACAAGGCTATGACGCATCGGCGGGTGACGCCCATGCTGTAGTGTTAAAGAAATGTCCGGCGTACAAAATGCGATAGCAAAACAGTAATACAAGCTTAATGTACTCGAACTACTCGAAACGCAGATTTCTTGCAACAGGGCAATATATACCATCGCACGTAGGCGACAGTTTCAACAACATGGGCACCAATCGATAAGAGCACCTGCCGCGATTACATATGATGCCTTGGCGGCAGTGATGTAAGACATTTTAAGTGGTTTGTATCACGTTGGAAACAACTAAAGATAACCATGTTAAGTAATTTTAATCGTGGCAAAAAGAGCAGTTCTGTAAGAAACAACATTGTGGCGCACCACAAATACTTTTCTTATGAAGATTTCTCTCTGTGATTCCGAGAAAAAGCTGGACACATTGCTTTCTAACGCGAAACAAGATAGAATGGGACCAACGACAGCGCTGTCTGTCTTCCAATTTCTATGGTGTGTCCTATGTGTTTACTGTGACCAGTGTTTAACATAATTTTTCAGCTATGTAGCATCCAGCCAATCTTAGCACTCTTCTTCAAGCCAGGCAATAAACGCAGCGAGAAGAGTACAGAGGTGTTAGAAATACGAACAGCACATCATTCATAGGCACTATTTGAGCGGACCCTCGGGATATATAGCCTGGCCACTCTGCACATTCATTGTTTGTCACGGAGCACGGCGTGGAGATCTGCGTCTCACTTCGTACACGGCGGAGGCGTTTTAACGCAGAAACAAAGTGTACGTACGTTCCGCTGTTCTTCGCTGCGAAGATATCGGCCCATTCCCGTCCGGACCTGGCCAGTCGGGTGGCCACCATCGCCCGCACCCAGGTGAGCGGAGCCGCCTCGGGGTCGAGCAGCAGCCACAGGTCGGGGTTGCTGTTCTCGATGGACGTCTCCGTGACTGTCTGCAGGCGTTCCCGCCACACGGTCTGCGTCACTTCGGCGTCCCTTAATCTCCCACGCCACCAAATACATTTATACTGTACTGTACTCCACCTTCCTGAAGGGCTCCAGCTACCAGAAGTCTTCACCCACCAGTCGACCATGGGTAAAAAAAATTCACTCTTGAATGCTTCACTCTTGATGCATTCACGCATGCGCTGCTAAATAAACCTTAAAATGCGCTGTAATCTGCTCCGTGCTGCCTGCTTTTGTGTTTTGTAGTTGCCCTTTTTAGAAGTTGTATTGCCGTGTAAACTCCTTTGCACCTGTATTGAAGTCATTGTGGCGCTTTGTGTATTGAAACCTGTATGCTGTTCAACGCGGATTCCTTTTGCTGATAACTCGTTTGTCTTCACATACGTATTTCTTTCTAATCTACTCCCAATATAACTATTTGTATTACCAAAGCTGAGCTCGACTCTCGTTTTTGTTGTCACAGCTTATTTTTTTGCGCGAGTATATCTTTGAATACTGAGTTCTGATTTTCAGGTGCGTTGCTTTTAATATCTTGCTCATCTATGGTATGATTTGCCTACTCACTCCTGCCCAGGACCTCGCATAAGGTACCCAGTACCTGTGAAATAAAGCTGCAATGCGAAAGCGAACAATGTAAAAGCGAAATGCAGAACCTTTGTCATAAGTTTAGAGGCCAGGAGGCTTGCTTCTGAGCCACACCGTGTGGCTCGTAATGCACCACCAGAGTTCCAAAGCTCCTGAATGTAAGATCTCTGGTTCTGCGCCCTCCAAAGAATAGGACTACCTCGAATGCTACACAGCCCTCATTAAACGAAATAATAGCAAACTGTATCCCTGGGCTTTAAACTTTTTCACAAAAGCTGTGCTTCCGGCATTAAATATTTTCAGGGCACACATGTCGCGAAAAACGCCTGCACCGCGCTGCCTTGGCACACACCCTGAAAATAACGTTGGTCCTGGCCAGCTTTCGCAGCGATGCGCAGGATGCAGGTTTTAATTGCTGCGCATATCTATTGCCTTCGACAAAATTTACGTTTTTTGCAACCTACGCATCCCATAAACTTTCGATGAAAGGTGTACAACCACTACTACTAACACAGATTCTTCGCATTATGTCGTATTATCTATCACCTTTGCATTTCCAGGGTAGGTGCTCTGTATAGGCTTGAGGAGAGCTAGCTGCGCACTAGGAAGTTTGAAGTGGCGCGGTGTTTCATGGAATTTGATTTGTTGGCACAAACAAAGAGAAACCGAAACATGTAGATAAGCATCTGCTGGCCATGCTGCTGCCACTACCATGACGCAAACAGGTTAATTGGGATTTTACCAAGCCGGCGGAGGTCAGGTAGAAGTCGTCCAGAGAGACCAGCTTTCCGGCGTACGAGGACATGGTTACCGTGTGGCCTGGAATTATGCCACCTGTAAAAGAAGCCAGGAGTTACAAGCTTCTTTGATGGATACAAAGTGTGGAGTCGTACTTTGGCGCTTTGCTTTTTGCTTTTTTTAAATAGTCGTGTTCTGTGCGATGTCAGTGCACGTAAAGATACCCAGGCGGCCGAAATTATTTCGGAGCCCTCCTCTACGGCACCTCTTTCTCCCTTTCTTCTTTCACTCCCTCCTTGATCTCTTCCCTTACGGCGCGGTTCAGGTGTCCACCGAGATGTGACAGAGATACTGCGTCATTTCCTTTCCCCAAAAAACCAATTTTCATTTTTTTCTTGTGTGTGACCCAGCTGTGTAGTAACCCTGATCTAGGTTGCACATACACATCTTCTATTATTCGAGTCGCTAAGAGAACCAAAGGCAACTGCTTGGGACAAAGCTTACACTTCCTGCGTTCTCTTTAGTCGGTTTTATTTTAGTATTCGCGCAGCTGCACAATCGCCAGACTTAAACTTGCAAACCATTTGAATCCTGGTTGAGTAAAAACGAAATGTATTAAGCACCACATGCAGGGATAAATATTTGTTAAGGACTTCTTAGCGGAAGAAGTCTTCCGCACGTATGAATCCTACATATCACAGCTACCCTCAATGACGTATGCATGCGCTCAGCGGAGTGCGAAAGATGGCATCATCCTCTAATTTTTATTTTTAGCTTAGTCCTTACAAATTTTCTCTTCCATGGAATTCGTTCAGCTCTAAACCTCCTACTTCGGAATGGGAAACATGCAATTCCGAAAATAAGTCGAATAGCAGTTTAATTAAGGAGTAATTGTCTGCGTCGTAAAACACAGGGCGCAGAACAAACCGCGACAGATGTCACCAAAATTTGGAACCGGCATAATGAGGGCCCGGCCGAGCCGCTGCAGGGATAGACCTCGCGTCACGTGGTAGATGGTCGCGTTGCCACCACGCTTTAACCGCAGCTGAGAGGGATAGTAATGCACACCCTCCCGCACATCTTTGCCCGTTGGTGGACTTACGCGATAGCTTTTTTGCAACGTTATTCGACAGTACCGGTTTTTGTTTGTGAAGACAGCACAATTTTGTCAGCGTGTACTACAGCAACCAGCACGGTTCCTTCTAATGCATCTCTTGAAGCTTTTAAAAGGGTCCGACGATTCGCACATGGGTCATCCCTACCTGGTCCCGTCGCAGACTGCGTGTAGTGCCAAGGAAAGGTGTATTTCTTCTGAATTCTCAGCATGCTCCGATACAGGAACCAGGCGTCATGAGCCAGGTAGATGTCCTCGTTGTCTCCGACTACCTTGACCAGGGCCGAACAGGCTGGCACGATGCTAAATGACTGCAGGTCCTCGGTGCGCCTGAGCGCGGCCTCAAGGTCGATGAAGTCGCCGACGAGGCTGAAGAATCTGGAGAGGAATGAACGCTTTGAACGCTTTCGCGGATCACTGCTACGCACTGTTTATATGTGGGCTAAAACGGAAGACGCACATAGCAGGGAAGAGTGAATTTTTGACACGAGAAACTTGAGCAACGGACGGGAGGAAAGCCCTGTTCATTTATCAGTGTTTGCACAAGATGACGTGTCTTAGTATGAGCAAAAACAAGTGCTGTTCTCGAAAAAATTTGGTGCGAGAGTTGATGCTGTTTTTCCGCCACTTGCTCGAGCTTGTGTTTTGAACCGGAATGAAGTACAGCATTAGGAATTTTTAGGCTACTTCTATTCCTAATGCAAAGGCGTGACGGAGCAAAACTTGGAACAGTAGAAGTATGCGGAACTGCGTTTCTTACAGCGCCGCCTTCGTGCTGAAGAGGAAATACAGAGCTCACAATGAGGTAGCTTCCGACGAAACCATTAGCTTAGGTTTTACAGTGGCTTTGTGATCCGAACGGTGTAGGAATGTTTGAAACAAGATAGCGAATCATTCAATGGGGTCACCGGGCGTGTCTTAGTTTGGGACGCACAAGCCCGTCCCGTGTAGCGGCGCAAAAATGGAGAGGATGATGCAAGCTCAGCTCTACGAGTTGTATCGTGCACTGTGGCATACGTGGTGCAAACGTCTCCATGGGTGAAACATAAATGCAGGATTGAACGACAATATGTCCGTGTAAAGTTTGGCCTCCTGTGGAATTCTACCTTTCAAAAGAAAATAAAAAGCGACCTTTTGTGCTGCAGCTTTGGTTAAGAGGAATGAGGATGGCAAGATGAATTTTTCTCTGTCATCCTTTCTCTTTCACTGCATTGTCTGTAGATTTTGTTGCGTTTCGCAAAAGCTTGCCTAGCATTAAACTATTTTCACTATAAAGCGAACATGCGCTAAGCAGCGCTTATTCTACGCACGAACTAACGGGTTCAAAAGCAGCTTTTCCCCCATGAACGGCCGACAAAGGAAAATTACCTTCCGAGTGCATCTGATCACTTCGGATGAATCAGTGTTTATCCAAGATCGAAGCTGTTTAAAATACCACGAATTTTTTGTGTGGTTTTTGATTGAGTTTGCGGCAACGTACATTCTTGAGCTATAACCGCACTCTTGCTACAGCTCTACTGAGGCGGCTGTAATATCAAATGAAGCAACTAAATAGCACGCAGAACATTTTGCAAGAGTAAGACGCTTACAGGGCTCTGGTAACGTTCGTCATCTTGCGAGACGTATCAAGCGTGATGTTTTCGAAGGCGTCGCTCAGGCCAAGCATTTGCTGCATTTGAAGGTGGATCTGTCGCAGAAAACGAACAAAAAATATAAAACAAAAATATGCGCCCACAGTACTCTTGCTACGAGAAGAATAATCAAATCAAGTAATCAGGTATGAATCAACAAAGTTTCACGCGTTCGCATCGGCCTCAAACGTCTGCAAATATCTTGAGCACAAATGATTTGAAATACACAGAGCAATTCGTTTTTGCTGTATGCGTAGAACGGTTATGGAAACAAGAGCGCGGGATATGGTGTGTGCGAATACTGGCAGAGAGTTACTTAACAGCTGCTCGCATCATTAATACATTTTTGTCAAAACAAAAAGAAATTCAGCGCCCACTGCGAATATTTCTCAGCTCTCCTGTGTTGCATGAAAACAACATAGAATTCATTAATTCGGTGTGCTTGTGTCCTTAGCTTGTATTCTCAGGGGATAAGCTTTCGTTGATATATGTTCTTATTGTATTGTATTGTGCTGTATATTACTGTTGTATTGTATTGTACTGTTGTATTGGATTGTACTCTATTATACTGTATTGTGTAGAAGTCTGTTACACAAGCCTATGCGAAGTGACTGTTCCAACTACGTAAGGGGCAAGAGCCGTTGTCAGACATTTCGCCTTTTGCTGTTGCTCGTATTTCTGTATCAGAAAGAAAAAATAAATCCAATCATAATATTGTTATGCGGAAAAAAACTCACCATGCTGAGACTCGAAATCAGTCCTTAATTCCGCACTGCGATAGCATCTCACGTGGTCGTTAAAAAGCTTTCATCCTCTCCGGTACGCTAAGCGCAGGTGTTTGCGCAAGACATTCTTTTCCACCTTCGTCAAACTTCACCATCACAGCGCGCCGACGACCAGCAAAGCTCATCCTGGTTGGCGTGAGCAGGTTGTTCAGGACCTGATAACCTTTTACTGCGCATGCGATTTTTATTTCTTTAGCCTGAATTTACACATCAGTTGCTTACACTGTGCTCCATCTAGTTTCTTCGTGCTAACCTATGGTGAAGAAAAGCACTAGCTGTACTCACGTCGGCCTTAAAGGGTCGCTTACAATACCATTTCAAGAATTCCAAATTAATCAAGACGACAGCTTCTGTCTGGTGTTCGTCGGTTGTGATGAAAGCGGTAACGGAGACTCCACTAAAAGAGCATGTGCGTCAGTGTCCGAAAGAGAAAAAGTATGAACTCAAAAAAAAAAAACGACGCCGATGATGACGATGATGATGTCAATGATGATGCCTCCCGCATGCGAGGCGGATGCTCAAAAGGCTAGGCCACCACTGCGGTCTCAAAAAAAGAACGAATAGTCAGGTTGATCCGTACTGAACAAGCCTCACAACTTCAGAAAAGCCACCCAACGCCAGCGAGAGATGTTATGTTTTCAAACAATGCAGTCACGTCTTTTCTCACAAGCTTCGTCGAGCAGAGATAAAACATTTATCACTAAGCTAGAAAACAGATCGTGGATTGGAACACAAAAATTATCTGAAAGATTCCTTTGATCTGAGAGTCCACGTTGACCTGACGGGAAAGTGCGTTTACGGCAGAAAGCGTCACCGTCGAACGGATATTACGATTTTCCTGGTTGGTTGGTTGGTTTATGGGGTTTAACGTCCCAAAGCGACTCGGGCTATGAGAGACGCCGTAGTGAAGGGCTCCGGAAATTTCGACCACCGGGGGTTCTTTAACGTGCACTGACATCACACAGTACACGGGCCTCTGGAATTTCGGCTCCATCGAAATTCGACCGCCGCGGCCGGGATCGAACCCGCGTCTTTCGAGCCAGCAGCCGAGCGCCATAACCACTCAGCCACCGCGGCGGCTTATTAGCATTTTGCGTAGATGGCCACCTCGAGTTTCACTGCAGCAGATGCGACCACACGTACCGCAGTTGAATGAAGTTTAGGCTTCTTGCATGAAAAACAAGAATGGCGAAAGAAATCCTGGCGGCCCTGTGAGTCATGTGTGAGTATACGCCTTATTTAATAGCGGATAATGAATATGATCTTCTATATTAGAGCAGACAGAGTACATGTTTGGTTTCGTTTGGTTTATGGGAGTTTAACGTCCCAAAGCGACTCAGGCTATGAGAGACGCCGTAGTGAAGGGCTCCGGAAATTTCGACCACCTGGGGTTGTTTAACGTGCACTGACATCGCACAGTACACGGGCCTCTAGAATTTCGCCTCCATCTAAATTCGACCGCCGCGGCCGGGATCGAACCCGCGTCTTTCGGGCCAGCAGCCGAGCGCCATAACCACTCAGCCACCGAGATGGAGTACATGTGTACAGTAGCAACCGTACACGCTCATGGTCAGTCGAAAAACTTTCAGAGTAGCCCTGGCAGTGTATCAAGGATGTGCTTAATAAAGCTTTTTTTTTGTTTTATCAGAGTTTAACGTCCGAAAGCGACTCAGACCATGAAGGACACCGTAGTGAAGGGCTCCGGAAATTTCGACCACCTGGGGTTCTTTAACGTGCACTGACATCGCACAGCACACGGGCCTCTAGAATTTCGCCTCCATCGAAGTTCGACCGCCGCGGCCGGGATCGAACCCACGTCTTTCCTTAATAAAGGTAAAAACCTGACCTGGCCGAGGAGGAAGCCTGCGAGGATGCTGAACGCAACTTAAGACTTCAAATGGTGGCTGTCGGCACCAACGTGATGTGAACAACTCTAAAACAGCACCGAATCCGCTGCAGTATTAGGGCGTCGAAGAGAAAATACGAAAAAGTAGGCATGAAGCTGTGGCGCTAAAGTATAGACTTGTGTAGAAAAACAAATGAAGTGCTCTTAGTCATTTAGGGTCTCATTCTATGGTGCATGCATTGGCAACTGCACTTCTGGGTGAAAGGGAGCGCAACGCATGTGTTCTCTAACGATTTAAGGCGGGAAACATTCGTTTGGGCAAACGTCTCAGCAATGCATGTACGATAATTACGAGCAGTGCGATACACGTCTAGTATCAATGGTGTTTATGACGTTAGGCGTTAACTTTTACGTCTTCCACCGCAGAGCCATTCTCTTTCGTAAGCTTAGTCCACGCGTAAAGGAGAAAGACGCTCGTGTGATGGTATGCGATGCCAGAGCACGTTTATGAACTCCAGGTGGGGGAAAATATATTCCGGAGCGCTGTATTACGGGGCCTCTTCTATTTCTTCTTTTACTTTGTCCTTCTTCTCTTCCCTCACGGCGCGGTTGAGGTGTTAACCGACTAGTGAGACTTTTACTGTGTGTCTCCTTTCCTCAGAGCCAGTGTTTATGGGTTCAGACGGAGGACGCTGATGTGCAGAACTTTGCAGCCAAACCTTTTTTCTGCTCTCACGTGTGTTCTCCGTTGAGACAGACGCCATCGGGGAAAATTGCTGGAGGTGACGGACTTTCTTACGACTCCACCGCCTGTACAGCAGGTGTCCCAGCCGAAGGAAACCGCTTCAACTTTCACCAAAGTCCGGTGAAAACAACTGCGGCCTAGTCTGTGGTGTTTTTTCGTTCTCCGAAGTAAATAATTATTGAAGACTAATAACAAAATTTACAATCATTTTCTTCAGGAAGAAAGTGTCATAAAGAGGCCACTCTCAACGAAAACGAAGCTTTAGTAAGTTATAAAAGGCCAGAAAACTCTATTACCAGTCGATTTAGGATTTAAAATGCGTGCTTCGATACAGACTTCCCCGAGCCATTCACTTCAAAACGGTGGCAGCCCGTCTTCTTCGCCGAGGACGTCGCGAGTATGAAGCGACCGTGAATATTTGTAATTACAATCTCCTCGGCGAGAAATGCGTTTTTTTCCCGCCGTACAAATGTCATGAAGCATAACCAGAAAGGGCCAGAAAATCAATTTTTTACTCAGAACAATAATTGGATAGAGGTTTAGGTTGCTCTATTTAACGGTATGATTAGCCTTGCGGTTGTTCCGCCTGCAGTTCCTCCATCGAAGTATTCAAGGCTGCATTTACAGGTGTTTCTTTACTACCTAACGTGGTTAAATTTCGCACAGCTTTTTACTAGTCCTAGCGGTCACCATTGATCAACCTGAGTGTCGGTATGTATGTGAGAACGCACATTACGGTCACTGTTTGTCCAGGGATAGTGCTTACATATAGTAGTCCATGTCAGCAAGAGGCTTCGTTGCACACCGTTAAACACAGCGTTATAAACAAATCAATGGGGCTTGACCATTATCATGCGAAACAAAAGCAAAAAAAAGTCAAAATAAGAGTGAGCTCAGATTTCCACTCTGGTCGACGAGGAAACGGATTGGACTTCGGCAGTATATACAGGCTGATAAGTCGAACGATAAATGCACCACTTGACGCCGTTATCACGCATTGCGACGCGACTTCGGTCGCTGCACACAGCGCAGACCGCAGAATATCGGCCTCTCTCGCCTCTCAAGGCGCTTTTCAGTCTGCAGGCAGATTAGATCATGGGCCAAATTGAGATAGCCGGCGCCAGTGAGGTGACGGGTCGAAAAGGGCCTCGTCAACCAAACCCTTCAGAAGGGAGGCCGTGCTAATTTCACCGGGGGCGAGTTTCGAAAAGAGTTGGGTTGTCAAAGCGAGAGGTATGACGGTGATGATGATGAGCATAAAACTCAATGAGTGGGCCTGAAAATTCTTCACTCTACTCACCAAAAAACTCTTAACGCATGCTATATATCGGTAAAGGATATTATTCACGTTATCATATTGCCTAACGTTTAACAATACTATATGTTTGAAAACTCAGAAAACAACGCAAATTTTCCAGCTTATGCCTGCTCACCACATTCATCAAGGTGTGCGGGTTGCACCAATGTGGTGATCTTTCAATTTGTCACCGCATTTGCGTTCGTATTTTTCTCATCTTCAAAAGATCGCATGTCTAATATCATATTTCAAGTCAGTTCAATAATTTAGCTACCATTGAGTGCTACATGCTTGCAAGTAACATGCGTAGTGGTTGGTCAATGCCTGTACTTGCATTCCTCGCTTGGGGGAAAATTCTCATATGGTTACCTTTTGCTGTTTGGGATTCGGCGCACCGAAGAGCAGGTGCTTCTCTAATGACTGCCTCACAAAGCTACACCGCAGCCAACAGAGATTTTTTGGCTGAATGGGCAGAGCCACGTGCCACGACGGTCTCTTCAATTGATTCCTGACCACGCCGACAAAGTGTGGAACCATGCTATCCACTCTATCTAACTGGCTCCACAGATGATGCTAAGAATTTCCTATTTAGTAATACTGATATTTCAGCTACTTTCCACAGCATCTTGGAGAAAACAGCGCGAAATGTCGATGTACGTAGAAAAAAGCGCTTGTGGTGCCTGTTCTCTACCTCCGTCGTCTTTTTGTGCTGCTTTTCCTAAGAAGACCGTCTTATTTAACTGTAAAAAGCATCATGAAAAAGAATTTCAGCAGCAGATACTGCCGCATGTTCGTCAGGCAGATACAACAATAAATTATATAATAAAGGAAGTATAAGAGCTAGAATCTACTTGCATGCTGCGTATAATAAAGAAGCATTCCACCAAGTGCACACGCTCAGGCAAGGAAAAAAAAAGCACAGCAACAACGCGTGTATAATTGTACTAGCATGATTCTGTGTCAGGTTACTGTCAGCGATATATAGATATATACGCAATCACAAGCCAGGCACATGCGATGTCTGGTCCCAGTTCACACTGGGTGGTTCACTGTTTGGGAGTAGCCGTGGAGGGATGCATGGCTGCGTAGCTGTTTAGACCTAGCACACAAGTGAGTGTCTGCCACAGTCCAGCGTGGATACTTGACGATAATCAGCCAAGAAGTAACGTTGGACAGCTCAAGCAAAGTACATATAAGTTAGGCTACACAGGAAAAAAAAACTGGCTTTAACGCGGGAGATTCCTGTGACTGGCAGTGGTCGCCTTACCAGGTTCCAGTACGGGTCGCTGTCCCTCAGCTGCTCCTCGTTGCGGCGCGAGTAGTCGAGGTTCTTCTGGAGGAAGCCGTTGAGTTTGGCACAAAATTCCGTCTGGTTGTCGCAGTAGTGGGCAAACATGTTCTCCCACTGGTCCTCCATTAGCTGCCGAGTCAAGTGCGCTTCCAGAGCTCCGGCGGCGTACGCCTGGATGTCGTCCTTGAATTTATGACTCGACTCCACCTCCAGGTACGCCCAGCTGACGACAAAGAAGCGACGCTAATTACCAACCTCTGGATTTTGGCCGGATATCACGCATGCTGTATGTAGACTATTACCACGCTAATAGGGTTTTGTGAGCAGCACTTTCTTGGACAGCTCCAGATATTCCTGTCAACACTAGAGAAACAATCTTGCTTTTCCAAATGTACCAGCCGTGGTGGCTCAGCGGTTGGGACGCTCGGCTACCGAGCCGGAGTACCTTGGTTCGAACCCGATCGCGGAGTTCGCATTTCGATGAAGGCGAAGAGCAAAAGGCGCCCGTTTGCTGTGCGATCAGATCCCCAGGTGGTCGAAATTATTCCTCAGACCTCCACTACGGTACCTCTTTCTTTCTTCTTTCACTCCGACCTTGCTCCTTTCCCTCACTGCGTTGTTAAGGTGTCCACCAAGATGTTGGACAGTTACTGCGCCAGTTTCTTTCCTGAAAAACCACTAATTTAGTTCAAAATGTCTCACAGAGCAGATTTGCCTCGACATTGCCGTGAATACAATCATTCTTGTCAAAGCCAGCAGCAAAGAAGAATGCGAAATTTTAGAGGCCTACTTCATCAGGATGCATGGCGATGACTGCATTAGCACAACCTCGATCCGCTTGCTCCATACCCAAACCCATACGGGTTTAATACCCATGTGGGTTTAATATCTTATACGGGTCCCATCTGGACCCAAGATATTAAACCATATTTTTGAAAATATGGCGGAGTGCTTGAAGCACTCTGGCACTGGTCGGCCCGGTATTGCACTTCCTCCGGGATCGGCCCGTGGCATATTAGCGCGCGCCTTTTCTTTCTATCTTGGCTCTCCTATCCTTTAACACATTTCTCAACCCCCTTAACAAATCTCAACCCCCCACCCCATACCCCATAAAAGATAGACGTAAAATGTTAGTTTCTGTGTTCAGCGAAGAAATGAATGTCCGCTCCTATTTACTCGTCGCAGCGAAAATTATTCAGTGCGAGTTGTATAATGGAGACATACAGGACCATGTTGCTACCAAAGCCTTCGTCTCCAGGGTCAATCCTAACCTTCGCCGTGTGTGGTGCCACGGACATAAATTCTGGACTCCGCTTGATGCTAATGTGCAGTCTTCTATAATAAGACCATTTTCATTGTTTTTACTACATCCGGTGGGGCATCCGTCCGGAGAAGTGCCTCAAGAACCCGACTGTCTCCTTCCAAGACAAGGAGTTTAAGGAACACCTGAAGACCACGTGCATTCGACCTTCTCCCGTTACACCCAGAAGGTCGTGCCGTGTGCCAGAATGATGATCCAGTGCACTAATAAATGTTTGTGGCAAAATAGCGTCACGAGCAAAAACCTGAAAATTAGCACATTTGATGGGTTTCGCAGTCAGTTGATCCTACATTATCTAACCGTGCGGTCAGGGCAAACTTTCATGAAGCTGCGAGTGATTAACCTTTTCCTTCCACCAGCGTCACCCAAGAAGCCGGCTGCTATTCTGCAACATACGAGTCTACCAGGATCGCGTTAGACATTTTTTGTTATATTCTATTAGTCCTCACAAAGGAACCTGACGCTATAGTAGCCATTAGGGAGGGTCTTCTACGGTGCCAACTGAGGAATGTGCCCTGCGTCGACATGTTCGTGTTTCGTGCTCCATCCGCATAAGGAACGTATTAATTTGACTTCAGCAATGACTGCTAGGTGGTCCGTCAAGAAAGCTTCTGTTATTACTATTCATGGCGAAATTTCGCTCACCTGCAATTACCAAACGCTGCATTTCATAAGACAGCGAATTTTCCCAAATCTCTCACATTTTCACCTTAGCACCTATCACTTATGTCTGCCACTCCAGTGTCAGTGGTTTTGTGAGCCCCTAGAGACGTAAAAATGGCTCACCCAGTGTTCTGGATGTCGTCCTGGAAGCTCGCCCACGCCACGGCAGGCTGCGGACCGGCGTCGAATTTTGGAGGCTGCCCATCGTGGATGACGAGGCGATCGCTTCCTTCTTCCAGCTCAGCCCAAGCTGATTTGCACGGTGCGCCCTGGCTCGTCGTTCGGAGCAGGGCCAAAGAGAGCAGCACGAGCGCTGCCCCGTAGTTCATGTTGTACCTCCTCCTGGACCACCTTGGAAGCTTCTGCGCTGAAAGTGAACGCAGAAGTTGAAAGTAATTTTGAATGCTGTTTCGCGTGTTGAACTGAGCCCGCTATGAAGAGGCGTAACTAGTTTAAACAGAGAGAGGGCACTCAAGAGAGGGAGAAAGAGCATGAAAGTAAAAGAAAACACAAGCAAACTAAATACAGGCATGGCTGCATACAAGGACCTGCGTTGGAGCGGAGCGGCGCGGCTGAATCAGCTGTCTCGCCATCGTATACACTTGACAGTCTAAGAACTTTGAACGGCCAGCCACAGGGGGTCTGCGAGACCTGTGGCGCTATAGCTCGACCGGACGCGCTGCCTCAGCATCCGGGGCTGCCGACGAACTCTGCTCTGCATCCCCGTCATGTATTTTAGTCAGAAATAGCTTGCATCTTAACTTTTAAGGTAGCACATATGACTCACAAGGGAGGCATATCTAATGAAACCCATCGCTCACCTGCATAATACACCCTCCCTACTTGACCATACTAAGGAAACTCGCTACTCTCAGTGCAACACGGCATGCTTGTCAGCAATAACACGTCCGTCTCCTTAACAAAAAAAAATGTAATCGTCTGTCTGAAAATGCAGTTGCTGCTCAGTGCCTGCACACGTGTTCTTCTTTATAGTGCAGACAGCAGAAACATCGAATCATTCAAAAACAGACATTCAAATTATTACTTTTATGGCTGCACTGTTCTTATTCCGCCTTCGTTTGCAAAGCGCCAAATGGCAGCAATTCACTAGCATGATAAGAACAAAATCATCCATTTTTTCACAAGTCTGTAGTCTTATCCCTCCTATTGTTTTCCGTTTCATTTGAGCCCTCTTTTTGTTCCAGATTCTATTCTCCTTCCACAGGCTGTCGCCCTTCCTCAGTCTACAGTTGATACATAATTAACTTTTGAAGCTTCAAGCCAGATCACACCAATTCACAGCGCAGCACGAGAATTAAAACTCACTAGGCAGTAAATTCGAGTTCCCCAGTCTTCATCACTTTAATAATATGCAACAGCGTATAACAGGATGCTTTAGCATTATTCTATGTCCGTATTTCTGTTGTATGCGCACTAGAGTAATTCCTTTTTTTCCTCTAATGCCTAGCAGCTGCTATATGTGGCGGAATGAACGGAAAAAAAAATATCGGGTGCAGCAGAGTGAACAACTCTGAGACTCACTGCACTGGGCCCCACATCTTTCTTTGCAAGAAACAAGTATTAAATTTAGTTTTGCTAAGATAAATAGTACAGCAGAAGCGGGAAACACCACTCCGGAAAGTGAAAATCAAGAAGGCTACATAGATTTAAAAAAAAAACCAAATATTCGCGACAGTATAGCGTCCAGGGCAAACAACATGTGCGAGACAAACCTGCAGCACGCAAGCTGCAATGCGTTGCGGCCGCTTTCTTTTTGATCAAGTGGTTAGGTAGTGTAAATACGCATTTACGGTGGCCATCAGTTAGGCATGTCAACGCTACGAGGAGTTTCCAGCCCAGGTTCTCAGAATTCTGTACCTGGCCTCTGTCGGTTATACGTCTTGAGATAAATCAAAGAACAGCAGCTATTTTATTTTTCACTTCGCTAAGGTATATGCACTGCTGCGTTGGTAACCAAATATAAAGGCCGTATGGAGTACCCTGGTATAGGCCCGTTATGAGGGATGTTCCGGTTTTGAGAAAAGGTCACTCATGGTGAACAAAATCTGAGATTTGCGAATCCGCAGAGCTCGATAGATTCACCGTGTTAATGTTTGGTGGCACACGTAAAGCGCCCACGAAAGTTTTAGGAACTCCGAAATCAAGCAAAACCTGAATTTTCTCGCTATGTAGAGGCACAGCCAGGCAGGCATTAAGTGCATTGCGCACCTCGCGCAGGAAAGCACGCAGCACATCCATCAGTTCGTGGCTGCATCCTTAGACTGCCCAGAAATGAAGTTTTGGAAAATTTTCCGAAAACTTTTGTGGGCACCATGTATAATCCAGTTAATCGCTGTCTCCTTACAGAACAAAGAAAATTTCCTTGAAGAGCTTAGCTTTTCAGAGGCTTTTGGATCATTTTTAGAGTCACAATAAACTGCAGTGCGTTGTAAGCATTTTTAAGACGCTTAAGGACGCCTATACCTTATCACGAAACAGATTACACAATGTTCAAAAAAAAAAAGACGCAAAAAACTACGACTATTCATTGTCTCCAGGGTGAAGTGATAGCAAGAGCTATCTGCCATATGACTCTTACACATGACATAGCCCCGCCTAACGCGTTATCGAGAACGCCCACTGCTCGTCCCAGTTGGACACCATCCTCGTTAGCCGTATGGTAAACACCGGAGTGATCGTTGGCACGACGTTGGCCCTGGCTGTCTCCTCGTATACCTTTCGCTCTAAAGAAAAAAAGGACACTGCAACTTCGGACCTCGATTTCTTCCAATGAAACAAGAGGAAGAAGGGGGGGGGGGAGATGCTCTATTTTTGTTCTCAGATAAGTGCTACTGGAAGCTAAGGCACATCTTGTCTGTTTGCTGTTTCCGTTGAGGTGCACCACCACAAACACTCTGTGTAAGTTTCTGTGCCGAGTGCACGCTGCGCGAGCTTCGTAGTTTCACACACGCCCCAATGAAGATGTATGGGAGGAGGGGGGGGGGGGGGGGTACAATAAAGCAGTGGGTTAGAGTTGTTAAATGATACATGTCGTTTTTTTTTTGTTTCCCTGCATTAAAGGCCCATTAGGTCATTATATAAAGGCAGGGAACGGGGGACAGGGGGTATTGCATTGAAATATTATGTAAACTAAAGAAATAGAGGCCGGGGTGTAGTAAAGGGGGAGGGAAGAAAGGAGGCCGCTCAAGGTTCATGCGCCTCCCCTCCCCCCTCCCCGCCGACAGAAAATCGATGCTGTGAAGTCTATCTATCGCCCATCAGTGACTGCTCAAAGTAAATCTTGTCATGTTGGTCGGTTGACAATGTAGCTTTAAGTGTCAGGATATATATAGCGGGAAGAAACGAAGTGAGAAGGAAACAAAAGTGCTCCCTATTCTAAAGACCTGGCGGGCAGGAAAAGAGGAACCACCACCTTGAGAGAGAAGTCAAAAGCGAACTAAAACAAGGTAGGCGGAGAGAGAGAAGAGAGACCAGAGGAACAATGACAGACACCATGACGCACACCCCGCCGCAAAAGAGCATCGTTGTCCTGCATGCATATCCAGGCGCGTATGTGCAAGAGTAATAATAATATAATAATAATCGGTTTTTGGGGAAAGGAAATAGCGCAGTATCTGTCTCATATATCTTTGGACACCTGAACCGCGCCGTAAGGGAAGGGATAAGGGAGGGAGTGAAAGAAGAAAGGAAGAAGAGGTGCCGTAGTGGAGGGCTCCGGAATAATTTCGACCACCTGGGGATCTTTAACGTGCACTGACATCGCACAGCACACGGGCGCCTTAGCGTTTTTCCTCCATAAAAACGCAGCCGCCGCGGTCGGGTTCGAACCCGGGAACTCCGGATCAGTAGCCGAGCGCCCTAACCACTGAGCCACCGCGGCGGGTCTGTGCAAGAGCCACGGAAGCGTTTTTTGAAGGTGAACATATTCAGCTGAAATCTGTCTGGCCAGGTAAAACTGAGTAGCATAAAGAGCGGAATTGATTCTTGTCAAGCAATTTCTCCGGACCTACGTCATCCAATCAGGTGTGGCTGGTGTGGTGGGCTGGACATTCGGCTCCTGACTGCGTGGTGTAGCAGTTTCGACAGGTATCGAAACATCGTTACATCCTCAACCTATAGTACGTACGTTACCGACGTTACCGATGATAGTCCATCACGCTCAAAAGTTTCTACTCCAGAAGAAAACGAAGCAGCCTCGAGACCTCTAAATGTTTTGCAGTTGACGTCCCAGATGATGCACGCGGAACTGGCGCGATCTCGATTGGTTGCCGAAAAAATTCGGCTGCTGGCTGCATGGTAGTGGACCTCATTTAGCGACAATTGGCCATACTTCGGATGCTGTTTAGTAGTTGCCAAGTGGAATACCCTGATCTTAGGCAGAATTAAGCAGCGAGCTCGATTTCCTGGACTTTTCGAATTGTGAAAAAGAGCGAAAATATTATTTGCGAGCCCTGCGGCGCGCGAGATGACAGACATCAAAACCACTTCAATAATGGTAAGCATAACGCTTTTGCCGGGAATACTTGTGTTCAGACTCACTTTTACTGAACCGGCGAGAATATCTTGTTTTTTTCTATCGTTACCCGAACGTCCTGAACGAATACTACTGTAGTCATGGTGCTCAGTGACCAGGATGGTGATACTTCTTAAAGTACCGCTAATGAGCCATTTCAAGCAAGAAATGTTTACCATCGGAAAGCTCCGTCGTGTTCGGCTCCACACAGAGACTCAGTTGGAAAGAGCGCTTTGGCAACCAAGCCAGATTTCCAGGTTGCCGAAGACGACACCTGACATCGCACTATTTGCAAACATAACGCGGTTATCCTTATCGCCATTTTGTGTTTTAATATTTATTTCCTAGGAGAAATAAATATTAAAATAAATAAATAAACCTTCTGGCTGCTCCTTCTACCTTCTCCTGCTTTCGCGCAAACACGCAGCCAGTGCCTGGCTCCTTGTTTCCTCGGAAAAGCACAAGAAGCGAACCAGCAAGTCTGCTGAGGGCCTGCTTTCTGCCGTGCACCAGATAGTTTTTGTATTAGTATTTTCTTTTCAATTTGCTGTCCTTTTTCGTAGTGCCCATTCACCCCTACATACCCTTCACCCCCCTCTTCCCCCCACCCCCGCCGGTCCCGGTCCACTCTCAAAAAAGTTTCCTGGCTACATCATCGAAGAGATGTGCCCTGATCGATTGTGAATGTAATTAAAATATTACGCGGACCATAACGAGGGATAGGCCTAAAATATAAACAAGAAATGCAGCTGTGAATTAATTAGCGGACACAGAGAAGAATGTAATCAGAAAACTATCACGGCCATGCAAAGTCAATATGCGATACAGCGCAGAGAGAGACAAGGACGAAGAAAGACACGACACCACAGCGCTGTGGTGTCGTGTCTTTCTTCGTCCTTGTCTCTGTTTGCTCTGCATCGCTTAATGAATTACCAACTAGCCCGATCTGCCACTCTTGCTTGCAAATTCAAGTATTCAGAAAATGTAAAATATAAAAAACAAGTCACTCCAAGTATATAACTGTGCATCAAGGGCATATATTGGAAAGAACTTATTGCACCGCAGCACAATGATAAAGCTATATCACAGTGGAAAGTTAAATACTAATGAGAACCTGATATGAACATGAACAGTGATTTTGGGAGACCATGGTAAGCACAATTTCACTTTATGATTCTACAGCTGAGAAGACCTATCATTGTAGTCCGATCTGTTATCGGTGCGCACACCGTGAAGATCTCTCCGCGCAAGCATCAACAAACAACTCATGAGCGTAGGCGAGTGCAAACAATTTAAATTTGATATGCGGTTACTCTGTATTGCAGCTGAAATACGCGCAAAAGTTGCAGAATAAGCTGCTGCTTCCTAGCGCATCTGACGGCATGTAATTCGCATCTCCGGAGAAGCAGAGATATCTGCTTAATTACAGTACCCTCTCACCTGCATTTCGTCCGCATGACCATCTATAAACTGTGAAGCTCTCCCGGAGTGCGTTGTGAGAAGCTTGAGTACGGAAACCCACTCGATGCAGCTGGGGTGGCTGGTGCGAGTATACGTACGTTTGTGCCAGATCACAACGACCTTTATACCTTGACAATGACAGTTAACCACTGGAAGAGTCGGGTCTGTTTTGTTACCCTCCCCATGTATTTCTTGGGATTAAGAAATCGCAAGAAATCAGACTAGCGAAATTATCAGCGAATTATGCCAGCTTACTATCGATACAAAAACCATGCACTCTCGGTGGAAACGAAGAAACGAGGCGTGTGTGACTTACCGCAGACGATCGACGGAAGCCTCGGACTGGCGGCGCGAGGGGCGACAGCACACGTTATCGGCGCAGCTTCCTAGAGACGCCACGCGAGGGCGCTCCTGTGGTGACATCCTCGTACATCCGGCCGCAGAGATAAGTGGGAGGTGTGTTTGTTGCGAAAGCAACGTGAGAGCGCCTGCGACGGTAGCACGTGCCGGTATTGTTTCACGCACGGCCACCTTCAAAGACGTTCAGCAATTGATGGAGCGAGCCGAGGAGTGTCCGGTATTGTTATCGATGTTTTTGTAGGGCTACTTACGCGGTAATTGCTCTGCATTTTCTTTCGAGCGAAAGTTCGCACCGAAAGAAGGCGAAAGAGTTTTCTACCTGTTTAAGGGGGTAGCTAGCGCGCAGGTTACACACATTATCGGGGTGAACGGGTGAGCCTCAACTTCAGCATTTCTATGGGTGCGAAAAGTGAAACCTCCTATCTACTGAGATTTCGGTTAACCCGGTTCGGCTAACTAAGATTTCGGGTAATCGACCATCGTCATAACGTTGGTATTCCTTCATGCCAAACCAACCATTTCTAAAATTGACTCATACCAAATGCGTCAGTAAGTTGCAGTCACCTTCCCGGATCTATCGTGAAAATTTCTGATAATTCTGCGTTCAACACTGCATTAACTTATCTGCTGCTGTCATAAACCCAAGAAATTGCCGCATTGTCATTTTTGCCATTTTTATTTTCCATTTAGTTATTTTCCAGATGCAGCCAAACTCTTCAAAAACTATAGCTCTCTTTGTTCTGTATATTTAGGCTCATGTTAACGCTTTTTGAGCGTGATATATCTTGTCCTTTTTTTTATTTTCATGTTTGCCAAAGTTGTCGTTATGCCTTGTATACTTATCTGGTTTTTTTATACTCTGTCCAATTTGCTGTTAATTTGTTTTAATGTTTTGACGTAACATTTCTGTTCTTTTTTTTGTGAGCCTCATTTATCTTTCGATTTAAATGTGCATATAGATAGGTGAATAGCTTCCTAGGTGAACTACACAAATTCTACCCTTGTGTTTTCTAGTACATTTTCAATCTTATGCCCTATACTTTTTTTCATGCAAGTGTATTTTACTTTTAAGTTGCCTCCTAGGCTCTGTTTTGATTGTGGATGGCTTCTGCGCAAAATTTCTAAAACTGTCGCTCTTTGCCGCTGAATGTCATTGTCCAGGACTACAGGCCCTTGTCAGGTGTTTGCAACGCCTTTAGCCTGTACGTCCAAGGTTTTTGTATTTCATGAAGCGAAATAAGCAAGTTTGTTTATTTATTTATTATATACTGCTGCATTTTTGTGTTTCACTTTTTTATGTGATCCACTCCTTGCTGTAATGTCCTGAGGGTAACGAAATAAATGAATAAATCCAAGTAAATCGCGAGTAATTCGGAGGTGTCCTCTACGACGTGCATCGCATAATACATTGCTGTCTGTAACAAAAAAACCGGAGAGGCTAACTAAGCCTTGAGGCAAAACACGAGCATATTGTCACGTAGTGGTGACGGCAAGGAGCCAGGAGCAGACACAAGCATGCTAGCATAGGGCTCGGAAATCTTTATTTGGGCGAAGTTATATGCATACACAGAACGAAAGGAAGCTCGGTGACGGCGATAATAGATACACTCAGCGGTTGTTGGGTCTGCGCTTCGCACTCGGCCACGCGTTATTTAACCCTGTCAAGTATCGCTCGCCACTTCTGTTCAGACAGAATACCGTATATATTCGCGTAGAAGCCGCCATCGTGTAAGGGCCACTCGGCCCAGCTTGGCGCCAGAAAATTACAGAAAAAGAGGCGAATAAGAGCAATTGCTTTTCATACGAGAATAGTGTTTACCGCGAGGCATGTTCCGCTGAGCCTACCACCAACGCATTAACTTACCCTGTTAATAATATTGAAGCTATGATTCATTTCCCCAAAGCCCTCGGTAGCGAGGCGAGCGTGATAGCAGGTCCGGAGACCTCTCATTCCATGGTAATCCACCTCCTTCTTCCACGGCAACTGCTCCCGGGTGGTTTCCGTGGCAACCACCCACCGGTCGCGCCTTCTTACGCTCTTGCCATACCTTCCTCCTTCCAAGGTAACCACCCTCTGAGTGGTTCCCATGGCAACGCACCCACCAGCTACACCGACGACTACAACTACTACGACTTGAAACCTAGGAACAGGCGCTTAACAGCTGTATCTGTTAAACTTCGAGCCCGAAGAGTTGTTTACATGATGTTGCACACCACAACACTTTAGTTTTTGCTATTTGCACGCTGACCCATAGTGAGCGAAGCACAGAAACACGCTTCTCAGCTGCACACTGAAAGTGGCGGCGGGACAGCGGTTGAAGTGTGTAATGAACTGGAGCATTAAGCATCACCACAAGCGGGAACGCCCCACCAAGTCATTATATCAATTCGGCGACCGTCATGTCATACGGATAGGCGAATTATCTTGTGCTGCTGATGACGGCATTGAAAGAACTAGCCCCAAATCTCAGTTCATGGCAGGGGCGACAGTTTCAGTCATGGCCTCCGGAAGCATGAAGGCAGGGTTCGTTAAAGCTAGAAGTACCCTGTCGCGTGACCCAATCTTGAAGATCTTATGTATAATCATTATGAACGCCACAACTCAAATGGATCGCGTCGCAGTTCTAAACCAGGGCCGCTCGATCCCCTGGAAGATCAAACGGCCGCACCTGAACCATCCGCCCCACACAAACCGATTTCGTCAGCCTACTTTGCGATGCTTGAGTAAGCCCTGCTTTTCAAACAGACGTGGAAAAACTTAGGCTTGCAGTATTGCAACTTCGTGCTAATTATTCCTCTCCCCCAGTGCACGGTAGCCAACCGGAACATATTTGTGGTTAACCTCCCGGCTTTTCCTCTACCACTTTACTCTCTTTCTCTGTCATGTTAATTGTTAGAGAACTATTCGAAAACGTGTGACGGGACTCGATTCGTTTTGAGTAAATCTGAACATGCAATTATTTCATTCCTTTAGGGAACAGACTAGGATATTTGAGTCGCAGTTCGAAAATTCCAAATTCTTGCAGCCCTGCATTTTTACTCTTATAAAATGGTATTACCCTGTGCATCTGTTATTAGGCTGTGCAACGTTACATGATTACAGCGCGTAAAAAAAAAGATCCCTAAATTAAGAAAAAGCACTGATCTCTAAACAACTAAGAAAAACCTCTAAACCTAGGGATGAATCTCTATGGTTGGCGTCACTGCAGTCTCCAAATAGCGGTAAACTTTCTCTGACATTCCAGCAGCGGCTCACCAGGACAGGGAAGGAGACGAGCCTTTGACCCTGTGCCATATCCCCGCGCGGCGCGGCAAGTGACACGGCGGGTAAGCGAGGGCTGTCTTTACCCTGGTGATCAAAGGCCGATGCTTTGAACGGTATACTGGCTTGACCTCAGCTTTCTCCGCTGCCGCCTAATCCTATATTTGCGAGAGACGCTCGAGGGGTAGCTCTCCTGTTGTGCCCAAGAGAGTGGCAGAATATTTTGCGTAAATTTGGTGGCTCCTCCACCAGGCCTTCAGCACTATTTCTGGCCGCGGAATAGCACCTGTGCGTGGAACCTCAAGCCCCGTTTGCAAGTGGCCACGGGGCGTTGTGTAGTATCGCCATCCGTCGAACGAGCCGAGAAACCACTCGAAACACCGGCGCACCGCGGGCAGCTCAGTCGGGTTTGTATCAATATTGGCGTTGGGAATATTTCGTCGAAATTATTCCGGAGCCCTTCACTGCGGCACCTCTTTATTCCTTTCTTCTCTCAGTCCCTCCTTTATCCCTTCCCTTACGGCGCAGTTCAGGTGTCCGCCGAGATGTGAGACAGATACTGTGCTATTTCCTTCCCCCGAAAATTTTCAAAAACAATTTTCAATACTTCAGAGAAAGATTGGTGAAATGGATGAGTGGAGAAGAAATGAGCCTACCTGAGGCATGTAATGCGAAGCCAACCAATGGTAATTAAGGGTAATTGATTGGATACCAAGCGAACGCAAGTGTAGCAGCTGGCGGCAGAAAGTTTGGTGGGCGGATGCGATTAAGATGTCGGTGGGAATAAGGTGGCTGCAGCGGGCACAGCTGGACAGGGTTAACTGCAGAGGTATGTGAGAGGCCTTTGTGCTGCAGTGGGCGTAGTCAGGCTGTTGATGATGATTATGTATGGTGACCAGTCTGCATCAGAGTGGAACATGTTTTCAGACCTGTATTTATAGACCCGAATACGATATCCTCGCACCGTGACCGGCTCGCGGATATTCGAACACACAGGCGTCAGGCGCCATCTTTCCGCGCGATGCCACAACGAAATGCCTTTGCGCCATGCACAACAAGCGGGCTCTGTAACTTCGGTGAGTGCTTCAACACGTCCGTTTCACCCTCCTGAAAGTACAAGAAGTCATCTGGGCACCACTACGTTGTCTACAGGATGAAGCAACAATTCCACTGGAAAAGAAGCAGCTAAGTTGTTGAGCGCAGTATGGGACGCGCGCCAAGTGTGTCGATAGCTCTGCCTCTGCGGAGTGTTCAGCCTGCATCGTGTCCACCAGGCGTTAAAATGTCATCCTGCGGTGCCCAGAAAGAATTACGAGCCAAGCCCGAATTCACTGGTGGATACTGTGCTTTAAAACTTGGCCTAACTGCGTGGCCATTGCAGTACGTTTAACATCCAGTAACTGTATGTTCCTTCCAACATAGGTCGTCTGTGGCGACGTATAATCGACGCTGCTGGCTGGCCGGTTGGCTGACCGGCTCACTGCTTGACCAGACGACTCTTTCACTCTGGAAGAAAAGGGTAAAAATGCAGTACAGAATTAAGCGTAAGTACATAATACTCACACGGGTGACAGAAATGGAGCGTTTCTAATGATGAATTTTCATCCCTATACCTTACCTCCACCTACAGCGGTGACTGAGCTGTAAGAGCACTCGGCTACTGTGCAGGAGTAACCGGGTCCAATCCTCGCCACAGTGGTCGAGTTTCGATGGAAGCCAAACTTAAAAGCGCCCGTGTACTGTACGATGTCCCCTGGAGGTCTAAATTAATCCGGGGCCTTGCAATACGGCGCCCCTCAGCGCCCCTGCATTCGTCGCGTCGGAAAGTTAAACTTCACGATTATAATACTAATAATTGGTTTTGGGGGAAATGAACTGGCGCAGTATGTCTCATATATCGGTGGGCATCTGAACCGCGCCGTAAGGAAAGGGATAAAGGAGGGATTGGAAGAAGAAAGGAAGAGAGAGGTGCCGTAGTGGAGAGCTCCGGAATAATTTCGACCACCTGGAGATCTTTAACGTGCACTCAATTAACGATTCACAGTTCATTAATCCTTCTTCCTTTAACGCCCTCTTTCATATCTTCTCTCACGGAGAAATTATGTTATTAACTGCGACCGAAACATTCGCTGCGCCTTTCCTTTTCTGCTAACCGTTGTTAGTAATTAGCGTTACACAGTGAAGACGCCGCAGCGGGCATCAGAACACGAAGGGGAGACGACACATTAGCAGAGAATTCAGGAGTTCTGTGCATCCAAACACACACAAGCGGGTGGTTTGGTGTGTTTGTAAGTTGCTATAACAAGTTTGTTCTTATAACTGCACAAACGAGAGCATACAAACGACCAGGATATGCTTCGCATCATTTGAGCGCTCCTTAGGG
Source organism: Amblyomma americanum (assembly GCF_052857255.1). NCBI lineage: Eukaryota > Metazoa > Arthropoda > Arachnida > Ixodida > Ixodidae > Amblyomma > Amblyomma americanum. Next base: position 13,412,191 of record NC_135498.1, on the reverse strand, counting down.
AGACCTCATATGATAGTAGACACCTTTAGCATGCCGCGTACCATGTTGCCTTTAGCGTGACCGGAGTACCGGAATCCCGCCCACCGGCAGTAAGCATGCGCTGCTTTGGTCCCGATGTGGAAAGCTTGCGTGCAGATGCCGGGTACCTGGCGCCATCTGGCGGTCTCTAGGCGATCTGCGCACTCGCAGTGACGGCGTGCGGGCTTCCGGTACTCTGGTCACGGTAACGGTAATACGGTACACGGTATGCTAAATGTGTCTAGTGTTTTGATATATGCGACAACATCCGACTTTTATTATACAGCCTGCCTTAAGTAAGTAGACTGTTCTACCTGCAGAATAGCTGTCTGCGACACCTTCACGTTAGACGTACATTCCTGCTTTCAGTCAGAGCGCCGTGTCTTGCGGAAAAGAGACGTAACACTCACTGTTCTCTAGTACCCCTACAGTCTGACTATACGCTCTTTCTCGGTATAGAAGCATGTTACCGTCAGCGCCATACTGAGTGGGGAACGAGCCGTTTACGCTTGAGTTTATTTCTTGTCCAGCTCGGTCCCCTTCACACAGCGCATGACCCCCACACTCGGTGCACGGGGCCGAAGTTCCACCGGTCGGGATGGCCGTTGTGGCTGTCGTTAAACCCGCTGGTGCTCCACTGAAACACCGGTACTGAGTCCGATGGTGGTCCGCTGACACCGACAAACTCCATCGACTTGAACATGGCGTAATTTGTCACCTACAACAGAAAGCGTAATTAAATATGAATCGGCAGTGGTACGGAAGCAACAAGACACCCGCCACGAGTATAGTAATCGGAAAATTCCTGCATTCATTTCGTTGCATTTATTTCATTTGTTTTTCAACTTTTGTCATACAAATCACCAAACACTGTTTGAACCCATAGCCAGAGGCTAGTGTGGTGCTCAAAAACAAAAATGCATTTCGGCAAAGATAGAGCTGTTGTGTGAGATGAAAAGTACAATATTACCAGCAAAAAGACTAACGCACAGCATTCAGTTGGCATTAAATAGATTTGTTTGCATGTTTTAGTACAGTTAACAAAATCTAACCAAAGCAACACAGTACAACAGATAAAAACCGAAAACAGCGATCGCATTGGTCAAATAGGGGTCGTAAATTATGTTTTCAATGTTTTACAGGTTTCATGAGACTGTTTTATCTCTGGTGGTAAACCATTCCAAATCTTGGTTCCTGCAAATTCCACGTACCGTTCACTGTAAACATTATTACTCGGTCGCAGATTAAAATTACCGTATGTGAGGTTTCTTCTGTAAGTAGAGATGAGAACCGAAACAAAGAGGCATTGAAAAGATTATCATGTTTTACTATGTTGTTTATACGGATAGCCAATTTTAATGAGTGATAAAGACCGAAAGGAAGGATATTCAATGATTGGAACAGCGGCCTACCTGGCTCGTTGTGTTTACTATGTGTTATAATACGAATAGCCCCCGTTTTTGTAACCGGTGGATAGGAGGATTGTGGCCTTCCCTATTGTTTTGGCTGCAAGTCCGTGTCTCTTTCTTTCTCGTGTCTTGGTCCTCCAGCAGTGTGTAATATTCGTTAATATCCGTTGTCCATGTATTGTGACTTTCACCTAGTGTGACGTGCCTGGTGAAGGAGCCACGTGTCTTTATCCCGAGTTACCCTTACAGGCTTACTCTACGCCCTCTCTCTCTTTGTGGAAACATGGTACCGTCAGCAGCATACGGATGAAGTACTTCACCTTTCGTACTTCCTGTATGAAAGATACCCACGAGGGCTCATGTGATTACGCTACATATATACCGCTCGAACAGTGTGTAGAGCGGCCGCTGCCACACTCTTCCGCGCATGCGCACACTCTTCCCCCATTCTGCGCATGCAAGAGGAAACGGTTTCTTCTGTGACGGAATCGATATTTTGCTTCTTGCAGGTTCAAGACTACCCCTCTTCTCAAAGAAGCTTCAATTTCAGCATAGCGATTCGAATCTCACACTAACTGCGTTTGATTTTAATGGTGAAGCGTGAATTTTAAGAAAAGTTACCCTGAACAAAGGCAGCGCTCAAAAACTGGCGAAACACCCAACTTCCGACAGTACATGTGATATTAGGTTACTACTTCATGCTGCATCTAGCCTCTTCGAAAACATCCTTAGCCCATAATCGTTACGTATTGTGCCACATGCCGAATGGTACAAAAAGTGCCGCAGGACAAAAGAACACTTCCTTCTAAAAAAATTTCTAGACGTCCTGACATATAGTAAACAGAAGTTTTTTTGTTCGCCGCAGCCAGTGGCAGGTTTTCCTTTTTAACCACCCAGGAAGTGCAGGTGCAACACGTTCCATCGAGTCAACAGCTCAATTGCAAAAATCCAAAATAACATTTCGGCTTTGAAAAACGCCTCTTTATGCTCCGTTTCAAACATAGCAGACAACGCTGCGGAAGTAGTGCGTCCGCGAAACTACATTACTCCGCCACGTATCGTTCGTTCTTCTCGAAGCCTCGGTGGGTATTTGACAAAAAAAAAGCGGTTTAAAACGAATTTGTAGTACGGAAAATCACAGGCGAAGCTCTGAGGCGGTCAGTAAACGTACCCTCCTGCTATAATTTTCACTGAGTGTGAACTACTTTTTTAGGCGTGCATGAAGTAAGAGCGATTTGCCCTACCAGCCGCGCACCAGACCGCCAAAGTCATACTTCTCGAAGTCTAGATGAGTTGGAAAACGAAAATGTGGCAAGAGGTAAAACGAAGTCCAGGAGATTTCCACTCACGGCACTTGATATCTGTCTCAACGAAATGTGCTTGTGTTCACTCTGCTCGTTGGGGGAGCTGTTTTTTTTTTTTTTTGAGCGTGGACTGCGCCTGCGCGAACGGGCGCGCTAGCTTTGGCAGCGTTGTGTGCAAAGTATGAAAGGGAGTATAGTTGCTTCAGTGCCGCTTCCTTTTTATTACTTTAAACAATTCCATTCCGCCCTCGAAGACAAAGAGGCTGTCTTCCGGGTCATCCTCACAGAGACTTCTCAAATATTAACCTTGAGAGGCACTGGTCTGAAGAATAAGTTTTAGGATGCGAAACTTTTTTTTCTACGAGCTGCAGAAAGGTACGCTGCATTGTGTGTCAGTAAAACAACTTTTAAAATAATAGGTCTCAACGACTATTTAGCACAGATGTCGTCTACAGTTCTTCTAAACTACATGTCGTCTACACAGGAGCGCGAAATATCACAGTGGCCTCAGTACAAGCGATCACCGCTTTTAAACGTGAATTTGAACAGGCTCATATGAGTTCTGAAAAATAAAATTGTGAAAATACATGGTGCAGTTTCCTGGTCTATACTGAATAGTTCCATCGCAAATAATCTAGCAAGAGTGGCGCCACCGGCCAGTGACCGCGCTAATGCACATGACTAAATCTATGTCCTGCCAATCACCCTAACTCTATTTTTTTACTGCGTAAGCGTTAGGACTGCCATTAGGCGAACATGACGGCGTGTGTCTCTGCGTGGACGCCTACTGAAGCCTACGTTGCCCGCAGGAAGCCGTGCGCGAGCGCCGCGCAAAAACATGCCCCAACGCGAGGCAGGACGGACAATCTTCATAAACCGAAGTGGATAAGCGTAAGGACAGAGAGACGCCTCCAAGCGAGCAGCGAGTGCGGAAAGAAAGAACGCGCCCATCCGAAATGGGCGCGCGTCATTTGCTGATTCAACGAAGTGTACCAAGTAACGCTTATTATGTATAATGCAACAAGTGTAAAAGGATAAAAAGTCATTAGCTAGTCATACACTCTTATTAATGTCCTGGTCAACATCATGGATATCGTTAAATCAGCAGTGTTATGTAATCGAGCGCCTATCGAAAAGCAATCGATCAGCGTCAACTACCACGTTTATGCAGTCAAATATTCCGATGGAATGAGCCTGATGCGCGGGATATAACGTCAGTGGCGTCATGGGATCAGATGCCTGCTAGCGTATCAAACGTGCTCATACTTTTCCATGTCACACATACGTGTCATTTTTCAGCCCCAGAGTGCAAATTTAAAACCAATAATTGCCTTTTTCAGCGTGTCGGTCTGTGGTGTAGTGATAAGTGAGCTTTCTCTCACCGTGTGGGCCCGGGTTCTAATCTCAGTTGTGCCCTTTTTTATGCTTGATGTCTTTGATGTTGTGTATGTATAGGCGTATGTTGTGTTTGTAATCACGGATACTTCGCCGCGGGGGTCCCGAAAATGAATGAAAATAGTTTTTTCTTTCCTAAAAAGTTCGTTGCTGGGCTGCATAAGCGCGGTGCCACTGAGCGAGCGCGCGGCTTAGTAAGGAAGAAAAAATTCACCGGTTCCACCGCATAAAAAGGCCGCGCTTAATATCCTGGCCGCTTCGACTCTCGTCCACATATCAACTCCGCCTTCTAAAAAGAGACCACGTACGCGGCGCACCGCAAACACGAGATGCTTAGAGGCATCTTTAATTTGGCCCAAAATACCGCGTCGACAGAGTGTGCTATATGCCGGACTTGAGTAAAAGTGCCGTAAAGCCATCTGCTAATGCGGCAGATGCAAAGCAGAAAATGTACAGTCGTAATAAAGCCAAGTGAAAATGCCTCAAATGGGTGGCACTGAATCATTAGTGAGCCGTAATAAAGTCAAGCGAGAGTGAAGCAAACGCAAAGCATAAAATAATTAGCGAGCCAAAGAAAATTTTAGTGAATTCAAGCAACTTTCAGGCAACAGGATGTGACATAAGAGAAAAGTCTCCAGTGAAAAACATCCTAAAAGCTTATTCCTTTTACGCAGTTCATCGAGTCAGACCATGTGAGCGTCTGTCAATTGTCTGCCTCTTCCTCTTTTTTGTTACAATATATAATCTGAAGCAGGTCGCCCTTTACCTTGACGTCGATGCCTCCCGCAGATTTTCGGTACATTTTGGGATCGCCGTATTTGCCCCTCGGGTCAATCAGGTCGTAGCGAGCAGATACGGCGTACACTGGGTTGTACGGTGGCGTGCAGTTGCAGCGTGAGAAGGGATCGTGAGTGTAGTCATTGTACCTTGCAAAAAAAAAAAAAGATTGTTTAGCGCGGCTAAGCGCGAAATACCGCGCACTAGCAGTACAGTTACGGTGGGCACTTATGGTCCTCACGTGCTAAAGACATTTGACCCAACAGTATTTACTATAAAGGTTTTTGGCCTAAAGGCCGTCTAACTAGAGGCACTTATCATGAAAGCCTTCACCGTAAGTTCCTTACCCTAAAGGCCTTTGACCTAAAGGTATTTAACGCAAAGGTCTTTGACTTAAAGGCCTGCACCTTGAAGGCAGTTACGCTGAAGGCTTTCACACAGGCATACCCTGCATCCAGGCCTTCATCGAGGTGAAAGCCTGCCAGGTGTGTACCCCTGGCAGGTTGCCCACAAACCGGTGGGTAAGCGGGCTGTCTGTTACAAAGCAGGCTTCAGACACGTACGCACCTATGCCCGAAATCGAAAAATGCACCCAGTGGGGCACACGCCACGATGGGTCAGTGGTTAGTGCGCTCGGCTACTGATTCTGAGTACCCAGGTTAGAAGCCGACTGCGGCGGCCGCGTTTCGATGGAGGCCAAATGCCAAAGGCGCCCGTGTGCTGTGCGATCTCAGTGCACATTAAAGATCTCCAGGTGGTCTAAATTATCCCGGAGACCTCCACTATACGGCACCCCTTTCTTCCTTTCTTCTTTCAGTCCTTCCTATATCCCTTCTTTACGGCGTGGTTCGAGTGTTCACCGAGATACGCGAGACAGTTACTGCGCCATTTCCTTTCCTCAGAACCAATTTTTTCAATCTTTCTAGTAGTGATGCCGCACAAAAAGAAACAAATGAAAACGACGTTTAATGAGAATTAACGCTAAGCACCAGTACAGCACGTGCAGCACTGTTCACTTTAGACAACCTTTCACCTTACAGCTTATCTGGGCGAAGAAAGAATGCCAGCGGTCTTTCGGTGCAAAAAGTCAGTCTTAAAGCGTGCACTGCGTCGTCGGTCACCAGAGGGTCACGTAGGATATTCCTGCTGTGCGGCACGAATATTCAGTGCGCTATGAAGCTCTGCGACAGCTCAGATTTTTCAAAGAGGCTGAAAAAAACACAAGGGCCAGGTTGCGATTATCGTCGGTTAATAATAATAATAATAATAATAACTGGTTTTTGGGGAAAGGAAATGGCGCAGTATCTGTCTCATATATCGTTGGACACCTGAACCGCGCCGTAAGGGAAGGGATAAAAAAGGGATTGAAAGAAAAAAAGAGAAGAAAGAGGTGCCGTAGTGGAGGGCTCCGGAATAATTTCGACCACCTGGGGATCTTTAACGTGCACTGACATCGCACAGCACACGGGCGCCTTCGCGTTTTTCCTCCATAAAAACGCAGCCGCCGCGGTCGGGTTTGAACCCGGGAACTCCGGCTCAGTAGTCGAGCGCCCTAACCACTGAGCCACCGCGGCGGGGCTCGTCGGTTGTCGGTCCATTAAGTTGACTTAAAGCTCAATGTTGGGATATGCTGCACCCAAGAAAATCTAATGGGGGCCCATCGGTTTGGCCACGAGACACAGCGATCAGGGCCCCGAAAATCGTCGCAGCAGTTAACGTGTTAATCCAAGGGTCGCCACTTTGTCGGCGTGTGAAAGTACGTAATTTATTTTTATTTTTGCTGAAAAAAAAAGGAATGCCACGATGATATCGGTTCAAAGTGGACATCAGTCTTTTCCAGCTGCGGTTCGTAGAATTGTCCTTTTTCTTCTAAAAATAATTTTTGTTACTTTCCAGTAATAACGTAATCGTGTAGAGGCATTAAAAAATCAAAATATCCGCCAGCAGCAAAGCATTCATAACAAGCTCGCACAGCTGTCAGGACGGTCTTCCTGTTTCAGAAAAGAACGAAGTGTGTATGGTATATACCTCATCAGTGCAACCATCGAGTCGATGTCGCGGACCTTGACGTGGTCTCTCCTGAAGATGTTCGCCCTCGGTGACTTGTCGTAGCTGTAGTAGTCACCGTACTTCTCCACGAGCTGCGCCTGTCCACTCATGTTGAAAAGCTCTTCGAAGTAACTAAACGCGATCAAAAAAAATTGCAGTCACATGGTTTTCAGTGGGAGAAATATGTTCCCTGATTTCTTCAGCCCACAGAGGAGCAGGTGCTCGTTTATGGACACTTTCTATCGATGCATCATTTTTTTCATAGCCTAAGCTTTTTCTGCAACATCGAGCGTGTAACCACATGTGCCGCCATCTGTGGCCATAGTTCTCATGCAGTTACGCGAACAGTGCACCTAACTATGCAAGAGCACCAGTTCTTGATACTTGCTAGCACGGGAAACAAAAAGAAAGAACGAAGAACGCTTAAGGCTATTTTAGCGTCCTTGTTCAATTTATTCTTATGATCATCCTTCTGTATTCTCGCGGATAGCTAGATTTTCATGTCTTTTTGCTGAATGCGACTTCGACCCATGATAACTTTAAGACGCATTATATGAAACGCCCCTGTCCAAATACACGAACTCCTTATGGTTCAGGAAAACAAGCGACTCACTATCATTTTATCTGTACCGTACTTTCTAAACAGTTCTGTTGCTATGTAATAATTCACGTCCCCTCACAGCGCCGCGTTTTGATTGTACATTTTCTTCCCTTCCAAAAACGAAACCTAGCCGACCGGGACCGACGTTATACTTTTACTGGCTTTCCGGTGTGCATGCACTGCCTTTTTTTGTGTGTGACTTTCTTCAAGTGTCATCCCTTGCAAGCGGGATGTATAGGATAGATTGGGTGCTCGAGCGGTTCGCTCCGAACCAAAAGAATTTAAATTGCTGAGCTGGTACTCAAAGAAAATGCTGGGGCTCAAGAGAAGCTTCATAGCCATATAAACGATAAAAACAGGAGAGTTGATTTCCTATGAGTGCGAATATTTCACTTTATTTGTTCCGCAACATCCTGCTCCAGCGTTGTGGACAAGTGGGCTCATGTTTGTGCTGCCTTTCACAGTAGTAGTGGAAATTATCGAAATTAAAACTGGTACGCAAGAACAACTTTTCCGATCTCGCCTGAAGACATGTGACATCTTTTGAAATTATTTCAAATCGTTATGTAGCACTACCCAAGCCAATTCCTAGCACTTGGACGTGCAGGCCGTATTTTAAGCAGTGGTATTGGGCCTGAAGTTTACGCATTCACCAAGGGCAGGAAATGCATGGGAGGAAATCAACGTTTTTCTGCGTGTTATGCTGCCCATATATTACCCAATATAAAATGCCTGGTATGGAATGCATGAATTCCGTACTCACGGGACGTTGTAGCTAGGCCAGTATGTCCTTTTTCTGAGGATGTCGCTGATGTCTTGTTTTCTCATAATTTTACTGAAAGAGGCGTCCAGAAGCACAACAACGCTTGGAAAAACCGCGAATAACACGGAAATAATTCAGGTCAAGTGAGAAAAATGCAGAAGTTAGGCTTACGGCATCTGCTCTAGTACCCACAACGTGTTGTTCGGAAAGGGATTCCCAGGTGTAAACAACTTGTAATCGAGGATTAACCACTGGTTGTTGTATCTGTAAACACGAGAACGACATGGTAGCAGTTATTGGACTCAAGCGCGTAGTTTTGCGTTTATTGATTTTTTTTTTGAATCTGAGATGTAGGATCAAAGATGTAGATCTGGGACTAACATACAAAATGATTGCTATGTAGGACAGAAACTCTTTTCGTCCATAGCAAGATCATTGCATCCTTAGGGCTCGGTGCATAGTTTGAATGCTATCAAATAGCCATAGTTGGACGTCGTACTTTGAACATTCGCAAGGAACGCTGAATTAATTCACCTAAGCACTACGGAAATGAAGGAAGATAGTGTACTTAAATCATGTGCATTCATTAAACGTAACATTATGGAACTCCTTACAAGCCTGTCAATGACACTGTTACTCCACAGTATACAGGTTGAGTGATGAAACTTCAGGGTGCTGCTATATGCACAAAGATTTATTTTGCTTCCCGCAGTGATATCTTTAAAGGCCCGTTACCTGTTGTATTAGTACTAATAGTTGGCCTAAATGGAGGGTGCCCGCGAAGTAACCGTGGCCTCGAGATAGAGCACCTGCTTCAGCTTTAGGAAGTGATGGGTTCGAATCCCACTGCCGGCCGATTACACAGCGGTCTCCTCAAATGGGCACAATCTATCGCCCGGCCTGGTGCTCGGTTTCCCAGGGTTCGTGGCTTGGGAAACGAGCCAGCGCCTTCAAATCCCGTCACTGTGGGATTCTGCAGGCACTCTGAAAGAGGGCCACAAATGGGCTTTACTGCGCCATGTGGATTTCAGTTTTAAGGCGAAAGCCTTTAATGGCTCATGCTCACGGTGACCGTCCGTTACATCTTAGGTCACGTGACCGTGTCCTCCGTTACATCCTAGGCCACGTGACCTTGTCACGTGATTACAACCTGCCAACTGGAGTGCGGGCAAACTGCCCCCTGTGGCGGGTGGTGTTATCCGCCGCCAAGCAACAATTGTGCATGCGCATCGCGACGTTACCACTCAAATTCAAATCAGTGCAATAAGTAGCAAACGGCTTTTGCCTTCCCGCAGTTAAGATATATCTAAAGGCCTCCAGCGAATTTTTTTTTTCACAGCTGAACGAATCACTGACCGGTGAATGCAGCGGTTTGGTCCAAGCCTCTTTTTCGAAGCATTTCAAAAGCGAGCACCAGGATGGGGGAAATCTTCAACCCATTAGAAAATCGGTGGGCACCCTTTGGCACTGGGGATCGGACCCAGCATCTACCGAATGCGAGGCGAATGCTCTACCACAAGGTCACCACTTCGGTTAAAAGATGGCCGCCCCTACCAACGGGGCAATTTACCAGGACGAGCTGGGTCATCTTTCCGAGCGTTGAGATCCCAATAAATAACAACAAACTACAAGCTTCTGGAGGAGAGATCTGCGGATATATATATATATATATATATATATATATATATATATATATATATATATATATATATATATATATATATATATATATATATATATATATATATATATATTGACTGTTATGTTGCTATCCATATGCGAAAAAGCCGTCCGTAAACAACTTCCCGTCCGAAAAATGTGCCTGTCCGGAATATTTGGGTATGTGTGGTGAAGTCTAAAAAAGTGCTCTATAACTATACAGTTATGCATGTTGTTCTCTAACATTTTGTCTCAATGCGTTGCGAAATGAAAATGGTTTATCATCGGACACTAAATCTCCCGTTACACCGTGGTAACCATCCCAATCATCATTAATCGTAACCTGGTGGCGGACCTCACGAGTCTGTTAAAAGCAATGTTACTCTGCAATCTATAACTTTCAACAGTGACAGCTGTTAAAGACCCAATACCTGTCGTATCTGTAGTAATAGTTGTCATATTTGTAGTAATAGTTGTAGTAATGCCAGGGCGCCAGAGTACTGATTGGTGACGTTCATAGGATAGTGTTAGCAAGCGTCCGGTGCACAAAAAGAAAGCGATATCAAAATATTAAATCATTCCGAATGAGCCCGGGATAACTGAACACATCCGTAGTTTCGGCAATGGCACGAATGTACTGCTGCTCCTTCGGCAACTGTTGCACCAATATGGGAACCATTGGTTGGCAGCAGCTCCATCCCTGGCGGGAGCGCTGCTGTTGCCCATATGACACCTTGAAGGTAATGATGTGAGGGCCTTCGAGTGGTTTGTACCACTTTCACCAGAACTTCCGATATGACCATTTTCAGTGATTTTAATGTGTCGGGGGGAAAGCGAAATTCTTCAAGGAGAATTTTCGAGGCGCGAAAAACATATTTCGCATTCTGCGCGTATACGCTCTCAGAGTCTGAGAAAAAGCTGGAAACATTTCTTGAGCATAAAACATGGACGAAGTGACCAAAGACGACACTGTCGACTGCATCTTTGCACTGTGTCCGGTATTAAAAGCGCCGTTCACTGCTATTTCTGAGGCCTTGTGCCGCCCGACCGGCGCAGTGCACTGTAAACTTTTGCAACAGACGGGTACCAACCAACCCGACTTAGCGCTTTTCACCAGGCCTGTGAGTGTACGAAGCATGAAGTGTACAGAGGTCTTGGAAACAGCACATCGTTTAGAAGCACTATTTAAGCACACCTTTGGACAAGATTGCACTCCGCTCTGCGCTCTCATTTCGCCATGGAGCAGGGCACGGAAATATACACGTCGCCTGCTAAACGAAGAAACGTCGTAACCCTGAGACAAAGTACGTACGTTCCGCTGTTTTTTCTCTCGAAAATGTCGACCCACTCCCGTCCGGACCTGGCCAGTCGGGTGGCCACCATCCCCCGTACCCAGGTCAGTGGTGCCAGCTCGGGGTCGAGCGAGAGCCACAGGTCGGGGTTGGCATTCAAGGTAGACGTCTCCGTGACGACCTGCACGGGTTCGCGCCACATGGTTTGCGTTAATTTGGCGCCCATTAACCTCGCACATCGCTTTTTTAATTTAGCGCGCTTTTCTAGACCGCTGTTAGCGATAGTCAGGAGAGTTTGCTGCTAAAGTAGGAAGCGTGAATAGCACAGTGAAATGGCGCGAGATTTATGCGCACTAACATGATTAAAAAAATGGCGGTGGTTTAGCTCTGGTTAAACCTGGAGTGACGCGATAGCTGCAACTGGCCGAGTGGAACTTGGTCACGTGACCAACCAAGTGACGAACCATGTGATCAGCCACGGCACGGCGCCGCTGGCATCTGCTCCGCACCACGTGACCAACCACGTGACAGCGTGGCGGCACAGCCACAGGGTGGCAGTGCAGCTACAGGGTGGCGGCGCCGCCACGCTGAAGGCTCGAAATGCTACCGTAATTTAGCTATCGCTACAAAACTCGCGCATATCAGCATCTGCTTGCACTGCTGCCCCCCCTCCTCCTCCTCTGCCATGACACAAACAGGTTAATTGTGCGGTTACCAAGCCGGCGGAAGTCAGGTAGAAGTCGTCCAAAGAGACAATGTTCCCAGCGTACGAGGACATGGTTAAAGTGTGACCAGGGATAATCCCATCTGTAATAGATAGCAAGAGTAAAAAGATTATGTCATGGACGCCAAGAATGCAGCCTTTCTTTGGCGCTTGGCCTATACTTCAGTGATAGAAGTAGTGTGATTCAACGGTTGAGAAACTCTCAGTTAGGTTGCACATATATATGCTCGACGGTTAAGTCGCTAAGTGAAAAGTTGGCTTTCCTCCATTTTCAGTGGTATTTTTTTTTTATCATCAGAGCATCTACGTATTCGGAGGGTGGCTGAAACGAGGCCGTAATATAGTCCCCGCTGAGTCGGTGGAGATAAATTTTAGGCTCTACGGAAAACAATATTTGCTACGGACGTTTTAGCCGCAGGCACGGCTTGTAACGCAACTATGAATTCTTCACATCCACCGACTATCAAGGACGCATACGCATTCGCTCTCAAAGTGAAGTCAAATAGATGTAGCTCCAGACTGTTCGCGAACTAGCAATTGCAGCACATATCTCCATGATCTTTAGAAAGATATTGTCAAAGGGTTTGCAGTGGCTTGAATTTTGTGGGTTCACTAGAAAAATATCGTCACTGCAGCTGCCTTACGCTGACCAAAGGACGTGGCGCCCTCTATGGCGTGGGTACTAGAGTACATGCATTCCTAGCGGCCCGAGATATGGCGTCATCCATGAAGGAGGGTGAGGACGTTATTTTTTTTTTTGCGATGACGCCATAATTTTGTCGGTGCGTGGTACACAGTACCGGGCACTGCCAGTTAGAATGCATTGCCCAGCGCTTTTCCAAAGCCCAGATGAACGACACATCCGTCATGCGTACCTGGTCCCGTCGAAGACGGCTTGTAGTGCCACGGAAAGGTGTACTTCTTTTGAATCCTCAGCATGCTCCGGTAGAGAAACCAGGAGTTGTGCGCTATGTAGATGTCCTCGTAGTTGCCGACTAACTTGACCAGTGCCGTGCAGGCTGGCACTAGGCTAATCGATTGCAAATCCACGGCGCGCTTGAAAGCGGGCTCGAGGTCTAGGAAGTCGCCATCGAGGTTGAAGAACCTGCAGAGAGATGAAGCAGCGTTTGTGTTTGACTACCGTATACGCGCGTCACACTGACGGGTTGAAGCCGAAAAGGTAGACATCAGGAAAGCTGGCATTCTTGTGAATAGGCTTTGGCGAGCGAATGGAGAAAAAACTGGGGGACACCTAAGCTCCGCCTTGAGGGCACGACTCAATATCATTAATGGTTCCCGGAATTCCGCGGCCTGGGGTCAGCCTTGCTTATCACTTCGCAGACATGGAAACTGTTTTTTAAGTACACTTCTCTATTCAGTACGATTGCATTAACAGGGCATGAAGGCGAAAGCTGTCTTGCGGTGTCAGCGACGTCGGCGTCAGTGTGAAACCTCCACCTGCTAGGTGGTGTTTAAGGGGATTTGCATCTCTCCACCTGTGAAGTGTCCTCCTCGTATCCACTTGCAGGGAAGCAAAGGGAGACGCCGAATGAAATGACTCAGCAAAAAATGACAATGACTTAGAAAAAATGACTAGGACAACGGCAGGCCTAGGGCAAAATATACAACCTCCCGAAAAACTATCTGCGCAAAAATGAGGCTTGCGGGAGCTCTTCCTTCTCGCATCGCTCGGGAAGAGTAACCTGTGCCCCCCAAGTTCCACTAGTGGCTGTGTTTGAAACAGCCGCCAGCAAGTGCAGTGGCACATCGCTCAACCGCTGGGCCCTTGGCGCCGGTAATGCGAGGAGTCACCGCGATCTCACAATGTGTCACATTTTGCGTACTTGCGTATTTAAAATTGGAATAGATTGGTCAGTTAAAGACGGTGGAGTCAGAATTTAAATAGAATAAGAATTACAATAGAGGACTGGAATAGAATGGTGACTGAAAGAAGTATTCTATCACATTTTTTCTCATGAACAGAGTTGGTCGCCCCAATTTTTCTTTCTTTTTTTAACCACGAGACACTGAAGGCCTTCATTTAACCAAGGCCAACGAACGTTGCTCAGTGGTCGAAGGGTATGTTGCGAACCCGGCTCATGACCAAGGGGCAGCGCTTCGATTTTCGGCTCAACCATTTTCTTTTCAGCGCAAGTACTTTTTTTTTGTTCAGAGGCACTATACGTAACGGTGGTAAAATGACGGTGCGACCCTGTAGACCAATGGGGAATTCTGTAAAGAGGTCATCACCGCCGTGTTTTGTCATCGTTGTGGGTTGTTTGAATTACCCGCGCGGAATCATGTGGTTGTGGCGTCATGACCCTGTCGACCAATCGCGCTCTTCTCGACACAACTCTGGTGATCACTACAACACCGGCTTTCCCGCTGAACGGGACCTTTAGCGCTACCGCGTTAAAACCCCAGTCCACTGAAGAACGTTTAGAGACAAGGACGTGGCTTCGTCTAGGCCAATAGTAGTGATCTTCTCGAAACGTTGCTCAGAGGAAATAGGTCTTCCTGACGCTCGTTCATATCTGTTCTGTAAAGCGGAACAATTAAGGTACAGCAGTGCGGGTTGTTCGGCTATGCAACCCAAACGCAAAGATTTGAATAAGGACAAAATACGAAAGCGGGGGATCTGGGTCAGGTGTGCTCCGGATGTCGTATCCTCGTCGCTTCCTTCCAAAGCCGTTTTTATGCTTTTGTTTTGTGTTTTTGTGTTTGTGAGGTCACGCAAAGATAGCTTCCGATGTAACTGTTAGTTGAGGGGCACTCTGCAGCACTGTGATCTCTGTGATCTTGAGTTATTATCAGTAAGAAAGTGCTGCAACGATTTATGTCACCGGGAGTGTGTTGGACAGGGACGAATCCCGTTCCGTATAGAGGTGCGAGGGGTCTGCTTTCGAGAGTAGGCTCTGAGCTCTGCTCCATGAACACCACTATTCTCACCATAAAGTAAGCATGCGCTAAACAACGTCCATTTCTGTGCAGGAACTAGCGCGTTTATTTTTTTTTATTTATAAATACTGCGGTCTTGAACAACAAGACCATCGCAGGTGGGTACATAATTTGTGTAACACCAAAGGACACAAAAAAAAAAGGAAATACAGCAGACAAGGCATCACAGCAACGAAATTAGTACATCACACTGTACTGTATCGTTTCACAACCTCAGAATATATATACTGCAGTCATAGAGCCAAGCATATAATTAAGTAAATCTCAACAAATTACTCATCAACCGAACATTCAAAATTTCGTCACTTCAAAATTTCGTTCAAAGGCAGCTTTTCCAAAGTGAACTATGCATAAGTGGAAATCGTCTTCCTGATATATATACAAAATCAGTTCATACTCACGACTGAAACTTCACAAGACTACCGAATTTTTTCATACTAAATCAGTTCATACTCACGACTGAAACTTCAGAAGACTACGGAATTTTCTCATGTGTGGTTATTGTAGTAGTGTTTTGCTGTGTATATTGTCGCACTATAACTTCACTCTTGCTGTCGTCCCAATGAGATGGTATAATGTGTATATAAAACAATTAAACTTTTAACCACCAACCCTGAGCTGCACCCCCGTCATATCAACAGATATCTCCACAGACGAGCCACTTCGTCCGGCCCTATGTTGCGCTGCTTTCACTTCCAAAGACGAGTGCGGACAGCAATTGCGTTAGTTGCAATTTTCAATACTAGAGGGCGGTAACTGCCCACACAAGGCGTTTCGCGCCTTTGGCGCGTGTTTTAAGCCTGAGAAGGATCGTTTTCTCCAATACAAGAAATGTGGCTATTTTGGTAAGTTTTTAAAGAATTATTTTGGTGGTTAAAGGGTTAAATGAAATCCTGAAAACCTCTTTACAAGGATAAGAAGCTTACAGGGCTCTGGTAACGTTTGTCATCTTGCGAGACGTGTCCAGCGTGATGTTGTCGAAGGCATCGCTCAGGCCACGCATCTGCTGCATCTCAAGGTGGATCTGTCGCAAAAAACAAACAAGATATAGAAACAAAGGTTGTGTAGGCGGGGTGCTCTTCCTGCGGGAAGAGATCTCATATCATGCTATCATTTATGAATCAACAAATTTTTTCGCGTTGACTTCGACCTCAGACGTCAGCAGCAAATATCTCGAGTTGGAAATGCGTTGAAGCAAAAAAGATGAAATCATACCGCTTTTTTTCTTGCATGGGTTAAATACTCCTCGTGTTGTGTCAGTGAGTGTTAAAGATCCCCGGATGGTCGAAATTATTCCAAGACCGTCTATTTTAACCCTTAGATGGGCTAAGAAAAGTGGTGCTGGCTACAGAAACTGCTGCACGTCTGTCGGGAAGCTGAAGCAATAAATGATAGGGTAGATGATAGCACGAGGTGTAGATATGTGCATGCTACGTATAAGTAAATAGAGCCACATAAGCACATGCGTGTAAGCAAGAAAAAAAAGGGGCAAACTGACTTCGTGTATGATGTCCGATCATGGTTATGATACCTGAATCCACAAGCAAGACACGTGTAGTGTCCTCATTCAGTTCACATGAAATGCCTCAATGTTTAGGAGTAGCCCCGATGGGGCTCACGGCTGCGCAGCACTTCAGAGCTAGCTCATGAGTGTATCAGATGTTGCTATCAGGCAAGCGGCCCGATAAGGTGCCAACGCCCCTTCTTCCTTTTCCTTTCCCCTCGCTGCAACCGCAGCTACATATCTATGCGCAACAAACTACCGGTCATCTTTCTTGGCCGAGCATACCGATGTATCGTGCTTCTGCATGAAGCGATCGACACAATGAGTAAGTGTCTGCCACAGTCCAGCCTGGCTACATAACAATTCAAGCAAACACAAGCCGGGACATATACAGCGGAAAATTGCTGCTTTCAGTACAGACAGGGTGACTCACCAGGTTCCAGTACGGGTCGCTAGCCCTCAGCTGCTCCTCGTTTCGGCGCGAGTAGTCGAGGTTCTTCTGGAGGAAGTCGTATAGCTTGGCACAATACCGCATCTGGTTGTCGCAGTAGTGGGCAAACAAGTTTTCCCACTGGTGCTCCATCAGCTGCCGCGTCAAATGCGCTTCCAGGGCTCCAGCGGCATACGCCTGGATGTCGTCCTTGAATTTATGACTCGACTCCACCTCCAGGTATGCCCAGCTGAGGACAAAATGGAGACGCTAATTATCAGCCTGTGGACTTTGGCCGGATATCGCGCAAGCTATAGCCTAGAATACGATACTCTCGCACCAAGACCGGCTCGCGCGTACCTGGGCATCAAGCGCCGTCCTTTTGCGGGCAGCCAAAACGCTGCGAAATGCCTTTGCGCCATGCGCAACAAGCGGGATTAGTAACCGTTGTGAGCGCTTAAACATTTTCGTGTTATCTTCCTGTGAGTACAAGAAGCCATCTGAACACCACTGCGTTGTCTACGGATGTAAAAACAAAAAATAAGGAAAGAATCAGCTGCTTTGTTAAGCACTGTGTGCGGCGTGCACGACATGTGTCGAGAGCTCTGCCGCTGCGGAGTGTTGAGCGTGCATATATAGTTTTTTATCAGTCTTTACAAATGCCGTCCTGCGTTAAACATGAATTGCTGCGGTGCACGTAAATAATTACGAGCCAAGAACGAACGCACTGGTAAGTACTGCGTTCGAAACGATCGGCCTAACTGCGTGACCATCGCGACACGTTTAGCATTCATGACCGTGCTATGGAAACGTGAAGGTATATCCGGAGCGTTGGGGACAGGGTGATTGTGAGTGTTGCTGAAGGGCGCCGAGAATGGACGTCTCCTTTGCGGACTTGGAGGCCTGTTCCCTTGCGGCTAGCCGCTGAGCCGATCTGCTTCCTGCAAAGGTTGCATGCGCCGTAGGCATGAAGTCCTCCACTCAGCCCTGCAACTTAAGCCAAATCACTTCCACGGACTTCAGGCCGCACGTGGCGTCTACATGCATCCGATGATCTCCCATTGCACGTACAACGTAGTGCCCTACTTTAGGGTACTGATGATCTAATATACTGAGCACTGTTGGAGGCAAAAATGCGTGACAAGCACAAACTTCAAATAGAACAGGTTTCAATTCTTGTGCAGCCAGCTGACCCCAAGCTGTATAGCCGTGTGGCCTGGGCTCACTTGCATGAAGCAGCCAGGAATTCATCGTTTTATGTGACAAGCGTCACTAAAGAAACCGGCCCCTGTTCTGAAACACAATGTGTTTCCAATGATCTCGCTATAAATTGTCGATATAAATTGCAGTGTATTTGCCGTTCGCACAGTGTTTTGAGGCCATGAAGGGAGGTCTGGTAGGCACTCATTAAGGTGCGCACTGGGTACAAATGTTGTATAGTTTCGATGTCCAAACGGCGCAGTTGCATACTTACCCAAAAGGGGAAATATAAATTCCGGCAATGACGACTTCGTGGTCCGTCATGAACGGCTCTTTAATAACTCTTCTTTACATTATTTCACGCTCATGCGGTAACCAAACGCGTTATTCCGTGCATAAGACCGCCATTTATTTGTCCTAATCTCTCGGATTCTTCACTTTAAAATATACGGCTATGACTGCTACTCCAGCAATTTCCTAAATAAGTAGAGGCGCAAAAATGGCTCACCCACTGTTCTGGATGTCGTCCTGGAAGCTCGCCCATGCCACGGCGGGCAGCGCACCGGCATCGAATCTCGGAGGCTTCCCGTCGTGGATGACGAGGCGGTCGCTTCCTTCTTCCAGCTCAGCCCAAGCTGATTTGCACGGTGCGCCCTGGCTCGTCGTTCGGAGCAGGGCCAAAGAGAGCAGCACGAGCGCTGCCCCGTAGTTCATGTTGTACCTCCTCCTGGACCACCTTGGAAGCTTCTGCGCTGAAAGCGGAGATAGCTTAAATTAAGAATGGATGCCGTAGTGCTTCTTTCATAACCCGCTCATAACTGCCAGAGCCGGTCCTCGAAAGAGGGGGTTTGGAGCGAAAAAAGTGTGCTTTGATTTCCAAGTTGAACAGAGCGCGCTATGCATTTGCTGTTCAGCGGCTGCACATATTTTGTTCTTTGCCGCAGGCAACAGCAAAATTAATCATTAACGGAGAGGCATTAAAATTATTAGCTGCATGTAGTGCTGCAGTGCTCTGCCATAGTGCTGTAGTGTAGCGTGTATGTTATGTAGTGCTGTAGTGAATGTTTTCTTCTCCAATGTGAATTACTTTTAATTTGATTTTTTTCTTTCAGACGTTAGGCATGTTGTTGGTCCTTGTTTTTTCCACTTGATATTTATGCTCTATAACATTTCTTCTCATTGATATTTGCTGTGCTAATGATTTCCGTGCTTTCATAGTGGGCTCAGGTTGCTGCAGCTTTTTTTTTTTGCAGAGTTATGTGTAATTGATTGTTATGTTCTGCAATATTTGTATTGATTACTTTGTTGAAAAAAGAATCTGTCATGAGCTGAGAATAGAATATATCTTAAAATTTTTTATTGAAGTTACTTTTCCTTCCGTTTATTTATTCTTTTAATTTTGCTATCCCAATGTCCGCAAATAATTTCGCCGCCTGCCACTATTTCTCTTGTTGTAAATGGGCGAGAGCCTTTTCCAGGGGCTGAAATACAACATTTTCCAATCCCACATGTCTTAATGAGTACACAAAACAAGTAAAACGAAGTCATTAGCAAACGACGCGAAGGAAGAATTCCGACTGTACGCTCTTCCTCAAGGTGGAGTGATAGTAACAGCTGTCTGGCACATGCAACTTACAGGTCACGTTACCCCCGCATGGCACATTATAGAAGGCTCGAAAGACCAAAAGGTCTCGAAAGTTTAAGACAATGCTTTTCTTTACATTACGCAGATTTAGACTATAAGTAATGCCAAATGTATTCCGTATGGTTCTTTCTTAATTGTTTTCACGCACCGCAGGGGTTTCTCCGCGGCGGCGGCGACTTTCACTGTCTTGAGCCCGGAGGCGAGAGGATGCGAACGGCAAATCGCGCGCAGGGAATGTACGGTGGCGAGAGCTTCTTCGTCGGCCATAACACTAGCAGAACTACACTCTAAGCGAATTTCGGACGAAAAATCGGTCCAACCAATAGTCCTTCAGGGGTTAACCGTTAGCCTCCTACGAATCATTCCTTAAGCCTGTTGAGATCCGGGACAATTAGCCTGTTTGGAATTTCACGCGGCCTCATCCGTGAGTTGACAACTGACGAGGAATATAGCGCCTGCATGGCACCGAATTACGGCACGTAGCCGCGGCGGTGGCAGCCCTTATAAAAATTTTTAAACAAACTATAGACTGTCCATAGACTTCTGTCTATAAAGTCTATAGACTGTCTTTAGACAAACCCTAGAGGACGGTCTATAGGCAATACATTTTTCATAGACGTCTATAGACAATCTATAGATTTATGGCCATGCATTTTAGTAGACTCTTGTCTATAGACAGTCAATAGACTGCAAACAGACAAAAATAAGTATCTATAGAAAAGAAATGGAGTCTATAAGAGGTCTATAGACTTCCTATAGTCCATATTTCTAAGGGATCGGCCCCGTCTTCCCTTTGTTTGCGGGAGAGAGGGCTCGCCAATGAGCAGCATGGGCAGGGTGCACATGGACACAAGAGTACATCACCTTAAAGGCCTAATCGCGCCGTCGAGGGAGCCAACCCTCTCTTCTTCGCTGTACTGAAAGAGGCGGCTGTAGGAATGGAGCCGTTCCTTTACCACGGTGTGTTGGGGTCCCAAGATGACGAACTTTCTGGAAGCTGTCCATGTTGTCGAATGTTGTTAAAAGTGCTCTGAATTCAGTTTTCGAAGTGCGGTTTGAACGAAAAAAGATCAGTATTGTCTAATATACACGCCAGAATTATCTGGTTATCGATAGGAGTTAGGCAATTAAGTATATTAAGTATAAAGTCTAAATGACTTCTGACCGCACAAGTACCACATAATATCGCCGAAAAAGAAAGAGGTAATTCGTCCATTCATGAAAAATAACACTCGCCGAAAAAAAAGAACGAAAACTGCGTTTTCAAAAAACGCCGAAAAAATTCAGATGAATTTTCCAAAAAGAAAAACCGAAAATTCCAACCCTAGATATACCATTGTATGTTGATGACGTCGTTTACCCGCCGGAGGGTTAAGGTCGCCTTTGTTACCGCTCGCATGTGTTTCTTGGTAATGAAGGAATCGCTAGAAATAGTGGTCGCGAAAATATGAATGAAATATGTCAGCTCACGATCTAGAGGAAAACTATGCACTTCCCAATGGAAACGAAGACAGATCTGAGTGGCTTACCGCAGACACCCGACGGAAGCATCGGGCTGGACACGCACGGAGCGACAGTACACCTCATTGGCGGCAGCTTCCTCGAGACACTACGCGCGGGTGCACCGATAGTGACATCCTCGCATACACTCCAGAGCTGTGCGCGCTAGGGGCCCAACAGGACACCTCGTGCGGAGGGCACAGGCGCCCCTATTGTTTTATGTACTGTCACTTGCAAACATATGCGCCTCGAAACAAACCGCTCTCAGGTGTGTCCAGTGTTCTTACTGAAGCTTTTTCCGCAATAATTTTCCGGAAGTTTCGAAATAATGCAAGAAAGACAGGATAAAGAATGCAATAAAGAAAGAAAGAAAGAAAGAAAGAAGGAAAGAAAGAAAGAAAGAAAGAAAGAGAAAGAAAGCGAGAAAAAAAGAAAGGAAGGAAGAAAGAAAAAAAGAAATAAAGAGAGAAAGAAACAAAGAAAGACAGAAAGAAAGACAGACAGACAGAAAGACAGACAGAAAGAAATACAGAAAGAAAGACAGAAAGAAAGCAAGCATCGTTTTCCTTGAGTAAGCATACTCTCGAAGACGCTAGGCAAGTATTTTTATTATAAAACACAGCAGAATGACGCACAGAAAGTGACATTCAAAGTCGCATATGTCGCTTTCATGAAACACCACAGCAAACAAAGAAATAAATATATGGCACCTATCTTCAGACGGAAGTGCAAATTGGAATTTATTGCTTAAAAACGGCAACTGCGCCATATGGGATTCGCCTATCTGAACAATCTGCCGAGAGTGAGACTGTTGCAGAGACTTCTCTTCTTTGCTACCCAATTTATTTATTTATTAAGCTCGGGCGTCGCCCGTGAGATCTTAGTTACCGCAGCTGTTTCATATTTCATGCAGAAAAGCGTGAAAATCTTTCCAATCACTATTCACAGCAATCATATTACCATTAACTTACAAAAAATTATTGTACTTATTGAAGCCTAGTTTTGAAAACGCAAAGCAATCTTCATTAGCAATATTCACATAACACTGGCGAACATACATGCTCAGTGAAACTTTAAATGAAGGAAGTACAGTGTACCTATACAAAAGCTCAGTTGAGCTGAATCTTTGCTGGCTGTGAAAAAAGTGAGCTAAATACGGGTAATACCGAACGTAACGTGTTCAAAGCGGTGAAGCCGGAGGGAAATTATTTGCGCGGCTCCTCCCGCACTGCAGTGTATTCGCGGCCTCCCTCACTCCTAAACAAGCCATCTCTCAGCCCGCTAGGACGCTCAGTCTCGACTCAGCAGCTGTTTGTAATGGAGCTCCCGCTTGCCGCTACCGCGAGGTGCGACGTTCGCGCACTTTTTCGGCTTTTGAACGAAAAAGCCATTGAAACCATCGACATTCATTCCCAGCTGACGGATATGTGTGGAGAGTTGTGAACATATGTCAAAAAACGTCCGCAGGTGGTGTAGGAAGTTTACAGCTGCTGCCACTGAAGTTCACAACGAAGAAAGAAGCCGGGCAGACCGTCGATATCCGACGAGACGCTCGCGAAGGTTAAAAAAAGCATGCGTCAAAACCAGATGATCACTCTCGATGATCTGAGCATTTTGGCCGCTGAGGTTTCTTGAAGCACCCTTCACATGATTTTGACTGATAAATTGGATTATCGGAAGGTACGTGCAAGATCGGTTCCGCGAATGCCCACAGCTGACCACCAACGTCAGCGCGTTGACTGTTCCCGCAAATTTCTTGGGCGCTATGCGTATGAAAAGAACCCTCTGGAGTCAATTGTTACTGGTTGCGAAGCGTGGGTGTTCCACTTCGTTCTTGAACCTAAACACAAATCACGTGAGTGAGGAAATTGCTCTTCACCCAAGCCACGAAAATTCACACAGTTTGCGGGCAAAGTCATGACAATAGTGTTTCGGGATGGAAAGGGGGTATTGTTGGTCGACTTCCTGGCTCCTGGTACTATAACAAATGCTGAAAAGTATTTCGAGGCAAAAAAAATCACGGATAGATAGAAACTTTATTCACCTAGTGATTTTGGACCCCTCAAGGATTCAGTGCCACCGCACAGCCCTCACATTACGCGCATGTGTCCAGGCCACGTAGGCCCATGGCACTGGCACCCCGGTCCACATAGCGAAGTTCGGCGTACGGTTCCTGCGACGCAAGGAGGGCCTCCCATTCTTCCCATGTACCGATGGCGGGCTGTACCTGCAGGGTGAGGATCGGCAAGGAAGCTTAAGAGACAGACGGGCAATTCAGAACTGAAAAGGCGGAATGTTGAGCAAGGGCTTAAGGATACTCTACTACACAGATCGCCCCCATGTCACCTGTCAAACCTTCGGTTTTCCAGAACAGTTTGGCTGGGACATCATTACCCAACCAACAGTACAGTCCGCACATGGAATTCCGTGACTACCGCTTGTTTCCTAGGTTGACAAACATTTGGCCGCGTAGTCCATCAGCGATAATGACGAGGTGAACGATGAGATCCTGCGCTTCCTCAGCGACACGGTGGTGAGCTGGTATGACGTGGCCATGGACAATCTGCCTGAGGAGTAAAAAAAAAAAGTGCTTCGGCCGAAATACGATTATGTAGGAAAACAGGGGAATGATCAATTTGTAGTATGCAGCATACACTAATAAAAATAAACGTTTTTCCTGTTTGTCAAGCAATTCGAGACCTTAATTGCGGGGCCACCCTTATCGAAAATGAGACATGAAATGTGGCACAAGATGGCAATAAAGCTACGGCTTTCATACAATGGCATGACACTTTCTTTAATGTACAAGATAAGTCAAGCTAAAGATAAAACCAACCGTCGCAGTGGTTCAGTGGCTTATGGCACGTTAACTCAGGTGGTCGAAATTATTCCGGAGCCCTCCACTACGGCACCTCTTTCTTCTCTCAGTCCCTCCTTTATCCCTCTCTTACGGCGCGGTCCAGGTGTCCGGCGAGATATGAGACAGATACTGCGCCGTTTCCTTTCCCCAACAACCAATTATATTATTACTATTTATGGCGCTCGGCTTCTGACCTGGAAGTATATAAACGGATGTCTCACCTAAAAATTTACGCAGTTATTAAATTTAGGCTTTTTGAGTTAGGAGAGTGTGTTTTTCGGCATAGCATTGTCAGCAGTGTAGCGCACCAGAATACAGCCAAGACGTGCTAACTAACATGCTGGCTAACTAATATTGAATAGTTAACTTTAAACTATTACTGTTAGGCTCCTTAATTATTGAAAGGCATGTAGCCCGCCGTAAGTATATATATATCTGTTTTCAGAATTTCAAACACACGGTTGCCCTCTGCGCTGTGACGCAACAAAGATTGGCAATTTCGACAAGTTACGTGCACTGGAGAGGTTGCTTTGCCTGCAAGCCTCTCGAAAGCCCGTGTATTTTGGCGGGATGTAGCCAAAATGGTCGTGTTCATCTATACCGTCAATTCTACAAGCATGGACTGGGCGCGCACGTGCAGCATACACATGCTCAGTTCCTTGCAGGCTTCATGCCTGTATTAGTAGTGCGGTAAGCGTTTTAGTTAAAACGTTCAGCAAACTGTGCACACGCACGCTACCGGTGATCAACGCCTGGCAGTAGCTTCATTCTTAAAATATCGCCAAAAAGGATTCCTTGTAATAAAGGAATAATTACTCATTGGCATCCACCCAATCCCAGCCATACGCCTACAAAGGAAATCTACACAGCTTCCATGGAAACTTTGTAGTTAAAGAAAAATTCGTCCTGTCCCGGGTTTCAAACCCGAGACCATCGCTTCACCGGAGCAGTCGGTCAACCAGCCGAGCTAATCGGGGCGGCTAGCATATGGTAGGGCGAGAGTGACTTAATTGATGACTCGAAGTGGGAACAGTGTTGGTGAAATGTTTATGGGAATCGCCTAGGGTGGAGTAGATTTGTAATAAGGGGGCAATTGCTTTATTTATTTATTTATTTATTTATTTATTTATATATTTATTTATTTATTTATTTATTTATTTATTTATTTATTTATTTATTTATTTATTACCTCAGAGACACCGGATATGGGACATTACATTAGAGATGGCCATGACAGACTACAAGATGATGGCCTCAATCTTTTTCTTGAATTTGATGGGGTTGGTAAGTTGTATGGCTTCTGGCGGCAGATCGTTCCAGTTCCGAGATGATTTGACAAAAAAAAGATCGGAAATGAGATGCAGTTCTTGCAGGGGGAGGGCACACGGTCTTGCTGTGGTGAATGCGGCTGGAGAGACGATGTGCTGCTGATATGACTGATGCTCCTAAAGATGAATGATAAAACTTATGGAACAAGCATAATCGAGATATTTTCCTGCTTGTTTCAAGACTAGACAAGGAAGCTCTAGATTTTAGAGAAGACACACTAGTATAATATGAATAATCACAGTAAATAAAGCGGATAGCGCGATTTTGTATTTTTTCAAACGTTAGTGAGAGGTTTACTGATAAGGGTTCCATACTGCTGAAGCGAATTCTAATTTAGGCGGACGAAAGTTTGGTAAGCCAATAATTTGATGGAAGGGGTAGCGAAACGAATATTCCGACGTAGGAATCCAAGGGTGCGGTTAGCGTCATTAGCGATGTTCGTTATATGTGAAGACCATGTTAGGGTATGAGTTAAAGCAGTGCCCAAATACTTACAGGTAAGAACGGAACACACTTCAGAACCAAAAAGAACATATTTAGAGGGAATGTGGGATTGCCTGCG
Source organism: Amblyomma americanum (assembly GCF_052857255.1). Classification (NCBI taxonomy): domain Eukaryota; kingdom Metazoa; phylum Arthropoda; class Arachnida; order Ixodida; family Ixodidae; genus Amblyomma; species Amblyomma americanum. The sequence goes on along the minus strand of NC_135498.1, from coordinate 13,386,212 downwards.
ATGGAAAGAAATCATGCATATTTTAGCAATATTAAGGGACATTAACCAATGCTTGCACCAAGTTTCAATTCGGGTTAAATCTTGTTGAAGGGTGTCGGCGTCAGTGCTTGTAGAAATCGGGCGGTAAATTACGCAATCATCAGCAAATAGTCGGATGTTAAAGGTAACGTTGGAAGGAAGGTCGTTAATGTAATTGAGAAAAAGCAAGTGTCCGAGCACTGTGCCTTGAGGAACACCTGAAGTAACCGGAGAACAAGGGGACGACGATTTGTTAGCGTAGACGAATTGCTCTCTGTTAGTCAAAAAATTTTTGAAGCCAGTTCATCACTAAGTGATTAATGTTTAGACGCGAGAGTTTTAGTAGTAATCTTTTGTGCGGTACTTTATCGAATGATTTTTCAATTTCAAAGAACAGCGCGTCAAAAGAAATATTTAAGTCAAGATGCGAACTAAGGTCATTGATGAAAAGGTCTAGTTAGGAATCACAGGAAAGTCCTTTTAAGAAACCATGTTGGTTAGGGTGAAAAAGGTTGACTGAGACTTGAAATTTAATGACGTGAGAATAAATAACATGTTCCATTAGTTTTGAACAAATGCTTGTGAGGGAAATAGGGCGGTCGGTAGTTTTTACATCAAAAAGATGTACCTTTTTTTTTTGGGGATTGGGACAATCTTACCTATTTTCCAGTGTTGTGGCAGCACACCTGATGAGAGACTGTTTAAAAAGGTGGCATAAGGTGACACTAACAATGTTCTTAGTATTTTTGGGACTTCCGAGTTTAAGCCATCAATACCAGATGAAGATGACACTTTCAATGATTCGATTAGTTTCATAATTCTACTAGTGTCGAACAGAATGTCTGGCATAACAGGGTGATCAAAGACAGGGAAGTATGGTAATTCGCCTTAAGGTTCTTTAGTAAAAACTGAGCAAAAAAGGAGTTAATAGTGCTACAGACTTTATGTTTCGGTATGAGTATGTTGCCATCGCTGTGTAATGTTAGAGGTCTGTGGCGTGTAGGGTTAATAGTTTTCCAAAACTTGTTAGGATTGGTGCGTAGCATAGACGGTAACACTGATGAAAAAAAGGAACGTTTGGTTTGGCTTGCTAAAAATTAGAATATTTTTTCTGCAGACTGATACCTTTTCCACACACAAGCGTTTTTCAGGCGTTTGGCGGCTCGAAAAAGTCTTTTTTGTTGTTGAGGCTCTTCAGTTCGTTATTAAACCACGGTGACTGATTTTTCGGTTATGGTGATAGTAGGGATGTGCATATCAATCAGTTGATGCATTTTGTGTTTGAAGAGAGACCAGTTAGTTTCAATAGACCGGCTTGAGAAGTCAAGGACTAGCCACGCCCAAAAGTAGGACAGTTCTGCGTTCATGGCTGTGTAGTTCCCTTTGTCATATAAGGTTAGTGTCTTTTTTTGCTTTCTCAGACATGGCAGTTTGTAGGAAAATGTGTTTAGTGTTACGGAGTCGTCACTAAACACATGTAAATGAAGCGGCGGTGGAACGTTATCTGGGTGGGAAGTGAAAACAAGATCAAGAATATTAGAAGAATGATCAGTTTTCCTGGTAGGGTTAGATACGAGCTGAGACAAGCCAGAGGTTAGGCACGTGTTAACAAAGTCATTTTCGATGTTATCTTTGGATGTAATGGCAGGGAGGTCGGACCAGGTAAGATCAGGAAAATTAAAGTCACCATAAAGAAGACTGGGAATGTGCTGATGTGACGTAGTTACGACGCAGAGTGCTTCGTGGAAGTGAGCCACAAAGAAATCTGTTAGATCAGGTGGTCGATAGCAAACGCCGATGATAGCTGGGGGGAACGAAGCATGGCATTGAATAAAAAGCAATTCTAACGGGGATGCAAGGTTAATCTCGGAGCAACAACATGAGTGAGGAGCGCCGATTAGTACGCCTCCTCCTCGCCTATTTATCCTGTCACGTTGAAAGAAATGGAAATCTGGAAATACGGAAAGTATCTCGGAGTCTCCTATGGCCGAATTTAGCCATGTTTCGGTTAGTACAATTATGTTGCTCTCCGTCGTGCGTACGAGACTGTCGAGGGTGTCAAGCTTAGGCGGAAAGCTGCGGATGTTAGTGTAAAGAATGGTCAAGGGGAGGAGCTTTGACTTTTCGGGAGGGTCATTGAGTAGCTATGGAGTGCGGGAAACGACTTTGTTTGCAACACGGTCATAAGTGTACGTGGTGGTACCGATGATGAGCTTATTATACCGGAGTTTGTATTTTTCGGTTTGCGATTTTCCAAATGCAAGTAGCTGCTTCCTCGCAAAGAGAGTAGTTTTAGAGTAGTCCTCAGAAACACTAAGGCCACTGTCCTTTAGTTTTCTAGCACAGGAAAGAATTTTTTCTTTTGTTTTATAGTGAGCAAAATTAACAGTAATCGGTCGGTTTTTGTTAGCATCAAACTTCCCAATCTGTGAGCTCTTTCAATGTCTGTTGGATTGATTGTGACGTTTAGTTTTTCTCTGCATACCTCAGTGACAAACTTCTCATATTCAGCCCAGGTTTCTGGGTTAGTGTCCTTTAAGCCAAACAAATAATGAATTGGATCGGCGTGCCCTGTCTTCGGAGTCGGTCAGCTTAGACCTAATGTACGATATTTCACCCGCATTCTGCACCGCAAGCTCCCGAACATCGCTTATATCATCCTTTATGGCGCCAAATGATGCGCAATCTTCTTCAATTTTCGTTAGTCTGCTTCTTATTTCACCTAGCGCTATGGTCATTTTCGGTTAACGTGCTGCGAATTGTTTTCATTTCGGCCAGCAAAGATGCTTGTCCAGGTCGAACTTCATTCAAAGCTTCCATTATGTCGGAAGAATCTTGCAGAGGAGCACTGCTGGTGTTGGGACCGGGGTTTATTTCAACATCACCCGCCAAAATCAGCAGTTGGCGGATGACACCGAGGCATTCAAAGGCAGTCGCGACACAATGCCTAGGGCTCGGCAGCACTAGCAACGCACTAGCTAGCACTAGCAGCACTAGCAATGAGTATTCGTAGTTTACCTGCACGACAAAGAGGCGACGCAGGTGAGCGTACGTGAACATCGTTGCAGTGATGCCGAGCCCATTAAGCGCGGTGGGCGTTGGTGCTGTCCTTAAGTAGTGTGGACGCTCCGGTGACATGCCGGTGACATGCTGGTCCGGTGACATGTAGGCATGCTGGTTATCATGGTGCGATCCGGCCGACTGGGGCCCGGCCGGGATGCAGAGCCAGGTACCGGTGCTCCATGGATGAGATGGCGATGGTACCGGCAGGAGGGTGTTGCCAATGGCCCAGCTCGCGTCAGCACAAGCGCCAGCCGGCGGACTGAAAGGCACGAGCGCAAGCGCCAGCACCTGCACGACAAAGAGGCGACGCAGGTGAGCGTACGTGGACATTGCGGCAGTGCTGCCGAGCCCATTGGCATCCACCCAAGCGCTGCCAGGCGGTTACAAAGAAAAACTATACAGCTTCCACAGAAACTTCGTAGCTTTTTTTCTTTTTAACTAAGAAGTTTCTGTGGAAGCTGTATAGCTTTCCTTTGTAGCCGTACAGCTGCTATTGCGGAGATGCCTATGAGAAATTGCTCCCCTGTTACAAATCTATTCCGCCCTAGGGAATTCCCAGAAACGTCTCATCAAACGACTTCTTCCCTTTCGCAACCGTAAAGTTATAATCGAAGTAGTTCTGAGGAAGCTATAACATTAATGCAACGGCTTTTTCCGAGGCCGCCTAGCCTGGCGTTCCCATAAGATTGAGATGACAACACATACACTAAGCAACGTTTTAATTTGCATGCTCTTAATAGAGGATTTCCCAAGAAGTGGCTGGGAGCAAAGTGATGCCATTGTATCAGACTGATTTGAGGCACCAATTCGTTCATTACGTTCTGATACCCAGCACCACGGGATCGTTCAAAGCTATAATGCCACGCCTAGAACTTTTATACCGGGAAAAACACCAATGCGTAAAGGTTCCCAATTCGTGGTTACACCGACGATCTGAAAGATTCTTCGCAATTTCTACGTAATCACGTGATACACAAGACTACTGCGCACGTTTCCTAAAGCGCGCGGTCAGCAAAGAAGTCAAAAGTGCAGCTGTGAATAAACGACCACACTGTGGGCTCGTCTTACGCTGGTAGAACATAACCCACCTTGTTTCATCGCGAAAACCAACGTAAGATATAAGCACGAAGCTCGCCGTAGTACTCCGCTATCGGTACAATCGCGATGTTACAATTGGTGCGCGCAGTGTAAGGTACAAAGTAAACCGGATGTATTGCTCAAATAGTGAATCCAATTTTGTTTACACAGCGGCCTTGCCCCGTAGACCAAACGGCGGTATATACTGAGACAATTTGACGCTCTTCAAGCCTGTACGCTCGACTAATGCGCGGCTAGCGCTAAGCAAATCATTCGGCGCGCAGATTACTCGAATCATGTCCAGCAATTTCGGACAAAGATTTTGAAAATTGGAGAATTGCAAGATAATTTTACGGTAATATTGAAGGTAACGGTCCATTCGTCTAATATGTAGCAAAATCTTTCTTTTAAAGTGTTTCCATCAATTGCACCGAGCAGTTAAGACTGCCATAGAATCAATGGGGAAAGCTTTTGACGACAGCACAAGCGTTAATAGGAAAATATCAAGAGTACCGTCGGGTGATCTGCAGATATGTTTATTGTTATAGTGAAATCTTATATTGTCTGAAAAAAATTCGTTCATAAATGGTTTCGCGTTCAAAAATGCTTTTGCCCAGAAATGATGGGCATGTGCAAACAGAATACCAGTCGACTATGTTAGAGCGGTCAACGTTACACCTCTTTCGTTGCCCACTGAAACGCATGGGCTGCATGCGCAGCTTTCCCTCTAGGGTCAGCTAATTGACTCGTTGCTGTCTGGAAATGGCGGCAAAGAGAATCACGTGATGTGTCACCGCAGTATGCCGCACAGCCGGGGGTAGGCGCGCGTGTCCCACTTCGAGTTTAAGAGCCCGTTGGAGGGGCGTCCCTGGGGCGGCTGACTCACGAGAGCCTTTGCATGCGTGCACACAAGGACGGCGCGCGTGCAGGTCACAACGAACACGCTTCGGGGTTGTCAAACCTCACCGACTCACGGTATCGCTTGGGTGCACTCTCGGCAAGGAAAGGCATCGAGTTCATCACTGCAATACTTCACTGCAATAGCTTGGGTAGTGGTCGCGATGCCTGTAGCTCTCACGGATTCGTCTGTGTGCTTGAGGGTAGCCTTCGGTCTCGTGCTCATTTTTTACGCTACATCGCTGTTATTCGGTGAAGCCAATCTAACTAAACTTTAGCGGCAATCCTCGCCTGACATGTTTCGCTCGTTTCGCCACCAAAGACGGTGCGGAACAAAGTTGACCTTAACTTTAATGAGCGACTGTTCTGCTTATAGTGTACCGGTGACAGGATTAGACATCTTCAGGTAGCCGCTTGTTCTAAATCAGCGTCTGCTGCGGCTTCGATGCGTAGCAATTGTTAGGCATACCAATGCTGGTGGGATGCCAGTTGGCGCCACTGGCGCCACTGGTTGTTAAAGAGCTAGAATAGCATGGCAAGCATAATGCGGAGCCTGATCAAGTGCACAGCAAAAGCGAAAAAAAAGCAGTTAATAAGCAGGAACTTGCCCGTGGGAGAAAAATAATTTTTTTTAGTAATTTTTAAAAAAGGTGTTTCTTGAGATAATGCTACCATGACAACTGGAGCATCTGATGCATGCCTGACCACCTCGCATACGCTTCTGGATCTTGCGGTATCCCAGTTATTTTACCGCAACGTAGCCGAACACATAGGAAGTAATAGCAGATATCACAAAAAGGCGGACATTAGCGAGAGTTGCTGTCAGGTTAATTAATTATCCCCTTTTAAAGCCAAAAGAAACTGCACTAAAAACACGGCACAAAGAAAGACACACAGACAAGATTGCGCAATACCTTACAGCTTTACAAAACAGTAGACATCTCGATGGTTTTCCTTATAATGTCATAAACGCCAAGCCTAAAGAATCAATTTAGGTTCTTTATCGTGGACTGGAAGAAAAGTGAGGTTGACTTCGACGACCTTCATGGATTTAAAATGAACGTGTGCCCCGCGAGCGTAACGTGAGAATGCTCTGCTGCTTCGACAGTGCCACTGAAATAGTTACTAATTAACATGACACATTTATTTTGAGAGTCAGGGGTCCTGATGCGATCTTGAAGTGCGAAATGGGCCTGGAGGTTGGGAGGTACCGTTTCACAAAGTTTTTATTGAATCGGGGATGTTCTGTGTGGACACGTGCAAAACTGACCTTCCATTCGTCTCATATCTTTCTCTTCCCACGTGTACGGCAGCATACTGGGCGTCGCCTAGTCAAACTCTCTCCCTTTCCATTCTTGTTTCTCTCTCTGTCTGGCGAGGTCCTGTATTTCTAGTCAGTGGAACTGGAACTCTCCCTGAGCCAACGTTGTAGAATTTTGTTGACGATCGTGTAGCTTCGTATTTACCCTCGCGTTCATGCGGACAGCCAAATGCCGCGCCGTGCGCTCGACGACCTTGACACCCGGCCGCTGAGAGGGAAGGGGTCCTTCGACTGTGGCCCCGGCGATAGTCAGCCGTGACGGCCTGCTATGCACTGCTGCTCCCGGTCCTGGGGGCATTGCGCTTGCGTGACAGGTTGTAACAGTGCCGCAGACGTCTCGCGTGCGCAGTTATCACCTTCCATCCCGCCTATTTTCCTTCCCCCCTCCCTTTTTTTTTCTGTTACCGAGCACAGGGTAGCCAACCGAAATGCTATGCTTGATAAATCCCTGCCCTCCATTTTAATTTTTCCTTCTTCTTCCAGCCTGTGTCTCTCTCGCTTTACAAGCGGACGTACATTCATGCATTACCGTTCAGTTTTTGAACATGAGCCACAAAAACCATCTTGTTAAGTGGTATTCACAACCTCCATACAATGTCTGCATGGAGGTCCATTTCTCATGCATGTAGAAGTTACATGCGTCGGTGGGTGTGTACAAGACATAGAATTCGTGTGATACGTGCGCGTCGTCCATTTACACAAGTGGCAGCCAGAGTGTTTGGGTGGACACCTCTAATGTCCGGATCACTCTATGTAATTCATTGTATTACATTGTATTACTCAATCTCTCCCTTTCCTTCTGTCACCCTTTCCTCCTGGTGGAGTAGTGAGCCAGGGTACGTTAGCGCCGGCTGACCTCGCCACCTTTCCTCTCACTAAACTTTTTGTCCATACAAGGGCCAGGGAGCGGAACAGTTTTCCACAACAGCTCACGAGAAAACAGTGCTGCATTTGAACAAAACTTGGTGCTGACCGAGTTGGTCTATTTTTGCTATAAAGGAATCCTTGTGACGCGCAACAGAGACGAGAAGCCACAGAGGGCGACGACACGATGAACGGCGCATGCCCTGACCTTTAGTCGTCCTGATGGCTTTCAGTCTTTGCTGCTTAGACGGCCACAAAATGGAATGCCTGTGTGAAAATCTAAGCGTAGCTGCACCTTCTTTGGCGAGGCCTACAGCCATGAGAATTTAGTGTCGCGGACGCCAGCAGTTCTGAGTGCTATGAGCGGGCATCATTCTGCCTGTGCTACACGAACTGCACGGGCAAAGACGCTCGTGGACCCCGAACGTAGCAGGTCGGCACTTCACCCCTGCGGTCTGACACTCGGTGAAGGTTGCAGCGACTCCTCTGGTGCTCGCTATAGATTGTCCTGATCACTCGTCATGAAAGACCACGAAGGACGAGGTTTCCGAAAGGATAGTTCCACAGCAACATTTCCGCCTCACACGAGAGGAAGGATCTGGCCTCGAAGTGGCCACCCAATGATAATCACCGGGTGCTAAATTATCGCAGTGTTATTTACCGAAGCGTCGGACAGTATCGAAACCGACAAGTCCGATTGTTAATGCGCATATCGGCGCTCTCAAACTACCTCCTGATTATCACTGAAACATTCCCTATCTCATTTAAATATAAATACATATATTTTGGTCTTCTACTGAGCGGGAGTACCTGGGTTCGAACTCGACCGCGGCGGATGCGTTTCGATGGAGGTGAAACACTAAATGCGCCCGTGTGCTGTCCGATGTCAGTGCACGCTAAAGATCCCCAAGTGGTCGAAATTATTCCGGAGCCCTCCACTACGACACCTCTTTCTTCCTTTCTTCTTTCACTCCCTCCTTTATCCCTTCCCTTACGGCGTGGTACGGGTGTCCACCGAGATATGTGAGACAGTTACTGCGTCATTTCTTTTCCTCAAACACCAATTTTAATCTTCATTACTTATTTTTTATAGATGTCCTCTGTAGATGAATGTGGAACTGCTGTTAAATGCGTTTATCAAGACGAGCCGCCTCACATGGAAGTGCACTAACAGATCGCTGTCAAATTATAGCCGTCACTGCGCGAAAAACGAGGAAACAATCCTGAGAAGAGGTGCACACCGCAAGAAGAAGTTGAATGGCGATTACACAACTGGCAATGCGGGAAATCGTCGCTCGCTGGCATGCAAAAATGACTGAGCGCAGAAAGTTGCAGGTCGTGCGCACGTCCGCGAGGGAGCCTTTACTCCCCCCAACCTCCGTTCACGCTTGGGTGCACGGGCGCGAAATGGCTACGAACACGAACATATGGACCTCCTTCACCCCGCGACGTCACGAAGATGCGGTGGCGCTGATGTTAGCAGCGACTTTCGCATGGTAGGCAAAACAGGTTCCGCTTGCCCGTGCCTACCGCAGCTGCCGCAGCTACCGGCGGCTGCTTCAAGCCTGTGCACTGCAGAAGCAGCATATATTGACCAGCTGCGTCACTGCTGGATCCGCGTAGTAACATAAAAAATATTAAATTAGCCTCGATAGGTTTCTCGCGCATAAATGCCGCATTCGGAAACTGGCTAACAGGCATTGGGCCACGGTAGTAAAGCGCGAAGTCTGGGAGTCGATAGGCACTGCCACTCAATGCACTTAATAGCATGCAAGTTACTGCGTTCATTCACCTGAACTTCAGGATAGTAGGCTGATAATTGCTCAAGGAAAGAAAAGACATATGTAGCTGCACACGTACTTATCACCTTGAGCCGGAGTGCACGGGGCGCCGACAGGTTCACTCGCCCCCAAGGAATGCGTTTTTTTGTTAATAGCACACCATGTTTAAATGGCGCGTTTTGTGACATTTAATAGTTACTTGAAACTGTTTCTTGATATGACGATGATGATGATGATGAAATAACTTTATTTGCACCCGTCAAGGAATCAGAGGGCGAAAAAGACGAGTCTTGACCGCCGTCATCTTCCTCCCCTTTCAGCAGGCTGGGATCCCTTGGGATTCAGCGGTGTCCAGGGCCAGACGGATGACTTCTTTTTGTTCTTCTTTCTGGCTGGCCATTAAAGCCTCCCAGGACTCTGTATTCCTGTCTGGTTCGTTGTGGCTAGGGCATGTCCACACCATGTGGATCATGTCTGCTATTTCATTACACTGTTTACACCTGGGGTCTTGGATCGCCGGATGCCATCTGCTTAGTGCGAGTGGGTTCGGAAAAACTCCCGCCTGTAACTTTCTCCATATGACCTCTTCCTTTTTGCTGAGGCCCTTGCATGCTCCAGGTAATGTCTGTCTTCCTAATCTGTAATGGTTAAGAATATCTTGGTACGTGTTCAGCTCCTCGCTCGTCTGAAGGGACTCTCTACTCGACGAGACCGCATTGGGGTCCCGGTGTGTGAGTCCTCGGGCCAATGCGTGCGCTGTCTCGTTTCCCCGGAGGCCCTCGTGGGCCGGAGTCCAAACAAGGTTAATTAGTTCTGCCGGTGTCGGGCCGGCTGTGAGAATTTTGACTGCTTCGACAGATACCCTGCCTGCGTTGTAGTTGCGGATAGCCGATTTGGAATCTGTTATAATCACCCTAACATTCCGTTGAGTTAAAGCCAGCGCAATGGCTACCTCCTCAGCCGCTGTTGCATCACTCTGTTCGGTGCTGCAGCACGAGACTCGGTCTCCGCCCTCCCTGGTCGCCAGGGCTACGAAACCCGTTCTGCCTTCATATTCCGCCGCGTCCGTGTAAACCACGTCCTGTCTATTGGCTAATTTTTTCTGCAGAGCTTTCGCTCTGTCCTTTCGCCTACCCTCATGGTGTACCGGATGCATATTCCTTGGGAGTGGTGGGATTCTGATTTTGTTCCTTATGTCTGTTGGGATATTCTCCGTGTGTTTGAGCCGCGCTCGAGGTTCGAAGCCTAGCTTTTCTAGTATTTTTAGCCCCGAATGGCTGCGTAGAAGTCGTTGTTGTTGCGCTACTCTGGTAGCCTCAATGAGCTCGTCTAGGGTGTTTGAAATCCCCATGTTCAAAATTTTCTGGGTGGATGTGTACGGGGGGAGGCCCAGAGCGGTTTTGACGCCCTTCCTAATTAGGATTTCAATCTTGTTTTTTTCTGCTTTGGTTAGCCGTAGGTATGGTGCCACATATGTGATTCTGCTGATTACAAATGACTGAACTAGTCTTAAGAGGTTCGTCTCCTTCATTCCCGCGTGTTTATTTGCTATTCTTTTGAGTAGCCTACACGTCTGGCTTACACTCGATTCGAGTTTTCGTATCGTTTCGGTGTTCTTACCGTTTGTCTGTATCCTAAGACCCAGTACTCTAATCATCTCCACTGATGGTATTTTGTCCCCGTTTACCGTTAGCGTTATCCCATGTTCATGGGGCTTTGTTTGTCTCTTTTGTGGGCCGAGGAAGAGCGCTTCAGATTTCTCGGCAGAACATTTGAGTCCTACTTGTTTTAGGTACGACTCAATTTCCTCGATCGCCCTTTGGAGGGTACCTTCGATGTGCGCGTCACTGCCTCTGGTAACCCAGAGGGTGAGGTCGTCCGCGTATATTGTGTGGTTGAGCCCTTCTATACGCGTCAATTTCTGTGGTAAGCCAATCATTGCAATATTGAAGAGTGTCGGTGATAGGACCGAGCCTTGGGGAGTACCTTTGTTGCCCAGCCTTATGCCTTTCTCTTCCTTCCCTCCTAGGCTGATAGTAACTGTTCTGTTTGAAAGAAAGTCCTTCACGTAGTTGTATACCTTTCCCCCTACATTTAGAGTTGCTAAGCGTTCTAGTATGGCTGCGTGGTCAACGTTGTCAAAAGCTTTGGCCACGTCAAGGCCGACTATTACTCTGGTATCAGCTGTTTCGTTGTCTAGCACTTGTTCTTTAAGTTGAAGCATAACATCGCATGCAGAAAGATGTGTCCTGAATCCGATCATTGTGTCGGGGTAAAGCTTTTGTTCTTCTAGGAATCTGTTTAGCCTCGTTTGAATAACGTGCTCCATTAGCTTACCTACACATGAGGTAAGCGAAATGGGCCTCAGGTATTCGAGACTTAGTTTCTTACCTGGTTTTGGAATAAGGACTAGGTTGGCCTCTTTCCACGAAGGTGGTATTCGGCCCTTGTCCCAACATTCCTGCATGTACGCTGTTAGGTTTCTAATTGATGCATCATCCAAATTCCTCAGCATGCGATTGCTGATTCTGTCTGGACCTGCCGCAGTTTTAGTTCTGAGTCTGTTCAACTCCGCCCTAACCTCTGCGATGGTGATGGGCCCATCTAGAAGAGGATTCTCTGCGCCCTTGTACTCGGGGAGGGGTGTGGGTGGTGTGCACCTCAAGTACCTGTCCCTCACTTCAGAGATTAGTTGATCGCTAGTGCCTTCGTATTTATATACGAGTTTCTGTAGTTGTTGTCGTGCCTCATACTTTGTCTTGTCCGGGTCTAAGAGATGTCTGAGCACTTTCCACGTGTTGGCTTTGCTGATTCTGCGGTCCATCTGCTCGCAGATACTACCCCAGTTTTGTCTGGTTAAGTTCAGCGCGTGCTCCTCGATATCTCTATTCTGTTTGGCTAGGAGCTTACGTATGTTTCTGTTCCCCTTGTTTTGAGCAAGTTTTTCTTCTAGCTCCCTTTTCTTGCGCCACAGGCCTATCATACGCCTGTCTACCTCCTCTTGCGTTTCGTCTGCTTCCACCTCTTCGGTGGCTTCTTTAACTGCTGCGAGAAGGTCTGTGCCCCAAGATTCTATGTCCCTGATTGCGTCTCGGGTAGGAAGGTTCGCCCTGAATAGATCCCAATTTACCGCTGCGACCTTTTTGGGTCTCGGTGTGGGCGGTCCGTCTTCTACCACAATCTCAATAATTTTGTGGTCGCTTCCTAGGTCCTCCCCCGTGTTACACCACCTTGCCGTGATTTGGCCTCCGGTGAGTGTTAAGTCAGGTGTAGTGTCCCTACTCACGCTATTGCCCTGTCTTGTTGGTTTGATGGGGTCAGTGATCAAGATGAGCTCATTGTGGAGAATGCTGTCCCAGAGTTCTCTGCCCTTGATTTGCGTATATTTGTATCCCCATGCGGGATGATGAGCGTTAAAGTCCCCGACAATGACGATAGGGTTTTTGCCCGCTATCTGATATGACGACGTAATTATTTCATTCGAGTAGAAAGAAGTCTGGTAAGTTGTGTCAATCTTGCGCGGTCGCGTTGGTGTGCTTAGACTAGCGTACCTTAAGTGTGCTAAACGCCATATGCTTTTTCATTGCATCATGCATGTGTCATGTTTCATGAGGTAATACATGATCGCGAAGCTTGTTTGGAAAGAAGCAGCCGCAGGTGTGCTACTAACAGACACGTGGCGAGATTGAGAGGGGACGCGGCATGAAAAGTGTTTTCGTTATTCATGCATGCGATATGTAACTAAACTTGGTACAAATATGAAATTCCTACGCTAGTTTCAGTCATTCCTTTTATTTATAGCTATACCTGGTGCAGTTCTGGGTAATTATAATTAACACCGTCGTCAAGTCCCCCCAAGCTAGGTCTCAAATAATTGAGTAGATAGTGCACAGTTTTTTTATGCCAGCATGTGCATAAAGCCCCCTGTTCTGTATGATGACGCGATTAGTTCTTTTTCTATATGATCAGTACTTATGCATGCATAGTTACATGAAAACGTTTCTTACAAAAAATAACTAACACAATACTGCACGTGTAGGGAAAAAAATCGAGATTTTTTACGCTCCTCAACGTCTCAGGAATAGTTTGCGACAAATGGAATTATTTGATTTTCATGCGAATTACGAAGGTGAGTGATCCAGTCGCAGAAAATATGAGAGGTCAGAAAACGAACCTTAAAATTTATTCCCTCGTTTATGGCATCTTCGCTTTCGCTTTGGTCAAAGAAATGCGGCACTGAAATCAAAGAAATTACCTCACAATTTTTGACGACCACACTTCTAAAAAGCGTAATTTATAAATTTGTACTCAATATTTTGCTATAATTTTTCGTCACGAAACTAGACTTCAGGGCTAGGAAAGAAAATAATTCTAGAAATCAAAAATTTTCACCAAATCGACCAGCTTAACAAGAGGACAAGTCGGCCTGGCTGGTGCGTGGTCATGCGGCTAAAAACAGCGCTAAGCGAGACAGGAGATCGGGGACACGACGCTGTCCCCACTTTTCGCGCAGCGCGACACGCACGTATGTCAGCAGACGATGAGCGCATGTCAGCTCCGACGAAACAACGCCAGCACTTCCCCTCACTACTGTCCCGAAGAAAAATCATTCCGGCTAGTGCAGAGTGTCAAAACTTGTTTTATCCAATGCCTAGCGCATAAATAAACGGCAGGAACGCTTTCTACATGTTTACTACTAACCATACATACAATACACAGTGGCAAACTATTTCTCTTTATAGGCCGCACGTGGACAAAGCGAGCTCGTGTACTTCGACAAATTACTAAGTTGGAAGCATCGACCATTGCTATGATTCGCAGAAACTGGAAACGCGCCTACAAGCTTGAAAACCCGCGCACAACACCTATCCGCGACGCCACTCCCCGACCTTTTGCCTACCACGAGCTCGCTAGCGACTGCAGCGCCACCTCGTTTGTTTACAAACATGCAGGAGGTCCATACCTTTTCCAGGAGCCGTCGCTCTGTTCTTTTTTTTATTGTGATTTTTTTTCGGGGGGGGGGGGGGAGCTAGCGCAAGACACAAGCTATATGCACGAGTGGTCATATGATCGCGCCCCAATGGGGTGGCACCCTGTGCGCCGTGCCGCCTTGCGCCCCACTTGCCCTGGGTCCACCTGCACCCCTCGTCCCGGTGACTCTCGCCTGCGCAGATGCCTTTGGAAACTACTAGGAAAGGCCACGCTACATTAGAAAAATCAGTGGGGGTGCCTCGTTCTTTACCTTCTTCCTGATTACCCACTACAATACATCCATGACGATAAACACGCTGCAGTGTGCCCGGGAGCCATCGTATTAACAAGTAGTGCGGCAAAAGCCTATTCAGAAACAATATAAAGGTATATGTTGTAGGTTTGGCCCTTGTGAACGAAGAGCACTTTAGCTGGCTGACATAGTGCATGGCAATGGAATTCCAGCCATGCGGCCAGCCAGTGCAGGTTCCCTAACAATCACGTTATGCATTCATACCGAGATGGGACTGCACTGCCAAGTAATGCGTAGTACGGTTTCGCTGCAAATTGTGAAGGTAAACGAGATCTAAGCTGAAATCCTTTGCTTCAGCCATAAATTCGGGCGATTCGTGTAAGCTTTTTTACTTGTAAGCTAGCAATTTCAAAAACAAATCTAAGCGTTATCAGAAATGTCGAACAGCTACTAACCAGCGCTGCTGTGTAATAGTAAGTAGTTTTATTTAAAATATTAAAAAAAAGGAAGGAAAACATTTTTGCTAGCCCCGGCATCTGCCATCTATACCGACGCACCTGAGCTGTGGGGGCAGCGGAAATAAAGGATGGCAGACAGAATGGATAAATTGAATTAAAGCGGTGAGGGGACAGGAAGAGAGGATATGGGAGAGGTAATATACACAAAATATTTACGCAATAAGAAATTAATACAGGTTGCACGCGCGACTCTGTTAGCGCTGCTGTGTTTTGCAGCCATTCCGCTTGTGTGGGAGAAGTCGCAATTTTTTTGCGATTACTAATCGTACAGATGACGGACTGGGTTTTTCCACTGGATTTAGGCTCAACGTGATATCCCGCGCACGTCATGCAAAGGCAGCGGCTTGTCGATGCCTCGCCTACAACATTTGTCCCTACACCATTCAAATTTTAAACAATGCGCGTTAATGGAAACGAGGAAAATGTCGACCCCTTTTTGGTGACAAGACAATTGTTGAGAATTCTACAGCTCAAATTTCTTCAGGGACAGGGGTGTGTATTATTACCTTCCGTGTTTCACGAAACGAAAAGGAAAATCGTCTGAGATTGACGTTTTCAAGACACGGCTACCCTATCTCGCGCCGCAGGGCTGTAGGTCAATGCGTCCAGAAGGATATCAACATCAGGCCGTAGCCGAGTGATCTAACACTACAGCGCACAGATAGCTGTTCCCAAACCACACCTTCCGTTGTGCCTATTTTTTTAATTTTAGTGCAGCCATTAGTTTCTTGACACGCGACCAGTGGTGGGAAAATACGACAACTAGATCGCTGCCTAAACTCCTCGTAAAGAAAGCTTGAACGAGTCATGTCAAGAAGACTATGATAAAAGGACGTCTAATTTTGGGACAGTACCATGAATATTTCGCTAAAAGTGCAAATATCCCCAGTAAGTTACTCTTCCTGATACTCTTTTAAGTACCGGTAGTAGTACTGGTGCTTAGCAAGCACCGGTAGAAAGCCGGTACTCGGTCAAATGTTTTAGGGGAATTCCTCAAGGCGGAGTAGCTTTGTAGCCGTATGGCTGCGTGGGTGTCAATGAGGAATTACTCCCTTATTAGAAAGCCGGTACTCGTTGAGCGCGTTTGCTGAGGTGAGGCTTATCACATTAACAGGGAAGGGGATAACTGTGTAAGCACAACATCCCTTGCCTTGTTCAAAAAAGAAAAAAATGTCTAAGGAATAGTTTGCTCCGATTTGATTAGATTGTGCTTGTACTGTCTCAGCCCAGTGTGCGCATGCACCACTCAAAACGCATTTATGTACCTTTCTCTCGTAGTAAAGCCTCAGTTGATGTTTAGCGCTCGTTCTGTCTTCTTCTCTGTCTGCGTTCCAGTTTTATGCGCTAGTCTTTTAATTAATGATGACATACCAACTAGCCCAGCTTTCCGCATTGATGCTGAGGTACACCATCTTTTTCCAAGGCCTCAAAAGGAGACCGCGTTGTTTACATTAATCAGAAGGCATTCTGCGACAGATGTAGGTCACAGAATACAGCAGCACTGGTACATTATTCAAGTGGAGGGAGTAGAGCCAACCTCCAAGAGTGTGTTTACGTCGGTGGAGTCCGCAGACTTTTCTACCCCCTCTGGACAAGTAGAGAACACGGCCCTTAACTCCGCGAGCAAGTTCAATGGAGTAAACCTCTCACGTAAATGGAGTGAATGGCGGTTAGACAGTGAACAGGAGGCCGTACCGCTTTCAACTTGCAAAACTGTGATAATGACTTGCGAAATTCTGGTTTATGGAAGTTTAACGCCCCAAAGTGACTCAGGCAATGAGGGACGCCGTAGTGAAGGGCTCCGGAAATTTCGACCACCTGGGGTTCTTTTACGTGCACTTGACATAGCACAGCACACGGGTCTCTAGAACTTCACCTCCATCGAAATTCGACCGCCGCGACCGGGATCGAACCCGCATCTTTCGGGCCGGCAGCCGAGCGCCGTAACCACTCAGCCACCGCGGCGGCATTTGCGAAACTCTGATAAAGAAATGCGCTAGATGAGCTGACGCATTTTTATTGAAATTCTGCAAGTCAACAGGCTAATCCTATCTAGTAACTATCCCGCCTCGACAATATTTGCAATTTCACTCTCCCCATCCCACATCACACCCTCCTCCCCCACACCGGTGCTTCCATCTCGGAACGAATTCATTATTTAAACACTGCCAATGATTAACGCTTTGCCCAGACGAAGACAGGACCTCTTGTCGAAACGTTGGCAAGCACCCTGAGGCCTTCCCCTCCCGTGTTCACGCTGTGTTGTCAAGAAACCCACGCATTTACCTTACCTCTCTCTGCCGGCATGGGAAGATTCGCGCAACGCATGTCAGCAAAGCGTGTGCACTCAAAATGCATAAGGAACATTTAGCAACACAGATCGCGAGAAACATTGCCAGTTTTCAAATAACGTAACAATGGTGGTCATGAGAAATATAGAGAAAGAAACCACGTCGATCTACGGAAGTGAAAGTACAGGCCCAGGAAATAATACTCCAATTCTCCAATATGATTATTCCTATAAATCTTCTTCATTAGCTCGACCGACACCTCTGTCGCCGGGGTATGCCAGCTGGCATGGTAGACATTAAGAACGAAAAAATAATGCATTTATATTAGCTGCGGCAATCACTTCATGACGGTGAGATGTGTGTCGGAGTGGAATTTGTTGATGAGAGGAAAAGCGACGTCAAGATGAGGAGATAGACATTTTCTACCGAATTCGCCAAGTGTGTCAGTGGAAGGACTTATGTCCGAGCCAAAGAGTGAGAGGAAATCGGCCTGAGGTTGCGCGCCACTCACCGCGCATGCGCCGCAAGCGCAGCCTCGGAGTATGGCGGAGGAAAAAAGAAATGAAAAGGAAAAAGCGCGGAGAGACAGTACCCCTCGACCTCGTCGTATTCGTTCCTGAACGCCTATTCCGACGAAGCGCAATTAAGACGGTGCCATTTACGGATCAGCCCCTCCACGCATAGCTGGCAGCGGTCGGAGTGCACGCAGCATGAGAAGTCGGAGATAGTTGTAACGCGAGAAAATAGCGGCCGCCGGTTGACTGATTCAGGGCCACTGTGCAGCGTGCGCGTCGCGTGCGCGCCCATGTAGCTTACCTTGGGGTCTCCCGCCGGAGGAAAGAGCGCGCACTGTGTGGCAGAGAGGCGGAACAAGCGACTTTTTTCCTGCGCAGCGCCACTTTCCGGCGGAAGTGGTTTGCATGCAAACGCGCACGCACAGGGTGCGTCGGAGTGTGGAGAGCTCACCGCCGCGCGTGTTGCAAAGTGCGCTGGAGTGGTGGGCTACACGATGCACGAGGGAAAGTATGCATTCGTGCGTGCTGGTTGTGGTGGTGGTGGTCGTCGTAGCACCAGCAACAGCAGCACAGCAGCAAGACATGTAGAAGTAGCACGTCGTAGCAGCTTTTTTTTTTGGTTTTGTGGGCTTTAACGTTCCAAAGCAACAAAGGCTATGAGGAACGCCATAGTGGAGGGCTCCAGATAATTTCGGCCACCTGGGGTTCTTTAGCGTGCACTGACATAGCACAGTACACGGGCAGTTTAGCATTTCTCCCCAGTGAAATGCTACCGCCGCCAGGATCGAACCCGTATCTTTCTGGTCAGCATAGGAGCGCCATAACCACTGAGCAAAGTAGTAATAGTAGTGGTTGCAGTACTGGCAGTATATAGTAGCAGCAACAGCAGCAGTAGTGCCAGTAGTAGTAGCAGTAGTAGTGGTGATGGTATAGTGGTGGAGTCAAGTAGTGGCAGTCGTAGAAGTAGTAGTACTAGTAGTAGTAGTAGCGTGCCAGTAGTAGTAGCGTGCCAGTAGTAGTAGTAGTAGTAGTATTAGTAGTAGTAGTAGTAGTAGTAGTAGTAGTAGTAGTAGTAGTAGTAGTAGTCGCAGCAGTACCTTGTTTCAGTTGTAATTGGATCCGGGAAAATGAAGGTTAAAGAGCGAAAGAGGCCGCGCCATCCCTGCCCCGTGTTGCAGATCGGAGATAGAAGAAAGAAAGAAAGAAAGAAAGAAAGAAAGAAAGAAAGAAAGAAAGAAAGAAAGAAAGAAAGAAAGAAAGAAAGAAAGAAAGGAAGAAAGAAAGAAAGAAAGAAAGAAAGAAAGAAAGAAAGAAAGAAAGAAAGAAAATGTTGGACGCGCGTCCTAGCCATAGATCAGATACCACACTGGCAATGTTCCCCGGTCGTTCCGTTTTCCCCTTGGTGTAATGTGGAGTGGCCTGGGGCAGTTCGCTTAGCCGCTCCTCTGCCCAGCTGTCGTCGCCGTCCATGAGGGTAACTGTTGGCAACGGCAAACAGGCGAGCGATGAATGACGAACACCTGGCTTGCAACAGTCCGGCCGGAAATAGCTGTTCAGACATGACGCAATGCATCAGGTATCTGGGCAACGGTGCGACGAATATCCATCGTAATTTATTTTGTAGTTCAAGGAAGCGTTCGCAGTTTTGCTAGCGCAATAATGAAACGACCACATATATACAAAGCGTGTGTCACTGGGGTACCACGGAAAGACTTCCGGAAGACCGTCGTTCAGTGCATAATGGTGTATCCCCTGGCTTATAAGAGCGTGAGCTCTTACTCATTAAGTTTAGAGATTTCGTGGGGAGTGCTCCCTACCCTGAAATAACAGTGCCATTTGTGGCAGCAACTAGAAAACAGCGCAACGTACAATTTATATCTTCGTTCCGCTATATATACTCCAAAAACAATGCTCACCAATCCGGGGACAGCTCTGTACTGAATCTGGTAGGCAAATGAATCCCTATGGGTTATGGTATAGAAATAAAACCACAGTTAAATAATAGGTAAACATTGTATACGTGTAATTACTAGTTGATGCGTTACCATATCGCACCACAAGCCGAATTATAGCCCCACTTTATCCCCCCAAACGAAGCAAATTCCGTTTGGGACGTATCTTGAGGTGTAACTCGACAATGGGTAGACGTGCATCGTAATTTATCTGATAGATGGCGCTAGGGGTCGATTGCTCCGCTATGTGGAAAAAATGTTACTTTCCCGAACCACTCAGGGTTTTCGTCACTGGCCCCTATGGATGCGGAAAGACTTCGTTTTACGCATGGCCAATAAAACTAATGCCCGTTACTTCTACGTCTCCCAGATGGTGGCGGCCTTTTTTTTTTTTTTACTGAAGTAAATTAGAAAAACGCCGACCGCGAGCAGCATGCAAATCACTCTGAGATGCCTATTTTCTGTACTAGTGCACATTCGCGAGTTTCGTATGCCTGTACGTTATAAGCTGTACGGAGCATTCTTTTCAGCTGTTATCTTCATGCCGGGCGTGTACAAAGCTGGAAGGGATGACGCTGCGAGAACCCCATGTGCTTGAAATAAATTCGAAGTTTTCCACTGCAGCATCCATCGTATCACATGCGTAACTTCGGGACGTTAAATCTCATATATGCTAGCGGGGTTTAACGCCCCAGAGTGGCACACAGGATATGAAATCCACCAAAATCGGAGGCCTCAAGATTAATTTCGACCACCTGGTCGAAACCGACCACCCGGTGCACCCTCATCGGACAGCAAACAGTCGTTTTTGCATTGTGCCTCCATTGGGTATGTGGCCGCAACGGTCGGGATTCAAAAGTCAGGCACCGACGGTGAACATCCCTGGATACACGCTGCAATAAATAACATCCTTAGGCTCTCAACTTCGATATTTATTTTTTCCCTCATCAACCATATATACAGCGCAGTGTCTGTCTTCTTTCGTCGTACGCCTGCCTCAGTCGCACAGCGCCTTTGCCTGACTGACGTACCTTCGAAATTTCGATAAGTTCTTTCACATCACTTGAAGTCAGTGCTGCAAAATTCGAACTGAAGACTTCGTGGGGGCTGAGTTCATCTCTCTATTTTTGCTTCGCGGCTACTGCCTCTGGTCCCGGTTTTCCAACTGCTGAGCTTGCGTAGTTCGCGTGGTGACGCGCAAAGCTGCCTTCGCCTGCACGTAGCTTGCATGCAATGCAGCCGTCCCTCTCTGCTGAGTCGACTGCTCGCTCCGCGCTTGCCGGCGTCGTGATTGGGCGTGTCGCACTTTTTCTTCGGGGAAGGAGGGGTGGAGAGAGAGAAGGGAGCGCAGCGAGGCACTTTTCTAAAATATCAACTCAAAATGACAGCATTTCGCGCAGAATCCGCAAGAATGCAGGCAAATTGCCAAAGAGCGCATTTCGGTGTTTACAGGCAGTTTTACGGAACAGCCTAAAGTTCGGATCCTTACTCATGTTACAGCGAGTAAAGCATAATTTTTGCATCATGGAGCCTCGCGAAAATGCATAACAGGATGTTTTTAGCATACTAAGTGAGATACGTTTAATACCTCATCACCTGCAACAAGGATATGCGTTCTTGTCGCAATCATTGTACGACAATCGAGTTGCTGAAGTTTCGCAGCGTGTTAGGAGGTACGAAACAATCAAATATGTGCGCGTCTAATAGTAACTGTGTTTTCAGTTTTTCCTGCATTTCAAGTTGTTGAGGCAAGGACAGCAAGCTGCTGTTCATGATTCATCGCAGACCTTCAAGGGGACAACTCCGATACTCCGTAGTTCTTCAGAATTGTCGATGCGCGTGGATACATAAGTTGTCCTCTAAATCTCTTTCCCCGAAAGACGCGGGTTCGATCCCGGCCGCGGCGGTTGAATTTCGATGGAGGCGAAATTCTAGAGGCCCGTGTGCTGTGCGATGTCAGTGCACGTTAAAGAACCCCAGGTGGTCGAAATTTCCGGAGCCCTTCACTACGGCGTCTCTCATAGCCTGAGTCGCTTTGGGACGTTAAACCCCCATAAACCAAACCATCTAAATCTCTTTCTTCATCGACTGCGGTTCTAGACATGAGGATATTTTGTAAAATAGGATATCAACTGTAAAACATCAGCGGCTACATTTTATTGATAACCTGCTTCGATTTAGAATAGGTGTTCTTTCTAACGCTCAGTGTTGTTTACACAGCAGTCCACCCCAATCAAGTTAAGCTGTCCACGCCCCTTATCAACGCTGCCAGAGGTAGAACGAAAAACATAACTGCAGAAAGCAGGAAGATATTACCAAGGAAATGTAAAGGCGGAACGAGTTAAGTGGCGACAGTGTAGCGTCTAGCCTAACAAGGCTTCCTTGCGCAATGTTCCTTACCTAGAGCTCCCTGCTGACAGCGTTCACGGAAGTGATAAATCATGGCGCGGCTTCAAGGACAAACAGTAGACACAACACAAGTAACTTGTACAGCGATGTCTATAGCCTCGCTTGTAGTCGCGCTTCTTTCAGTAAGCCAATGCTATATCGATTTGCACAGCTTCAGACCTGAATACAGCTCAGCGTCTGTTCCTGCTAACTAGGAACGCACGGAAGCTCCAGATGAGCAGCAGAATGTACGCCCCGTGGTAGCACAATTTTCATGGCGCTCGGCACCTAAGCCTGAGGGTGCCTGATCAAATACCGGCCGCGGTGGCCTAATTTCGACGGAGGAGAAATGCGAACACGCCTGTGTGCTGCCCATGCCAGTGGACGATCAAAAATCCCAGAGGTCAAAATTAATACTCTGCGATGACTCTCTCTCTCTCTCTCTGCTCCCTCCGTGGCTTAATCCCTTCTCTCACCGCATGCTTCAGGTTGCCGTCCTTGCCTTGACTGCGAAAATTAGGGTGGGGGAGGGGGGTTTGGTGGGGGGTTTTTGTTTCATATTGAAATACTATTTGCATTTTTTTCCCCCACTGTATAGCCTTAGGTGCAAGCTGATTCCGCGAGTATGGTCCAACTCCCCTCGCTTCAGGGTGGGATCCGGCGTCAGTGGCTCGCGCGAGGAGTGAGGGGGGCAGCGAATCGAAACTGGCGACAGCTCGGCTACCTTGACCAAACGGCGATCGCGCGACAAGCACTCGCGACGAAGGCGACGACGTCACCGGGCGCGTTTTCTTTGCGGCGCGGGGCAACGCCTTGTCCCGCTTGCAACCGAAAGGCGGCTGGCGGGACCGAGGGGGTAAGCGAAGCGCGCGTCACGCCGCACGTGACCCGTGACGCGACAGTGACGCCGTTGGCGGAGCAGCGGCGCACGGAGGCGCCCCGGCGCCAGTGATGGTGGCACCGCGGCCGCCCCTGGTCGCAACGGACCACAGCCGGCGGTGGGGAAGAACCAGGCGGGGATGCTGACCGCGCGCAGTGATGGCCTCTTCGGACTCTCAGGTGAGGATGGAGGCCTCGCGCGAGGCTGCGCGCGCTTCTCCACTGCGCATCCCGCGGGCGAACGCTCGGGCCGAAGAAGGGTGTCTGGGAACAGCTGATCGAGACGCCGAGGGCTGCCGACAGCGGTGCGGAGCCACTTGTTCCCGGGAGAGCGCTCTATCGATCGCCGGCTCGCAGCGACGGCCAGGCTGTCGTTGCCAGCGCCGAGACAGCCCGCTGGGTCAACACGGCCAGCTGCCACGACTGCGCCGATACCCGCAAAAAGGATGCCATCACCAGGAGTGAAAACACGCCCCTCGTTCACTCGCTGCCGTGCTCCATATATTGCACTTTGCGGGAAAGCTCTTCCCTGGCCGCCGAACATTTGTGCAGGGCAGGCACTGACGTTATCTCCTCGGCGCTGGCATAGTTACCGTTTTCTCGGAGCGGAATAGCGCAACACCGCGCAACGGTGTTTGTCTTTGAGGCGATCTCTAGAGGTGCATTCTGCGCTCGTCTCTTGACGTCGCTGGTCGTAAAGTGCTGCGAAGGCGGCTCGAACGAGGACACCCCAGTGGTCGGGAAAATCGATGTGTCAAGCGCCGTGGCCGGGCGCGTGGTCACATTATGAAAGGTGCCTCAGTGCGAGAGACTCTTCGCGCTAAACTTTTCTTTTGTTCTATTACGCTGGATTTCATGTGTGCACTACTAAACTGCACGCACTAACTGTACAACGTTACGGGTATTAATTGCATGCTAAACCACGCAACTTGCAGTTCTTTGTTTTCTAAAATTAACAGCACGACGGTATTATCAGAGGCTAGAAAATTGACAAAAATGTAGCGACATCAGTAATGAAGGTGTTTCGGCATACCGTGTTATCGGCTGCCCGCTGAACCATACTGTTTTGTTTCGCCCTTCACTGTCCATTCGGTGATGTTCTGTTGCCTTTGTGGCAATATCTTTCGCAAATTTGGCAACTTTTCGTACCATGGGCGATAACAAATAGGTCGGTTGGATTGACCTTGCTTATATTTTACAGTTTGGTTGTTTCTGCACGCAAAAACCGTTGATTTAACGATTTTCATTAGCAGCTCAAAAAGCGACAAAAAAGCACGCGACCAGCAACGATAAAGCAGCTCATAATGCATTGTAACCTCAACTCAGCGCTTTATAGAAAAAAAAAAAGATAACGCCACTTCAAGAATCCACGGAGTGGCGGCGCTGCTTGCGCAAGCATTGCAATACTGACGTCCGTACGGCGAAAGCCTCTTCACGGTGCTGCACTTAGGCAGCGCCCGTTTTGCACGCCAAAGAGAGAAAGCTCCACGACGCGTCTATTTATGGAGATGGGCGGCGAGCTTCCCTTGACCCCTCTCGCCGACGCATGACCGCTGTAGAGCGGGACAAATCGGAGAGGCACGTTATTGGGGCCCGCCGCGGTGGCTCAGTGGTTAGGGCGCCCGGCTACTGAGCCGGAGTTCCCGGGTCCCAACCCGACTTCGGCGCCTCGCGTTTCGATAGAGGCGAAACGAAAAAAAGGAGCCCGAGTGCTGTGCGATATCAGTGCACGGTAAAGATCCGCAGGTAGTCGAAATTATTCCGGAGCCCTCCACTACGGCACCTCTCTTTCTTCTTTCACTCACACCTCCCTCCCCCCTCCCTCTTACGGCGCGGTTGAGATGTCCACCGAGAAATTAAGCAGCTACTGGACCTTTTTGAGTTCCTCAAAACCAATTTTAATTTTTTTTTTTCACGTTGTTGGGCGGGTGGGTCGTTCATCGTTAAGGAAATAATAGCGCAGTATAAGAATATGTATCTATGCCTGTCTTCTCTGTTTCGTTCCTGCCTGTATCGCGCAGTTTGTTTTTCTTAAAAACCGAACAGGAAGTGGGACGGCCCAGCCCACGAATATCGCACGACTGGAGCCCATAGAAGCCGTACTCCTCTCTCACCACCCTCATCCGCATAGCGATTGGAAGAGCATAGGAGAGTGAAGAAAGCGCAACGCCGGGAGCGCGGAAAATTCAGCGGTGCCCAATGACACGCGCACCGCTGGCATTGCCTAAAGAGGAAGCCGTTCTTTGTCAAACTGACGGTGACCTTTTCGCATTGTCTCCTCGTCGTTTGCGTCTCCATCAGCGTCTTTCTGGCACTGAACGCGCTGGCACGACCTGCCCTCTCCTGTTCCGTCCACCGTCTCTCTATCTCTGGTCTCGGGGCCATCTGAGCATGTTACTCCGCAGTGGAAGTGGTGTCGGCGGCGAAAGTATCGACAACTTGTCTTTTGGGGGGCTCCATGTAGTGTCTGTCTGCGACTTGCGTCTGCATCCAACAGGTTTCGTTATCGCCTCAATCGTGAATGCGGCGTCAACGCGAGGCAGACCGGCTCGTCGTGATGCCGCATCGCCCCCACTGCTACCGCACCTTTGCGTTCTTTACTCGCCCCGGGGAAGTCTGATGACTGGCGTTGCGATCGCAGAGGCCTGTGTTGATCCGCGCCAAGTTTGCATGGAGAAGCATCATAACAGATCTGCAGAGTATGCGAAAGGATTCATGAATCAATTACAGTCGAACCTCGTTATAAAAAACGGTTTATAACGAACTAATGGATATAACGAAGGAATGACGGTTCCCGTTGGAAGATCGGTCAACACGGTCAATAAAGAAGCCATGCTTATAACGAAGCATTGGCCAGACGCCTTCAGCTTCTTTATAGCGAGGTACAACTGTGCTACTATTTTGTGCAGAAACGCGTATGAGGCAAAAAGGGAGTTCCGTTAATAACAGATTGAGATAACAGTAAAATACTGCAATGAAATCGAAAGGCGGCCAGTGGCTCCGGGTACGGATGCCAGCCAATGTTGGCGAAGGGCAGCACCTGCACAAAATTCTGAGACCGTATACCATGAGGGCAATTATTGAAGCCTGTAGGATAATCGCGCTCAATAATCTATGCATCAGCTCGCCTTCACCACGTGAAGGAGGTCGCGTACTTGACGGTGCCTCGGAGAAACCATTAAGATTGTTTTCTTTTGTTTCATTTTTATTTTACTTGTGGATTACAATCGTTTTTCTTTATCTGTTACGCGGTCTCTTGTACCCATACGCATCTGAATTCCATCACCACAACCTACTTGAAAGTCCACGCTCTGTTTGTCTTTTTCTATTTCCGCCTTCATGGTTTCCACTGTTTTCTTGCGGTGCATAGCAATGCCGCGAACTTTCAAAGCAGTGACAGCTATACCACTCTCTCCTCCTCTGCGAACTACGAGCGAAATGAATCTGGCATTGCTTTTTTATTATTTTAAGCGACACAAATGCGAACGACATGCAGTGATGCAGTACTCCGCGTATTGCTCAATTTATTGAATCCCTTAAAGCGAAACCGGCCTGCTCTTTTCCTTGACTGAAGTATAAGGTTCTTCTCATTTTGTTAGTGTTGACGCTTTGACAAACATCTTTAATATATTTACTATGTTTACTAATTCAACATATTTAGTAAATACAGTTCTCTAATGATTCCACGCGGAAAAGCTGGTGTTTCATGGGAAGCATCATACCGTTGTCGATAGCTCCCACATTTTGTACAGGGCCTCCGAGCATGCTTCGACAGTGTAAACAAGCGCAGTACGTGAATAGCGCGGCGAAAATAGTCCGCCGTAAACATGACCGGCATACACGCCTCTGAAGGCGGTAAAAATTCGAATCGAATCCAGTTCGTCCTCCATCTCGATCCCAGCCGATGCTTTCGTCCGCACCGGTGACTAAACGTACGCCTCCGTGCCACGGAAATGACCGGGGGAATTCCACTGGTCGATCATCCGCACGCACAAATAACGTGCGTGCTTCTCTGGCTTCGCGTGGCAGTACTCGCTTTCGCAACATTGTTCGTTGTTGAGCGCTAAAAAAAAGTTCGCCCCCGATTTAGCTGGTTAAGTTAAATGCGAATTAGGTGCGCTAGCACGTTTGCCCTTGTTTTGCTTCGTTCACATTTGTTAAGCACTTTGTAAGCTTGAAAATTCGAGTTGTACCAAAATGGTCTTGCAGTCGTTCCTCGGCTTTTCCCTTGCAATAAGTCTCCTGAGCTGCTCGTTGCGATTCGAGACTCCCTTCCTACTGTAGGGCTGCCTCCGAAGCTACTTTTATATTCTTCTAGATTGCACTTTCCCCCGGCCCCGGCAACTTCAGCACTCGCCTCTTCTATCTGGCTCTTCATCTGTTTCCGCATCCTATTTAGCAAGTTTATACTGTTTTCGTCACTCTGCTTCGGATTGCTGCCTAGCTATATCCACTGATCGGTTGACTTTCTTTGCCGCTGTGTTCTTTAGCGTTGCTGTTCAGCTCGCTGTGCAGGTCACTCAGGTTCGGAATATGTCGAAGGACTGGCTTCATCGGAGATTTACAGTTTTCTGCACTGAACGTTCCTCCGAGGCCTTCACTCTTCGCCTCTTCTTTCTGGCATCTCCATGTGCACGCAATCGCGTTTCTCGCTCTTCATCTTCACACCTTTCTCTACTCGGCTGCAGCTGGCACGACGCCCTCCTCCTATTGGCTGCGGCTGGCGCGACGTCCTCCTCTCATTGGCTGCAGCTGGCGCGACACCCTCCTCTCATTGGCTGCAGCTGGCGCGACACTCTCCTCCTATTGGCTGCAGCTGGCGCAACGCCCTCCTCTCATTGGCTGCAGCTAGCGCCACGCTCCACCGAGCTTACCAGTGTTACTACAAGGCTTCAGAATACGAATTGCGGCATTTTCTTTCGTGACCCACCGAGTATTAGCGCACTAAAAGCAAGCGCTTTTGCTTCGCTCAAACCTTGCCTGCCTGTTCAGTTCTGTCAACAGGTTTAATTGCACCGAGTGCACCGTACTCAGCGTAGGCACATAGCACCTAATTTTAAGCTCCAAAAAAGCTCTCATCTGTTCTATCTTCCTTCGCTCTTGATTCCTGGAGCACCCGGCTATTTCTGGCATCGTCGTGATTCCAAGCGGCCCGCGCTATCTTCAAAACACAGCTTAAATTTAGTGCATGAATGAGTGTTGTTTTTCTATGTCTGCTTTTTCAGGGCAGTAAAGGCCACGGTAGCGAAGCGACGGCTTTCAAATCCGTGTGGTTGGCTATAATGAGCGCATGAGAATAGCACACCTGTCGAAGCTGTCGCCACCTGGCGCTCGTAGCCTCCGCTTCAGTGCAAGGAGGGCACAGCCGCATTGATTTTTTACTTCCTTTGCTTCCTTTGTTTATCTTTCTTCGCAGCAGTATTGCGCTTGCCTATGCATGTTCCTCGCAGAAAGCGCATTCTAAACCCGCCTTTCACGCGTAACTACAGCCCGCATGTTTGTTCTGATAACGATGTGTTAGCATGCATAGCGGAAAGCGCAGTGTGCTGTTGTCATTCTGCAGGTCCGAGAGACTGTGACCAGTACATACTAAAAACAATAGGGAGTCGAAGGTACACCAGAACCCTCCACAACGGCATCTTTCATAGCCTAGGTGCAGATTAGGGACGTTAACCCTCACCGACCACGCAACCTCGTGCTTACCCTTACAGAAGACAGAATAGAGCCCCTAGCTAAGGGCTGAGAGACCGTTTTCTGGAGGCCACGGCTAGAAGAAGCATGGCTAGATTTCTTCACTTCGGTAGCTTTCGCTCAGGTATCAATAAGTCTAAGAAGTTTGCAAGATGTTTTATCATCTTGATGTACCCGATAAAAAAATATTGTAAAGACTAATTTTGTAAACCTTGTAATGCATCGCAACCCTAGGGCGATGCCTGACATTCCGGTGTACAACAAATTTTCAATTAGCAGATGGTCCGTACCCTTGAAGCGCTTTCAAAGAATTATCATCAAACATTACATTGAAGCCTATGGAAAAAGTAGTTTAATCACATAGGGATTCCGAAAAGGCCTGAGTGTACAATATGTGGGACACAAACTAATGGAACGTAATGAGACTAATTCATGCTAATCAGAGGTTTAGCATCGATAATAGATATCGACTATCATAACTATGAATTAATTGTCTGGAAACGATCATTAAATGTTGCAAGTGCCATAGAAACGCCGCAATTTCAGCCATAAACTTTTCATGTCCTCTCAAAATCTTGTGGTCAGATCGGATTGTTCTGTATGCTCTCAAATGAGGTCTACTGTAGGTAGGGTTCTACATTTTTGTTTATCATTTATCAATATATGCTCGCCTTAGAGATAGATAATAATTTTCTACGACTCAGTGTTTAGTTCACTGTTCTATTCACTTTTGTTATTTATCGCCGTAATTAAACGGCGTTATCATTTGGAAATGCCCAGCTTCAAAGCGTGAGCTACCTAATCTGACGTCCCTCAGAGGCGAGCACTTTTTTGTTCGACTGATCACCACTATACGACCAAGCGACCATGCTCAAGATTGGGCGTCGACAATGCACGTCTGTTACCTGGAAATTCCTGCGTCACGTATAAAATAGTTTTGGCGAGAGGCGCAGTCGCCAGGATTCTGACGACTGCACAGCGCTCTGCGCCATTTCCTTTCCCCCCAAAACCAATTAAAAAAAAAACAGCGCTCGTATTTTTCCCTCCCTCCCCTTGGGGGCACAACTTCACCCAGCACAAGCAGTTCGCTTTCGAGTTTGCTGTCTTCCTGCCTGCTTTCTGTCTCGTTTCTCGTCGCCGTTCATAATGATATGCTTGTTGGCTTCCTCCTACGTCATTCCGTGTGGCGGCGAAGAGCTGCGACATCGTACATATCCCTTGTTCATTACCTGCCCTGACGGAACGTGCCTCCTCCTTACGGTCGACGAAGCCTTCCTGATGAAAGCAATTCATCAGCGTGGCCTTCACGTGGACCTTACTTCAGCGTTCTCCCTCCTTAGAGATAAAAAAAAACAAATGCATACAGCTCGATTGCGCTTTCCTTTATGGATTCCAGGCGTAGATTTATGCCTCATCTCCTGTTATATTTTATTCGCGCAACCTCAGTCATTACAACCACCGCTGAGCATGTCTTGCTCAACTTCACTAGAAACTCCATCTGGAAAGCGTCTTTTCGCACCTCGATGTTTTTTGCAGTTTTTGAAGACGAGACGCTTTCAGCGAAAAGCTTTCCTGCAAAACTGCCGTCGAATACATTTGGATGTTTTGTTCCTTATGAATGGTTTAGGTTATGAAATCACATCTAAATGCGGTTTGTGTCAGTTTCTTAACGTCATTATCAAGCGTCTGCCGCTTGCATAATTAAGAGTGGCTCGCTCAAGTAGTGCTTAAGGCCGTGCCATGCACATTGTCTTACTGAATGGTAAAGAGCTTTGACACTGACGTTTCGCCATTGTCTTTATTTTCTGATGTTCATTTTGATGATGGCTATGCCCCTTGCATCGAGTCGCCGCAGCATAGGCCATACGACGGAGACAAAAAATACAAAAATTTACTTGCTGGAGGGTGACTTTCGCAACTGTTGGAAATGACGCTTACTTGCAAAAATTTTGAAGCCGGTCTACCAGTCTAGTATACGTAGGCACTTTCAGTGTGAGTAGTATTCTTGATACTCTATTTATTTCTTGGCACATGCAGTTAAAAATGTGTTTTTGGATGTCGTGGTTATGCTTGCGAGACTCTGTGCCGCAAACAAAACAAGAAGCAATAGAATTCTTCCGCTGTTGATTTTTTAATGCCACAACAATATTGACCACCTCACAAAAAACGCGGTGGTGAGGTTTCCGTGTGAAGTCGCCGCCACAGCACCCCTAGCGGGACGGAACTCAACTAGCGCTCGCGCCGGAGTTCCACCGGAGGAGTGCAAGGAGGAGGCGGGAAGGGAAGAGCGCACCCGATTGGTTCGTTGGAACACGTCATCGCCTTCGGGCGCTAGTTATGCGCCGTTCGCCTTGCACTGCGCTCAATAGTGCTGCATTTCCGACCGATGCTTCCGGTCGCTCGACCAGCGAAGGCGCTTCGGCAGCCAGGCGGGCTCGGCGTGCCCGCAAGATTACAGGATTAGGCGTGGCGATTGGCTGAATTGGAAGCAATGAGTAGAAAACACGAAGCACAAGTCGAGGCGAGAAGGTTGACACCTTGCTGATGCACACT
Organism: Amblyomma americanum; assembly: GCF_052857255.1. Classification (NCBI taxonomy): domain Eukaryota; kingdom Metazoa; phylum Arthropoda; class Arachnida; order Ixodida; family Ixodidae; genus Amblyomma; species Amblyomma americanum. The sequence goes on along the minus strand of NC_135498.1, from coordinate 13,355,180 downwards.
GTTTGCGTCGCATTGCATGACCACCCGTCAATTTTTTTTTAATTCATGTTATTTAGTTCTCTCGCGCTTATACTCTACACGCACAATTGTAACCTCTTTAACATTCTTAGCACTAATATATATAGGCAGACGGTATTTTTTACAAACGTCGCGTGAAGAAAATGTGTGTGTGCATAAAAAAGAACTACTACCCACGTCTTGAAGACATCGTCTTGGGTCTACATTTATCAGGGCAAACTGCAGTCGAGTCATTCATAATTCTTCAGCGTTTGACGAACAGCCAGCGTGTTTTTCCTGTACTAACAGTCTCTGGTGCGTAAACACATACGGTGGACGACAGCATCTCAAAGGTGAATTCTGAAGAGATGCACTGCAAAGATCGTAAAACTGATTATTGCATATACTGTGCTTGCCTAAATGATAAATACTTTTTCTTTTTTATTTTAATTTCGCAAGTTTATTACTTTTCCGAGTTCAAAGCTGTTTAAAGTGCTGAGCCACCATGCGTGAGACGTGTTTAGTGTCGTCAGAGGCGGATTGCAGGGAATTGAAGGTAGTGTGAGGAATTTCCTATATGGAAAAACCACATTGACCTCAATGTTATTCTTTCTTCGACGTAGAAAATTCAAGAACTGTTTTGCTGAAATAGGAGGTGACTCTGGCATCTACCCAGCGATTTTAGTTGATGAGGGATATTACCTTTGGCACATTTTTCGGTGCCACAGCAGAAGGATCCGGCTCATAACTTCCAGCGCTGCACGGTTTTTTGATTATACTATTTGCAAGCTCACCATGGGGTCCATGTGTGAAATCGGGAGCTGCTATTGGCACGAAATTTGGAGACTACCCGACCTTCACTCCACCTGCGGCATTCATGTGAACTGATCAGCGCTCCTCAATACACGGTTACGGTTGGGAAAGAAAAAACCCTTCGGGCTATACCGATGGCTGACTGCCTGGCTCCTTGGTGGCGCCTCTATCTGTACATCACTGGAAGCTGCATGGACATAACTCATGCCCGGACTTTTAATAAAAAAGTTTCTTGGCTAATAGGATTAACACGGGAAACCTTGCTGCGGCTATTTCTGAACAGTGAGTGACGTGGTTTATGACTCCTGATAAGGGTCCACGACACGTCACTATAGCATTCAATGGCCTCTCAATTCTTATGCAGAATGCGAACGCCAGAATGATTTTTGTATACATAAGGGGGTCCAGTGATCTGCACACAATCGAAGTACGCAACCCCGGATCAACCCACGAGCCCAGATCGGCATTAGGTAATTCAGATGCAAGGTGCTTGGATGCCTCCTTAGAGCAAGGCATTCAGCGAGTAGTGACACACTGCTGCTTTATTTCCCTCGTACTGCGTCACTACTGCCACCCTGAGCAGTTCAAGTGCGCACCGCCGAGAGCGCTGTAGTCAGTCTACCTCCACTTATCGGATTAACCACTGCTCCGCGGATTCTGAAACGCGAAGGAAATCGGAGTTTCGCCACTGCCGTGATTAAAGTGGTACGCTGGTATCCGGCCTGGCAGACGGCCAAATGAGGCGCAAACGAGCCGCTGGCTTCGGAGACGTAAATTCTCGCTTAATGCTTTGCGCACAGACGTCGTATCGGAATGAGACATGGCCACAGCTCGTACGTAAGCAAAGTATGGGCACGCCTTTTCCGAGGTTCACCTTAATGGCGTGCCGCATACTTTTGCTGCTTCTGGCTAAATATGTGCGTGCGCGTCACGCATAATTATGCACTCGCACAGTCCCGATGTAACAGGTGTGAGCAGCTAAGTGATAATGTAAGATTAGTGTCAGAAATAGAAGCTAAGTTTAATGTCAGACGTGTTCCGAATACATAAATACCGCAGTAAATATGAAAAATAATCGCATATAATGTGTGTATCTACTATGTTATTCCAATGCGTGCTTATGCATGAGCGCGCCCGCGTTTGCGCTTGTCTGGCAGCGGGCCTATCTGAGATTAATGTATCAACCTTCCCTCTTGGAGAACATAATCTCAAAATTTTTCGTGCCCCAGTTGGCTTGCAAACTGTAACAACTCGAGTGTCTGGCTTGCAAGCGTTGCTTAAGGCGGCTGAGGGTGCGGCTCGGTTACCCGTCCAGGAGTAATTTTTCCACGTTCAGTTTATTAGTAAAATGTGCCTTAAAAGTGTCTGCTTGCAGCGTAGAATAAAGAAAAGAAGTTGAAAGGATGGCCAAAGGAATAAAGCTTCTTTGAGCCCATGGCTACAACGAAAAGAAGATAAAACATCGCGTTTTATTGAGAAAAATAAGAACAATACTAACGGCTAAGCGATAGATTGTGACTCTAATTTCAGACAGAAACAGTTCCAAATTGGAAGCGGACATCTCTAAACACTACCGTTTTTTCAAAGCTTTGCAAGATGGAGCAGGCTTAAAAAACGAATGACTGATATTTTTACACAGAAAAGATATGCACGATAACTGTGATGACTGAAGGTGTATTAATTTTACTAGTCTGTCCGAATTTGTGTCCTCCTGGTAACATGACGTACGCGGAAAATTGGCTCTCGTGTGCTGTGGCACGTCGTGCTGCTGTTGTCTTTATCTTTTTGTTAACACCTTTATTTTATTGGTGCTCTCTGCGGCGCCAAAAGAAAAAAAACTGAAACGTGTTCCTTATATCCGGCGCTTGAAAAGACTGGTCTTCGTGCACAACTCTAAGGCAAGCAAGTCCCCCGATGCTGTGCTTCCTTTAGTCTTCACGATTACACCCGCATTTTGCTCTCTGAAGCTGCTCTTTGTGACGACTGCTGCGACTAATTACGTCACAGATGCTGTGCCTTAAACTGTTGTAGCCCCCGCCCTCCATGCAAATATGACTGCCGCTATAGTTTATAGCTTTATTTAACCGTACTATCGCAACCACACAGATCGCTTCAATTCTAACTTGGTCAAGCTAGTCTTAGTTTAGTTTAGTTTAAAATTTAGTTTAAAACGTGAAGTCATCTTCGCAACCACTCAGCAGAGTTTATTTTAAAGAAATTTGATATAAACTTTGCCAAACTAGCCGTCAACGGTTAGTCAACCTGTGTCTTCAACATCAACAACGACACGACTTCAAGACGAGGGATAACATAAAAAGAAGGAAGAACTAAAGAAGGCGAAGGAAGGAAGGAGAAAGAAAAAACTGTTCAATAAAACCCTTGCGCGCTGGCCTGTTTCCTTGGTTGAGGTCCACCGATAATGGTAGATTATATCTTCTATTTTTTTTTAATTTCTCGCCGCCTTTCAATGTTAATTTTTTCTTTTTAGTGCAAAATTGACTTTTCGACATCAAGCCACTTTCTTTAATTTTACGGTATGATCCTTCCCTCACCCGTGGTACAATAGTGGCACGAGAGAGGACCTCCTTCTCGAACCTCGCATTAAAATCTATCGCTGTTACCGCATATGGGCCCGCGGCGATTTCGTTTCTAAACGCCACCCCCGCCGCGGTGGCTCAGTGATTAGGGCGCTCGACTACTGATCCGGAGTTCCCGGGTTCGAACCCGACCGCGGCGGCTGCGTTTTTATGGAGGAAAAACGCTAAGGCGCCCGTGTGCTGTGCGATGTCAGTGCACGTTAAAGATCCCCAGGTGGTCGAAATTATTCCGGAGCCCTCCACTACGGCACCTAGTCTTCCTTTCTGCTTTCACTCCCTCCTTTATCCCTTCCCTTACGGCGCGGTTCAGGTGTCCAACGATATACGAGACAGATACTGCGCGATTTCCTTTCCCCAAAAACCAATTATATTAACAACGTGTTTAAAATAAGGCGCGTCGCCCCCATCGTTACGCTCGTATTGGCACCGCTGCGGTTGCTGGTCTACTGCCATGCGCACGCACTAATTGTTTACGTGCCCTGAATACCCCTGCCATTTTTAGTATACGTTAGGCAGAGGCCAAAGCTGGTCTTCGCCTCAGTTGTACGAGTGGCCTTGCGTCCACGTGTGGGTGGCTACGCGCGTCAATTTAATAATTGCTTCGTCCAGCTATTTTTCTTTCTTCATTTGGGAGCTGGCCTTTTGCCGGAGCGTGCGCTGGCCGTGTTTGAAGCTTAATTCTGTTTCCGTAATCGTGCTTCGACAGCATGCAACCATAAAAATGCTACTTCGGACAAAATATCTACGTAAAGGCACTCCGTGCCAAAAAACCACACGTAATTGCTAAAACAATTTCACGTTCAAGTTATGGCTTTCGGCGAATAACATCAAAATTAACCGGTCTCATAAAAGAATATCGCGAGGAAGTAAACGTATCGAGCAAAGAAAATCTCATTCAAACATTTTTTTTTTAAATTTGAAGTGTTTCAATGTGAGATCAGACTTTTCTTTGAGCGTTGTGATTTTAATTTGTTTCATTTAATATTTTTATATATTTCAGTAATTCGCAATGCTTAATTTCTTGCTCATATCTGCCTCCTTTTTTGTATTAATTGAGTGTTTTTTAGAAAAAAATTTATTTGCGGTACAGTTGCTGAATAATTTTTTTTTTGTCTCAGGGTTAGAAATGTATAAGACGCGCCTTCGTGCCAGTCATATTTTTGTTGTGGCAAGCACTGCGGCAAGTATTGATGCTCCCGCCCTGAGGCATTCCCCCGGCGTGCGTCTCACGCAAATAAACAAACAAAAACAAAATAGTGGCTGTACGCGCGTGCTGCATGAGTCGTTGGGCACCGCTGACAATACAATGCACCTTAGGCGCGCTCCCCTCATTAGGACACAAGTTGTCCAACATTGACCCCGACAAAAGCATGTGCCGTCACTGCCGAAGCCCGGCGACAGCCCGCCTACTCCGCCCCCTCCCCCCCCCCCCACCCAATCATCTGGGAATAGAATTAATATTCGCAGCTTCTTAGAAGGAAGCTCTCACAACTTCCTGCTGATATCGTCCCGGCCACGTACAGCGACTGGCTTCTTCCGATAACCCAAGATTGCATTGCTGTTGCTGTGCTCTGAGCAGAGCTCGGGGATTTGTGGCAGCAGGTCTGAGCCCCATGCTTTATACGGCAGCAGGCAGCGACCGAATCAGCACCCGTCTCTGCCGCCGCGACAACGGTGGGACCCCATGCCCGCACAGATGACTGTAGCAATGCGCGCATCAGGTATTTTTTAATAAAAGACGTGTTTCACTCAATCTCGGGGCGCAAGAGCTTATCTTTCCTCATTGCGCCAACTGTCCAGAGATCACAGCGGACGCAAAGCACGTACTTATTGCAGGCGTAATACGCGTGTAATACGCGTAGTAAGAGTAACGGGCGTAAGACGCCATCTGCATCTCATTATGTATCGCACCCTGCCCCTTTTCTCCGAAGTTCTTGGCTTCGTCCGAACTTGGCGGACCACCAAAGAGTCTTAGCAGAACAGGCTCTGCATTTTCACAAGGCGCTAGTTTTGGCCTAAAACGAAATTTCTCCACTCGACTCAGCCCCCTCATGCCTCTTTATATTTTTCACATTGACAACTAGCCAATCGCGGCTTCTGCATGAGACACTGTCAGGAGCCGGTGACAAAATGAGTAATTGCGAGGGGAAAGCGGCGTATCCCGTGCATCTACGACGCGCTTCGAGCAAGGTTCTGCACGCGACAAGGTGCCTGGGCTGCTGTAAATAGAACTGCCGCGCCCAGATCCGACCGGTTTCACGCGCAGTCAGGCGCGACGCGTCGCTCCCAATCGCGTCGCTTTGTGCCCGAGGCGCGCCGCGACGTTTAGCCGGAAGTCCTACAGACCGTCGCCAATTAGAAAAAAAAAAAACATAGCGCAACTGGTTTCTTCGGCAGCCAAATAAGAGAAACTGCGAATGTGTTCTTGGCCGCACGGAGTTGCGTCGCATGCCGCCTGGCGAGCTCGATTAACGCCCGCTATTAAATGGCTCTTGGCTCCGCTTTTCGTGCTGTGTCCGGCGGTTCTAGGAGGAAAAATTTTCCCGCGAGTCGGAAATGGAAATTCAGAGTGGGTGGTAATTGTTCTTGGCCCGGAAACAGAGCTGTCACGAAGGACTTCCACGATCCAAATGGCCTGAAGCAATGACGCCACCTATGAACGTCAGGCCCGATGCCCCCCCCACCCCCCACCCCCCGTAAAAAAAGAAATCAGTAAATGGCGTTGTCTTGCCTAATTTAGGTATAAGTGACTTCTCACTGACTTGACTTATTTCTGAGATAAGGTTAACCTGTCATTTGGAGACAAAGTGTTTTATACCCTTGCACTAAGTGTATAGTGCTGCTCTTCATGTCCCAAATTCTTGAATAAAAATCTTGGATATTGGAAAATTGTAAGGTGCTGTAAAGGAAACATTGAAGGTAACAGTCCATTATGCCGATGTCTAGCAAGATTTTTCTTTAAAATATTTTTGATCGCTCGTTTCCAGCAGTTAAGGCTGCCATAGAAAACCAACGGAGAACTCTTTCGACGACAGCAAAAAAAAACAAAAAAAACTGCAAGCCTGTCGACGGGAGATCTTTGCATATGTTGACTGTTATAGTGAAATTCTACAAGATATGAAAAAATTGCGTTCATGAACTCTTTCCTCGCAAAAATGATTTTGTGTACGTCGGTAACTAAAGCTTGCACCAACAGGAGGTGCAAGCAGAAGCCACCTGTGTAAAAACCTACGCCTTTTTGAGAGCAATAAGGGTTAGTGTACGGGTGAAATAACAGTATTCTGTCAAAAATCGATGTTCTCAGCCTCAAAAGACAAAGTTATTTCATGTCTAGAAACCCAAGTGGACCATTCAAGGGTCAGAGGTACACCCCAATCAATGGGACAAGGCTCATTCCCATACGCACAAGGCAGACTTTTAATCTATTCCTTTCAGTGGTATGAAAGAAGGCGTTATTACACGAAATATCTTCAAATCATCTGTGGTATACCTCAGTCCTCGTCATATGAGCACTTTTATACCTTTGTAGCTAAACCTGTCCACAGATGGTGACCTAATGTTGGCATATATCAAACGCAAGAAGTAACTGTCTCGAAGGCTGTGTAATGTTGAAATGCATCGATGTTTTAATGTGTGAGCATTATAGAGGACATGTAGAGGAGAACGTGGTGAAGAAGAGTGAAGCCCTGTCCGCGAGAGGTTTCCCGTGAAGAGCAACCCGGGTCGTACAAGCCCCTCAGATGGCAGCACCTACCATCGCAGGGCAGTGGCGCATCGCATAACTGCTGCACCACTGCTCCAGGAGTGATGCGAGGACTACCAGGGATCTATGAATGTAATATAAATAATGACCGATATCGTGGCTTTAAAAGATGACGAGAACAAAGATGCCGATAACGAAAAAAAAATCTGTGTGTGGTCAATGAGCGTAGTTGGTAACGGCGAACGCTCACGCATTTCCGACTAAGCGAATGCCATTGAATTTATTGTTTTTTTTCTCATCCTAGATGAAGTAATGGACAATCTTGTAGGCGATGTGGTCTGTCTTACCTTCTGCTGCGGCCATGATTATAGCATTGAGAGTGAACATAAATATTTAGAGAACAGTCACTGAAGAAACACACACACCCCATTGGTATATTTCCGCACTCTACACCCAAGTTGTAAAGGTGGCCCCGGTGATCTCTCATAGTGATTGACCAGATAGTTAACCTCGACACGAAAGGAATTCCATCAAATTCGCCACACGTAAAAGGTAGAACATATAACTAACGTTCACGGTTATACAATGCAAGTTATCAGTTTTTGAAACTCAGGAAAAATATACGTGGCGGGTAGCAAGACCATAGCTACGATGGCATATGTGACTTGAGCACCCTTACCTAGACCAAGTAGCCTGCAATGTAAAGTGATCTGAAAAGGTAGAGAGAATAAATAAGAGACATGGAGGTCAACAGGCAATGCTCGGTTGGCTACTCTACACATGGGGACGGGTATAAAGGGAACGAAAGAGAAATAGAGAAAGCTAGCTCAGTTCATTGTGTGAGTTCAGCATGTCTAGTCTGGCGCTGAAGCCAGTTGCTCCTAAATGCTGAAGGGTCATGTTTGCGTTCGTTCCTGAAGAAAATTGACACTGCGTATTCTGAATATTACCATCTTTTAGGGGACGTGGGCCCAACCGACTCAATACTGCGTCCAGACACTCATTTTTTGTCACAGCGCAGGAAGGGGCAAAGTAGGTGCGCAGCAGTTTGTTCGTACTTATAGCGTTCACACGCTAAACGTCTGCCACCTTAATTAGACGCCAAAAAAAAAACTTGCACAGCCCTTTACCTGTACATGCGACAGCATTAGAGATCCCTCCGGCGAAGTGCTCCTTTTCTTTCATATATTCATAGGTCTCGGGGAATCTTCATGCCGCTACTGAACAGTGGGGCAGCAGTTAAGCGATGTTCCACTGCCCCGGCAGTTTGCTGTTCCAAACACAGTTACCGGTGGGGCTTGTAAGACCCAGTTTGGTCTTCCCGAGATCCTATAAGGCTCATTTCTGCGTAGATACTTCTTCGGGAGGCTGTCTATCTCAAGACCACAGAGCCGATGCGCAGTGCTATGGTGGGCAGGTGGCAATTGCGCTGAATTTGTTTGAATTAATTTCATTGCCACCTGTCACGATGGGTCGGTTGACCACAACCCGGTGGACAGGTGGTTACCTGCTTTTTACACGCACGCACGGACACCGGCTTTCCTCGTGAACGGGTCCGCTACAGCTGGCGCCATTCCTATCCACAGCCGACACAACAGCGTTACGTCGCAGCGACGGTGGACTGGCGGAAGATTCAGCTGCGACGCAGTCGTTACTGTCTAGAGTTAGACGTGTGCAGAGGCCTTGGTTACAGGACTGGCTTTTTCTGCACTTTTACTTTACCTCGCATAAAGCTATTGAGACGGAGAGATTACGGAAGAAGTGCAGGACTGTCGGCAGCGTTAAGGGCCGCTACACGGGCACCGTGGCATCCTGGTCTCCTAGCGCAAAACTGAACTCCCGGAAAAGACAGGAGGGCGGCCCCGGCAGAGTGCCAGCAACGGTCTTACTACAGTACATGAGTACACGCCATCCGCACGGAAGACAGCATAACCGAATGTAATGCCGCCCGCGGCGACCTTTTGCGGCAGTAAGGACAGCCTGCCGCGCCGCCCTGGGAAGTGCGACGCATCAGGCCTGAGGGGTAAAACGGAAATTAAAAAAAAAGATAAAAACATCGCGAGAATTGTGTACTGCCGATGGCATAGGCCTGTATCGTAAGCGCAACGAGTCGCAGCGACCTCGACGTCCCGTTTTCATACTGCAGTGTTTTTTTTTTTCTCGCTCTCTCGTGGTCTTCACGGTTATCGTCGCGGCTAAGTGTGCCCCCGGCACATTGCGTCTTCTCTGAGCGGATTTCCTCAACGAAAGGTCGCGCGCCTTTCACACACTCGGGATGGCTGTGCCTTGTCTGCAAAACGAGAAAGCTCAACTAAGCGCGGCAAAGACGGCCTTCGCGAAAGTGAGCGCCGGGCACTGCCTCGGCGAGATGCCTGATCGAGCGGCAGCCTTCACGGGGCTTCCCGTACGCGTGGCAACGCCCCGTGCGCGCGACTCCTCCCGCGTTTATGAGATAACTTTTGGCTTGCGTTGGCCCCATCGTGCGATGGTCGTGGACAACTGTTGGGTGTTGTTTTGGAGGTCTACTGTTAAGCCGAGGGACGCTTACTGGCAATTTGAAGTTAATCATATCCAACACTTTTCGACAAAAGTTTTTAATGTAAAATTATAACGTACAGTTATTGGAATATCGAAACATCCATTCTTCCGATGCGTAGCAAAATCTTTATTTAAAAGTCTTTCCATCACTCGCATCGAACAGCTAGGACTGCCGTTGAAAACTTATTAGGAACGCTTTTGACGACAGCAAAAACGTTAATAACAAAAAAATGCAAGCCTGCCGACAGGAGTTCTGCGGATATATTGATTGTTACGGTGAAATCTTGCAATACATGAAAAAGATGCCGTTCATGAACTCTTGATAAAAAACGGTTTTGTACAGAATTGTTGGGTATGTTGATCCTTTGAGCATGAGATGCCGGAACCAAGGTATTCACACCTGCTATTCGAGGACGCCACGCCACGAGCAGGTGCAAATGTGTCCTTGGATGTCTGAAAGTAAACATGTAAATCACAAAGGAGGGAGTAATTACTCAAAAGCATCCACCCAATCGCATCTTTGCTTTGTACTTTATGGCATGGGCTTGGGTCGATGCTAATAAGTAATTACTTCCCTTTTTCAAATTTTCATCTTGGCTGATTCACATAAACACACTGGACGGAAATCTGACTTTCCAGTAAAACAAGCCTGTAGCGTATTACGCTGGGTAAAATGAGCCAACTATTAGCTTGTCAGTCAGTACAATTCAGTACCAAGTGAAAATGAGTATTAGAAAACATAAGATCACTAATTAAGTCCATTCCTTAGAGAACCCAGAGAGAAACGCACATAGAAAATGGTGCACATACAATTTCCTTTGCAAGGCAAAAGTTAAAAGAGAAACACGTATTTTTTAGCGAACCTCCATCGTAAAGCCCAATACTCGAAACAAGCGATCTATACTTTTACCTAACTTAGCCGTTTCGTTGCTTATTACTACAGAGCGCCTAAAAAAAAAAAAAAACATTGCCGTTGGTAACAGCATGGTTTCACGACACATGGAAACTAAGCCTGAAAACTCCGTGGCTGCACAGCCCTGTGGACTGTTTTCCCTTTTTAATGACCACGCAGAGCGTCTTTCCGCGTTCGAGAAGCGACGAGCTGAAGTGCCTGCCCCAATGAGTTCTTGTCTGATGCAAGTGACCGGATATAAGGGTCAGTTGCGCGTTCCTCGCAATGTGCCCATTGTAGTATTGACCAGAGAAGCAAAGAGGTGCGCATCTCATCAAAGCGTAGCGTGTTTTAACAGCAATAAAGACCCGACGTTAATTCTGTGCATAACAGAGAGTTGAGCTGCTGCAAGCTTCACTTCACCGTGTTATCCTTGACGTCAGGGGGTATTACATAAGTGGTGGCTAATGTGTGCATAACCTCACTAGCAAAAAAAAAAAAACCTGTACGATGGAATAACCTCATGCGGTTTGTCATAAAAAAGGCATTCAATTACCATAGAATTATCCAATAAATGTAATTCATTTTACATTTCTCACACAAATGTTGTATAATATTTACGAATTGTATGGGATTTGTATGACGAAACCTGTATGGGATTATTGCATCACACTAATTTTTCTTTAGTAGCGCGACTATAAAAAACGTCACTACCATGAAATATATGCGGTTACAGTATCCAGAAATGGAGATGGGCACGGGATTGCGGCACCCGCCGCGGTGGCTCAGTGGTTAGGGCGCTCGACTACTAATCCGGAGTTCCCGGGTTCGAACCCGACCGCGGCGGCTGCGTTTTTATGGAGGAAAAACGCTAAGGCGCCCGTGTGCTGTGCGATGTCAGTGCACGTTAAAGATCCCCAGGTGGTCGAAATTATTCCGGAGCCCTCCACTACGGCGCCTCTTCTTCCTTTCTTCTTTCACTCCCTCCCTTATCCCTTCCCTTACGGCGCGGTTCGGGTGTCCTACGATATATGAGACAGATACTGCGCCATTTTCCTTTCCCCAAAAACCAATATATATATTATATATATTGCAGCGATGTCATGAGGAAGGGCGTTCCACACCCGCAGTCGTTTGTGGGCAAAAAGAAAACTGCAAAACTTGTTCAAGCAAGAGGCCGGGCAATCTGGAACGAATGCACAGTGCGTCGAGATATGCGGGACAGATGAGAAATATAAGGCTCATGATTTAGACAACTGTGGAAATCTTGTGGCGGAAACAAAGGCTGGCGATGCGGCTGCGATTTGCGAGCCTTTCGGGAGAGGAGTTTATTTTTAAAAACGTTGATGATGCATGAATATAGCGAAGTAACGAAGCGAATGGCACGACAGAAGCGAGAAGAAGCCCGAATGCCGTTTATATATGGTCCCCACTTTGGGGGCGAGGCATCAGTGGGACGCAATTTCACTCGTGCGTTCTCAAGCTGTAACTCATTGGACTTTGGAGCTGCGTGCCGACGCCCCTCAGACGTTCGCAGCCAGACAAGGGCAGCGTTTGGCTTTTTATTAGCTGGCAGCGTGCCAAGTGCCCGGAGGATGAACCACCCAGCCACAGGCGCGCCGCACAAAGGAACCGCGGGAACGCGCCTTCGGTACCACCCAGCAACAGCCACGTCGTGTGTCTGTCTGTCCCGCTGAACATCGTCTCTGGTCCACACCCCGTCGCCACGCGTTTTTGGGCGTGCTTGGCGCTCTTCAAGCCCCCCCCCCCCCCCCCCCCCCCCCCCCCCTTGTAGCAGCGACGGAAGCCTTCCGCCGCTGGCAACAGTGCTTCTCGGCCGCGAAGCGCTTATCGACCTCTTCGTGTGCCCTCGTGGTGACGCAACCGTGATGAATTTCAGCGACGTGCCTCTCCCGACGCTGTCCTTCCCGCTGGCCACGCGCCAACTTCTGTGGAAAGTGTGTCCTGTTGTTGGTTTGATGACGACTCCCGTAGGTAATTTGCCGAGCGTCGCTTTTTTGGAGGCCAGTGAACGGCAGCAATCGCTTCAGGAACAAAATAAGACGTAATGGTGTACAGAGTTATGACGAAATAACCGTGCAGGCTCTTTTTTAAACGATCTGAAAACACGTTAGAAGATGAGCAGACGCTGTCGGCATAACGTTGAAAGCAGCGGAAAAAAAAAACAGACAGGGGATAGCAAAGAATCGGCAGTTCAGTGATGTCTGTCATGTTGAAATCGACGAGAGACAAAAATAAAACGCCCGAAGAACGCGAAACACAGCTTAGCACCGACTAGTAGTGCTAAATATGTTAGCACTTTCCTAGATCAGGTGCTAGCAGTGGGCTACCACGTAGAAAACCAATGACGCTGTTGCCGTTGTTAGTAATGCTGAAAAACGCGTATGGATGGCCAACTAAAGCCGTGAGAGATGGTTATATATCTAGGCGTAACCGGCGTTTCGCTTGTTCTAAGCCCGGCTATGGTGAAATACCTCGACTAATGGTACTTCAGTGTTGCACACATATATTACGTCATCTTTCCAGGCAGTGATTACACGTCGCGTAAGTTTCCACTCTAATTAATCCCTCGTCGCGCCTCTGTGAAGGTCGCTCAGTTGTAATTTATGCAACGAAATACAGCATCAAGCATCGTGAAATGATGACATATTAGACAAAAGAGAGACCAGCTCTCCCGAGCATTAATGAGCGCTTGAATGACTTATGTGGGGACCGTGTGCAGCCGTGTGATACTGTCCGGCAGACGGCCGCTATGTTTAGGCAGAGCAAGGAGTCTTTGGAATATGACTTTCGGGCAAGTCCACTATTTGAAGTCACACTTGGAATATATGTCCACCAAGAGAGATAGAGAGATATAGCTGAAGAACGGAAGTGCAGGGAGGTTAACTGGTCATTAATACGAGCGTGTAAAAACGATCTTACATAGACATTTTAGTCCCTCCGATGTGTGCTCGCGTTTGGTGGCCCGAATGTTCACGCTTGAAATTAAAAAAAAAAATATAACAGAATGTTGCCATGAAACGTTAACCATGAAACGTTAGCCATGAAACGTTAGCCATGATGAGGGTTCATGAGAGCCGCTTTTACGAGCAGTTGGTTACTGGAGATCAAACCACTGGGACCACGAAAGCAAGCAAGAACGGATGGCACAAAAACAGAAGAATTCTGCTCCGCTCGTCGAATTTAGGAAAGCCGCTTCAAAGAAAAAAGGAGAGAATTCTGGCAAAATGTTTTCGAGTGAAGGCGGGCTTTTTTGGTCAGCTGTTTTTCAGCTGAAACAAGCATGACAAGGCCTTACTGCGCTCATGTGCCTCTACAGTTACATGAGCCCATCAAGGAAAAGCGCCGAGAAAAATTTAGCAAAACAATTTTCCTGCTTTATGACAGTGCCCCAGCCTACACATTTTATGTTGCACAAGACGCAACGAAGCCATTGAATCGAAGCCTCCAATCACTCATCCTATTCTCCGGGTCTTGCTCCCCGTTACTTCTCTGTTTCGACATTTGAAAAAATATCTCCGAATCTTTTGACGATGATGAACTCAAAGAGGCTATTGTGCTCTATGACCAGGGGGGGGGGGGGGGGGCACTAAAGAGCCTTCCCGCCAGGAGTCGGAGAACTTGGAAGCTGATATCTCATGTGCGTTGATGTCCGTCTAAGAAATAATAATGCAATTTTCGTCTTTTTGACGATTTCCACGAAATCGACGCCGCACTGCGGTGGCGCGGAAAATTAGTCTAAGGTGGATTGGCTGGTGAGGGTCCACGTAGTTTTATCAGTTTTGTGAGTGGTTCGCCGGCACCTTTTTAAGGCGAAAGCCTTTAGTGGCTCATGCTCGCGGCCACGATCCTGTCCGTCCGTCCGTGACACTTCGTTCAGTGGGAACTAATAAAGATAATCGAAAACGAATGGATGCTTCAGATAGAGGGCAAAAAAGTGGCCCTAAAACAAAGTTCGATTACTTTAGAGTAATTATTTAATTAATTAGAATAAAGGTTGTCAAAATTGCGTCGAAATAGCGTGGACGTCGATATAGCCACGGTAACGGTGGGACGTCACATCCACCGAAAGTCGTCACAGCATAGTGAAATAACTCGGAAACTAATAATGATTGGAGAAAAACAATGGTTGCATCAGATAGCGGAGAAAAATGAATCTAGAAGGCAAGTTGGATGACTGTAGAGTAATTAGTAAATTAATTATATCAAGAAATGCAAAAAAAATGCGTCGAAAAACTGCGACGTCACATCCACCGGAAGTCGTGAAAAAACAAAATGGATGAAAAAAACACCGGAATTAGTAATCAGTAATTAATAAGTGATGATAATTAGTAATTTCTTAACCATAATTCGCAGAGGCAGCAACAGTAGCAGCCAAAGTCGTGCGGAAAGGCTTTCGCCTCACACAGTTTAGATCGTCGAAGTGCCCACCGAATTTTTAGACGCTGTCGTCAGAGTTTTCAAGTAGAAATGTATATTAGGAGCACGTTACATGGATGTATGCACGAAACGAGATAAAAGAGCCGTCAAGTGTCACTGCGCGAAAGTGTTGTTGCCAGCAATACATGCAAGTATGAGAGCAGGAGGTTTTCACGCTGCAGCATGACGCATGCAGGGCCATGACAACGGAGTTCTAATTAGGCACCGAGCCTATAATTTTAGAAATATAATTTGCTAGGTGTAGAAGGGAGGTTGTTAACACAGAGCACCATTTGTTAATAAACATTGCAGAGCACAGATAGTACTTACTGGCACATTGGAAGCGTGAAGATTTTGTGCTTGACTGTCTGTGTTACGGAGGCCTTATTACGGCGTGAGTACGTGTACGGAAAAAGACTACCTCACTGTTAAGGCTTTAAACCTGCAAACACAATGATGAACCTATCTTAATGTTTAAAGTAACACGTGGCTAATAAAATTCTAATCACAAAAAAAAAAACGGCGCTACATTGTCAGTTGAAACTCAAGCGACACTGGCAGGGAAACTTCTGCGACTTTGTTTTCTATGCAAGCAGCATAACAGTGGCTGGGTCTCGCTTACCTGTAGTACTGAAAAGATTGCGCTTACAGTGTCGTCGTTCACTTGTTCGATACGAGTCCTCATCGCCGATGTCACCGGTACTGAATTCGCTCCAATGCGCACGTCCACCGTCTGGCTTTCTGCTTTCACGCCAGCCATTTTCAACCACCGAACGCTCATTTATTCTTTGTTTCTTGTTTACTCTTTTACAGCCTCGGAAAACGTAAGAGAGGCTCGCACCAGTTTGACACCGTCGAGAAAAAGCGCAAGTGTTTTGTGAAGTTTTAACAGATACGCGATTCTACCTATAAGTTTACTGCGCATCTAAAAAAGCCATAGATAATAACCCAGGTGACGGGCAGGACCACCTGCAGCATAAGGCCGGTAGTGACGCTTTCTTAATGTTTAGGGAATATGTAGGCGGACTCACCCGGGCTCACGTATGCTGGCTCACATTCAGATTGTGGTGGTGATCGTGGTGAATGAGTTCGGACTGTCATTCAGATCATGGTCTGAGTCGTATTTGCGGGTTCAGGCTCATATCATGATCTGTGTGTTCACGGCGACACTGTGTGCTTAGAGTTTTTTTTTTTTTTTTGTCCTCCTCTTTCGCTGACAACAGAGGGGAAAGAATATTTACCGAAGCGGCCAAGGACGCCTGAAGGCGAGGCGGCTTTTCGATGTCTGCGGACGGCCGGAGAAGAGGATCCCATGGAAACGAGGAAGGCGCTGTTTTGTCCCTGTAGTTTACGCGGGTGCGGTAATGAGCCGCATGAGGATGGGTCGGAAGCTTTGACCGAGTTTCACCGTGTCTGCGCGGGAGGCTGGGGTCCCTTGTCGCGCGTATTTTACATGCCTTGAGCCCATTATCTCGCAGCGCATTCCCATGCTCATGAGAGTCGTAATGAGCGGGTGAGCCTAAATGAGTCGTCAATCGAGAGTTGTGAATGAACCCAAATGAATTGTGAGCCCAACGGCTTTACGTCGAAATGAGTGAGTGAACCATGAGTCGAAGGGAGCCGTTATGATTGGCGGACCCCGGACAACTTCTTGTCAAGCCCAGAGCCTGAATGAGTTTGAGATCACTATTTCGAGTGAGCCCGAGCCTCTGTGAGTGTGAGTTTGAATGAGCCCGTAGGTCGACCAAACTTTTGTAAGCTTCAGTAAGCACTCGGGATTTTTTCGAGGTATGATTTGGAGACAAGAACCATTTAGTACAGCTTGGTGCGACCGTGTTTAGCCTATTAGTCAGCTTGTCAGATCGAGCATTCATTTCTACTACGTATTGGGCTATCTATTACATAGTCAACGAATACGTTTCCGTTAGAAAAGGCTGCAGGGGGAAAGTCCTTAAATTAAATAAGAAAGAGCAAAGGGTCAATTAAAGGGTCAATTGGACAAATAAAGGGTCAAGATTAAGCGAGAATACTTGAAAAACAACCTCCCGTAAAAAGGTTCGGCGAATGATTTTTAAAATCAAAGAACACGCCGTCCACTTATTCGCTGATGTGAACAGACTGGTACCGTTCACATCAGCTAGCTGTCTACACCATACAATACCGCTACCTGTCTACCATACAACATACTTTATAATACACTATGCTATTAGAGCAAGCAAAATAAGCTGGTAATAGGACTTTAGCAATGCGGCCGTAAACCACACGCTACATTAGCTCTGTAAATATTCTTGCGCGGGGAAAAATGTTCCATGGTAAGCCTGTTTTCGTGCTGAAATCAAAATCACACGTTCAAAACCTGCTGCTACACTCTATGACGATGATTGTTGAAGTATGTTTGATGGAGTTATCCTTGTCATGTTTTCGTGTGTACTTTATCGATTCAGAAGTGTGCCATTATCGGCCCCAGACTATGTCAGGCAAAAATAATGTCATGGGATGGTCAGATATCTCAACAAAGGATTTACCCTGCATAATTACTTTAAAGTTTTTGCTGTGATGCATGTTTTCACTCAAAGCCGAGGCTTCACATGCGCGACCGAATTTTTCTGAAAAGAGAAGGTGGGCGGAGGTGGGTCAAGATTGCTGCTTTAGACAGTGCAGAAAGGCGAGAGAAATCGCAAAACTTAATGATGTAATTTATTTCACGAAGGAAGACAAAACCGGACGGTTTCGCCGAAGTTGATTTCAGGGCTTTTTCTTGTGTCCCATCTTTTGTTTGTCATTTGAGCCAAGCGCCATGATTTCCGGCATACAGTTCGTACCCGGTGTATATATAGTCCATACAGCTCAATTTTGGCTGAAGAAAAAAAAAAACGTTTACACAGTTCCCGCATCCGGTACATTAAACGCACCCAATACCTTGGCCAGTCCTGTGTTGTCCGTCTTTCTGTGTCCTCGTTTCTTTGCGCTACGTTTTTCACCTTGAAGTACATAGTGTAGAGCTGGGCATTTCTTGCTATAAGAGGTGATTTTTAAAAAAGAAAATGCTGTAGAGTCTGCACGTATAGATCTTGTTCTAAGCTCCAATTTTAACTTTTGAAAACTTGTAGCCCGCGTTCTGCTCACTGGAATTGACAGTTTTATTTTGTAAAGCACGTTGTGGATTAAGTTGACCTGCTTGAAAGCTAGTCGAAGGCCTTCGTGCTATAGACAGGAAACACAGACTGTCTTATGGAGAGCATAAGTTGGGTCGGTCTAACATGGGCGTGTTTGCATAATGGGCGTGTTTGCAGGCAGTTGCTTGCCGTTCTCCAATAAAAAAAAATATCCAGAAAGAAAAGAAAGTTCACAGTGACAGCACGTTCTCTAGTGGCACGAACGGGGGCACTGCTTTTGCCAGCAGCCGTTCATGCTCTTCACTCACCGAATAATACCCTTGTCACAAAGGCAGCTTTGTATGAGAAGCGAGTCAAGGACCTTCGAGATTCGCAATCTAAATCGAAATTGATGGAGTCGTATCTCTGCTACACGGCGATCTCAACCGCCGTCGAGAGGCCTCATTATCTTACACGAAGCACTCCTGGAGCTCAGTGAAGTTGGTGGAATGGAGGTAGAGCGTTAACCACTTGGGATCCATGCATTTCGCTTCAAGAAATAAAATCAACGTAAAGGCGCTATAAACAA
This sequence comes from Amblyomma americanum, assembly GCF_052857255.1. Classification (NCBI taxonomy): domain Eukaryota; kingdom Metazoa; phylum Arthropoda; class Arachnida; order Ixodida; family Ixodidae; genus Amblyomma; species Amblyomma americanum. The sequence goes on along the minus strand of NC_135498.1, from coordinate 13,336,516 downwards.
ATAAAACACACACGTACAAGAGCTGCACAGAGGGGGCTGCATGCGCAGGCATCTGCTTTGAATAACAGACAAGATACCTGCAAAATCAAATTTTATAGCTGCGACTGCCGCCTTTGAATGCACGAACAACCGCCAACCGTCTGATGTGTGCCCCTCGCCTATCGAAACGCGAGGGTATGCTTTGCCAAAAAATAGGGCTGCGGAGGCAATAAGGGAAAGTGTAAGTCTGTGTGCCTGGGGAGATAGGCCCTTTTATACCGCGGCTGAACTAGTTGCGAAAATCGTGCCTACTTGTCTATTCTTCTCAGGCCTGTTACCATGCTGCTAGTGCACCAGGAAAAAAAATTGAGGACACTGACAGGTGGAAATGTTGCGATCGCGATTATTGTTGTGCGCTTTGACCCGTCTTTGACGACCTTGCTAACTATGTCAATGTACGCCTGTGGGACACCCATAAATACGTGCAACATCGACGTTCCTTGATGAGGGCGCATTTGATTTTAATGCGTTAGAAAAAATTGCTTTGAGTAAAATAATTGCAATCTATATTCATCTATGTAATTTTTAAAAGGGTAATAAACGTACACATGCACACTAATCTAAATATTGATAATATCATCAATAATTCAGAAGAGTAATAAATGTTGCTATAATTAATTATAACACTAATAATCGTGTAATACGTGGTTTAATATCGCATACATTTATTCCTGATAATGATAAATAGTACTTACTAACTTTAAAGTAAAGACAACTTAAAATTTTCATCTTCTGCTCAAAAGGGAATCATTAGGGCCGCATTTCTAATAGACCAAGCAAACGATATGCAAAAAATAACATATGGCGAAATAAACAACGCTAATGGGGCGACGGCTTTCCCTCCACATTTTCTTGTCACTTAATACACTGCAGCGAACATCCAAACCGTTTCCGGAAATGCGATTGCAAAGAGTGCAACTGTACGACCAGCTTTTTGATCTTTCTCGCAGCTGATTACGACGAGAGTGTGAGCTATTCGGGGCCGGTTGCTGATCAGAACTGAAGCATTCAAAGCAGCCTCTTACTCAATAAAACTTAATTCGAATCGCGCGATGCACTTTCGGTCAGAACAAAAATTTCTTTCATTCGCTGAATTTGTTTTCAAGTTTATACGCTCAATCGTATCGACCCATACCGGCTAGGATAGTGAGCTGTCCTTAGGATAATAGGCATAGAAAAATGCGGATAAAGGCAATATAAACAAACTGGAGAAAAAAAAAACAGATGAATAAGAGCACAGATGAATAAGTCAGGACTGACATATTCGCCGCTAGGCTTTTCATCGGGTATTTACGGTAATTTGCACCGTTATCGTATGTGCTGCCCAGATTATACGGGTAGCGGCTGGATGGAAGCTTCCCAGGTCTTTCTGATAGTCCTTCAGGACGTTGAGGTGGTCCTCGTACGGAGACTGTGACAGTTGGAGACTGATGTGAGTACGTGTGCTCGTAGTGAAAGAGGTATGCTACGTTGCAGAACTGTGCCGCATTTTCTAATCTTTGATAAGTATTGAGGTGTACGTCGCAACGCTGGAGCAATGACCGGCAAAATAACGGGAGGCTAAGGTCACGCCTGTGGCTCCCAACAGCCTCAATCTATTCTCGCTACACTCACTGCCTTCCTTCATCCTTTCCGTCTTTCTCTTTACCCTTTTGTTGAAGACAACTATGCATTATAACGTATGAGATGTAACTGCCCTTATAAAAATTTCTTTAGGTAGTCTATAGACTGTCCATAGAATTCTGTCTATGAAGTCTATAGACATTCTATAGACAAATCCTATAGCGTAGTCTATAGGCACACAAATCCTATAGACAGTCTATAGACAATCTATAAGGCCGTATACTTTTAGCAGACTTTCCTCTATGGACAGTCTATTGACTATGAATAGACGAAAGGAAATATCTAAAGGAATGCAATATAGTCGATAAGAAGTCTATAGAAACTCTATAGACCATTTTTATAAGGGTGGGGCAGTAGCAAAATGTCGGTGTGGGTACAGGCCTCCATCAACGAGGGTGACTGATGAAGAGCGGTTCCCTCTCTCGCAGGGCGGCAAGGCGCGGCCGGAGCCGCCGGAAGAGCAAGAGTCGAGCGGCCAGTGGCTGATCGCCTTCTCTTGCGCATGGATGAACTTCTTCCACCGGGGCCTGATACGCGGCACGGCCGTCGTCTACGTGCAACTCATCCAGTCATTCGGCATCACGCGGGAAGAGGCCGCCCTGCCACTCAGCCTGGTCTCCGTCATCGGAGGATGCTCCAGTAAGCGCCCCTTGCCACTTATCTATCTCTCTCCCTCTTTTCTTCTTACTTGCGAAGCATGGTTAACAACATGGAAACTAAGGAGATTGGAGTTGCCGAATTCCCGGGAGAAGCAGGGTAAAGATCGATGGCGGGCTCCCCAGACCCAAGCTTTAGTGTCAGATGGTCGTCGACCATGGTCTGTCCATGCGTTTGCCGGGCGCGTTAGAGACAATAGAGAGTTTTAGTTTCAAGTACGTAGAGGCTTCACGTACGTAGAGCTCTTATGGGTGACCAATGCGCATGCGCAGTACGCAAAGGGTATACGCCAGTCTCACGTACGTACGTGAGATTCGGATTTTTACCTTGCGGTCTTTGCGTTGCTTGCGTACGTAGCGTTGACAAACATGGCGGCGCCCTGCTCGCCGCTTCACAGCGATAACAGCTTCGTCGCTAATCCCTCGACGCGATATCGTGCTCTAAACTGTTGTATTCGCCTTCAATTTGCCCATTCTTACCCTCGCATAAGGTTTCAAGCGACAAATAGCTTTTGTTTTTCAGACAGAAGGGCGATTTTTTAGCTGCTAAGCCTGACGAAGTAGCGTTGGTCGTCGTCATAGCAACGGTCTCGCTATGAATGGCTTCGCTTAATGACTTGTCTTGGATGATTTTGGCTACAACCAGTGTCTGTGTTTCTTAGTAGATGGCGCTAGGCGTAACGCGCGGCGTGTTTCGCGTACGTGTAACTATAAGGGTTTCAAACCACCTGCGTGCAGGCTACGTAGACTTCTCACGTTTGCGTACGTGAACCCTCTACGTACGTGAAACTAAAACTCTCTACTGTCTAATATGTGCGTGTAACATCACGGAACCATCAGACCCTCTGCTGTTGCTGGTGGCCGAAATCATTCCGGAGCCCTCCACTACGACTCCCCTTTCTCTCTTTCTTCTTTCACTGACAGGTCCTCCCTACCCGCAAGGCACAGTTGAGGTGTCCACCGATAAGTACAGTTACTGTGCCGTTTCATTTCCTCAAAACCAGTTTTCCCGAAAAAGGACGCGGGTTCTATCCCAGCCGCGGCGGCCGTGGTTCAATAAAGGCAGCATGCAAAACGCCCGTACATTGCTATTTCTTCCGTACTGGGCATTTCTTGCGCACTTTCTTGCTTCCTGTTGCATGGTTTTTTCGTGATCGCAGGTTTTCTTGTACTTTCGTGCATTCGCGAATCACTTTATATGTGACCTAATTGTCTGTCTTGTAAAATAAGAGCATCAGAGGTGAGAAAAAAAGCGTGTCAAAGCTCCGTATATTCCGTCTAGCTACATTCTGTCAGATTCTTTCATTGTTCCGTATGTTTTCAATTTCCGTTTGTGATCATTTTCTTCAACTACTGCCATTTTTTTTTGTTCAGTGTCCCGCAACGGGGTGCCGCTTCCGGCCGCCACAGAACTTTGTAACAGGGACACAGTTCCCGCCAAGTCAACAATTTTGCTGACTTTTTTGCCACGCTCCGAGCATCCAAGCGTAGGGCTGAATAAACTGACTTGAACACTCCAGTTCACGTTACAGAACCCCAGGCTGTCAAAATTTCTCTGGATCCCTCCACTAAGACACCTCTCTCTCTCTTCTTTCGTCCACTCCGTTCTTCCTCTCTTTTCTCCGAGTGTGGTAGATGTGCCTACTAAGAAGTAAGGTGGTTATAGTGCGCTTTTCCTTTCATCAAACCCAATTTTGCTTGAGTGGTTTCTACCTGCTAGGATTTGTCCGCAAACTTCTCGCAGCGCAGAGCTGAATTTACACAGGGAAACTGTTTGTGCGCAGCACATATTCACGTGTCGCTTTCCTGTTTGCAGGCCTGTCGGTCGGGTTTCTGACACACTACCTCAACGACCGGATACTGGTGATCATGGCGACGCTCATTTCTGCCACGGGACTGGTGCTCTGTTATACAGCGACCACGATGACTGAGATTAACTTCTACTACAGCATCAGCCAGGGTGAGCAGTTGGTACCTTACATAGCCAACACATGAGTGCTGCAGTGCTTGGCTACGAGACGATGCTGCCATCATTTGTTTTCCGCCCCCCCCCCTCTTTTTTTGTAGCGATAGCTACATTACGGTAGTATTTCGAACCTTCAGCGTAGTGTCGCCGCCATCCTGTGGCTGCGCCGCCACGCTGTCACGTGGTGCGGAGCAGCTGCCGGCGGCGCGGCGCCGTGGCTGATCACACGGTTCGTCACGTGGTTGGTCACACGACCAAGTTCCCCCGAAGGGCGCTTTGCCTCCCGATTCTTGGCCGATCCCCCAGTGTGGATATGCGCCATCTTTTGGTAGGCTAACAACAGCACTGTCGGCGGTGAACGTCAGTTATTTTAAGAACTGTCCTAATTAACGAACAAAATAAGTAATGGGTATTATTGAGCGTTTCAATTAACACAGTCATTCTGTGATTGCAGAGGCCACCCGCCGCGATGGCTCAGTGGTTATGGCATTCGGCTACTGATCCGGAGTTCCCGGGCTCGAACCCGACGACGGCGGCTGCGTTTTTATGGAGGCAAAACGCTAAGGCGCCCGTGTGCTGTGCGATATCAGTGCACGTTAAAGATCCCCAGATCGTCGAAATTATTCTGGAGCCCTCCACTACGGCACCTCTTTCTTCCTTTCTTCTTTAACTCCCTCCTTTGATTGAATTGATTGAAAACATCTTTATTTGCTGAATATTCGTAGAACACGTGGGTGGGCCGCATAGTCCGGTAGTCCACTGGTTAATGCTGCTGCGCTGGCCCTCCCACCAGCCAGTGCTGACGGTTAGGATCATCGCTGAGCAGAATAGCCTCCAACTGCTCCTTTGAGGGGTTTGGAATGGGGTCAACTTTGGGATTAAATTGGAATGTCCACACCATGTGGTAGAGGTTAGCTGCCTCTCCACAGTGTGGGCACTGCAGAGAGTATAGTGTATACGGTGCCAGTGGTGCAACTTAGCTGGCGTTGGGTGTGTATTGGTTTGTAGTCTCCTAAGTGTGTTCTCTTCTAACTTATTGAGGGATTTATGTGGTGTTGAGTACTTCTTCCTGGCTGTTCAGTATGGTGCCAGATTGTCAGCATGCACTGCTAAAGCGGTTAGGTCGCAGCACCCTTCATGGTCATCAGGGGCAGACGCCCAGTATAAAGGAGCCCGGGCATGCCTGTGAGCGGCTTCGTTTCCTCCTGGAAGTTCCAGGTGACCGGAAAACCAGACCCCCTCCTTTATCCGTTCCCTTACGGCGCGCTGTTCAGGTGTCCGCCGGTATGTGAGAGACAGATACTGCGCCATTTCCTTTCCCCGACGAGCAATTTTCATTTTTTTTCTCTCCGCTCTGCAACCAGGTATAGAAGAAAAATATACTGCAACGTGGTGCAAATTCAGCTCACCGTTAAATTAGGAGCTTACTTATACTGAGGTGTACAGCATTCCGTTTCACGTGGGCATTTTGTATACAGGACAAGTTGGCCGATGCATTAACGCGCGCTTAAAAGAGTACAAACATTTTCGAACCACAATTACTGGGCCGTCAGTTGCCAATACACTGCCGTGGTGGTGGGTGCTCTGCGGGTGTTGACTAACAATGATGTCGGCATGTGGATCAGGTGTCGAAGGAATAAGTCACGAAGGTGCACGGAACAAACAAGCGGCCTGGGCTTCGTGGCCGGTCGTCTACCCATAGCCTGACATTCTCGCTAACTTCGTACATTTAGTCGCCCCTGAAGAAAGGACAAGTTGGTGCCGAAGCGTTGTTGCCTCGTTTTCAACCCTTCGTTGGTGCCAATGTCTCCTCCATGTTGACCATTAAGACAGGAGGATTTGTGTTTTCGGATTTTTAAGTTTTTTTATATATTTATTAGCATAAGCGTGTGTACGTTACGTAGTATACGCGCTATGTTTCTTTTTCTTACTTGAGCGCCTCGTATATCGTCTTCACGCTTCCTTTTTAAGAGTCGCGCTGTTAGTCGAACACCCTAAAGGGAGGAAGACATAATGGCAATTACATAATGAGTGCAAACAGGTAGCAAGGCTCTCAAAACTTCGTTTGCAGCCTCTCGTCATGTATGTTCGTAAAAAGATGAAGGGTGTCTTTGTAGTGACTTGCTTATCCGCCCAGTCATATCTGTATGCGACTCGAAACACACTGCAGTGTTCACTCTGCTCTCATCAACATTGCAGGCCTAGGGACCGGCCTGGTGTTCACCTTGACGGCGGTCATCCTCAACAACGTGTTCAAGAAGAACCGCGCCACGGCATCTGGCATCAACCTCTCTGGTCCCACTCTGGTCGCACTGGTCTTCCCGCTGCTGTTCCAGTACTGTGCGCGCAGGTACGGCCTACGCGGAGCCTTCCTCATCTCCAGCGGCTTCACCCTGAACGCCCTGCCGGCCGCGTTCCTTCAGAGCGGCAAGATCCGCAAACCGCCCAAACCACCGGAAGAAGCTACATGCGAACCCGAGATCATAAGCAACCCAAGGTACGACTGCGAAGTTAACATGACTGGGAGCACTTTCACCCTGGCGGACATCCCAGGAAGCACGTCGGACATACCGAGCAAGCTTCTGGCCAGGAACGCGGCCCGCGCCTTGGGGCAGGGCAGTAAGAGCAACGTTTTCGAGAAGGAAAAGCTTCTCGAAGACGACGGGTCCGCCGAAGACGCCGAAGACGTCGCGAACGGCAATAACAACGTCGAAGACGCTGATGCAGTCTTTGCCTTTACAACAGCGAACAAGAACGCCGCTCACCGAGGCTCGAGGGACTCGCAAGTGGAGAGGCACGTCGAACGTCGCAAGTCGGACGAGGTCAAGGTCGTCCCGCCCGCCTACATCCTCCCCAAGCCGGGCGCAAAGAATATCATCGGCTTGGCCAAGGAACCGCTGGCTGACAAAGAGAAACTGCTACTCCACGCTAACGCTCCGGCAGAGAAGAAAGGTATGATCGTGCTCACCAACGGCGTCATCGCACCCAAATGCAACCAGGACGCTTCCGCAGAACCCAGAGAAGTGTTCGCCCGCAACGAACGTTCGTGCAGCCTTCCCACGGTCAAGGGAACGCTGCCCAAGATGGGCGGATGGTCGAAGGTTGCCAGCGGCGCGTCCATGTTCAAGGAGCTGCTGTGTTCGCCTTACTTCCTGCTTGTCTGCCTCTCCCAAGTGTCGCACGTCTTCAATCACGGTACGTTCATCACCATCATCATCGACTACGCCAAGGACCATGGAATCCCACCTGACGAAGGCATTTACATACTTCTGGCCAATTCTGCAGGTGAGTTCGGAGGATGAATCGGATGAAGCGTCGGAATGAGGTGCAGTTTATTGACCTCGCTTAGTCCAGAGCGTTAGCGCTGGCTGGTTTCGTGCACTTGTGCAGTGTGTCGTCTAGAAGAAATGATACGGATTTGCAGTAGTTCTTACTAACTTGCTAGTTTGGGTTATTTACATATACTACTTATTTTGTAGTGACAGCTACACTACTCTAGCCGAAGCGATTTTGCCCCGTCTTGGACATATGCTCCTACTGCGCAAGCGCGAGTTTCGCCACAGAAGCGCCGCGTGTGACGTCACAGCTGCAACGCCGCCGACTCCGCCGCCTCGCCCCCTCCCTCGCTGCGCGTTGACGCCACGAGTCGATATGCGCCTTACTACGCATGCGCGTGGGGTCGAATTTATTTATTTATTACAATACCCTGAGAGCCTGCAGGGCCTTAGAGTGGAGGGTTGGTGAAAAATGAAAAAAAAAGTACAGGAAAAAGGCAAAAATCATGATGCAGAGGCTTGTTCGATGAAATACTGAGTGATAAGTGGCTTGAAGGATGACAAGTCTTCAGTGCAGGCGTTATGAGGCGGAAGGTGGCTCCACTCAGTGCTAGTCTTCGGTAAGAAAGGATTAAAAAAGCACATTAGTTACAAGTTGGGATGGCAACTTGATGCGGATTATCAACACGTGATGACATGTGTGATGGTAAAGAAGAAAAATCCTGTTTGAGTGTCTCGTTATGAAATAAAAAGCTGGGGAAAAGACTGAGGCGTGAAATATTTCTACGAACTGCGAGATTAGTCAAACCAAGTTTAGATTTATACGGGAGGCGATGCACTCAGCCGTCAGTTGCAAGCCATGGAAGAAGAAAAGCCTTGCTCGTTGCGGCAGCTTTCGCTACGTATACTAGGCATAGCAGAGCTAAGTCACCGCTAATTTTTCTCATTTCCACCTTTATCTAACATCACACCATTATTTGTCAAGTATGGAGGTAGCCACCGATTACCAGATTCATAAATTACTGTTCAAACAGGCACTAGGAATGCCGACCACCTAATGGCGGGTGCACTTGCAACGGGCGTTTCGGGCACTGACCGAGGCCCGAACTGACGCTAAATGGACAGCGGAAAATTGATAGCGTATAGAATGCGGCCCCAGGTATCAATTCAGGAATCCAACAAGTCCTGCTCGGCTACAGTTATCCTGTGTGTTTGTATACACGGGGCTTCTTTCGACGCAGGCGACCTGGTGGGCCGGCTGGGGCTGGGCTGGATCTCGGACAAGAAGCTGATCGAGCGTCGCAAAGTGATGCTGTTCAACTACCTACTCACGGGCATCCTGATGCAACTGGCCCCGCTGTGCAGCACCTACGCCAGCATCACGACTCTGGCCGTGGCCATGGCCTTGTGCGGGGGCAGCACCATCACCCTCTTCTCGGTGCTGTTCTTCGAGTACCTGGGCATACGACTCATGCCGCTGGCCTACGGGCTGAGCAACTTTGCCGCCGGCAACGCCAACTTCTTCCGCCCTAGAGTCATCGGTATGCGCGCTCCACTTCTCTGTTCGCGAATTCCCGGGCCTAGAGGAGAATGTGGCACCTAGCCAGCCACGCGCGATAAAAAATTGCCGTAGCGGTGGTGTGGAGAGGGTATAAGCGTTGAATTGAGCTAGCCTTTGTGGAAACAGGAGCATTGCGTTTGACGGCATCACCATAACGCGTAGAAGGCTGCTTCTCTCGATCAAAGTCCCGTGGCGCCGTGGGACTCGTAGCAGTGGTTTGCTTCTAGAACCACCGCCAGCGTTGACTGGAAGCTTGATCTCAAGATTAGCTTCTGATGATTATGGAGTGAAAGTAACATTAAGCATAACCTCCGAAGAAAACACTTGCCTCACCTGGGAAAGGTTCCCAGTGTTGGAAGACCAGGGAGGTGAATCAGGACGGACGGTATCTTTAGCGTCCAGAGGGTGGGAGCAAATGTCAGATGATATGGGGTCCCTCAGTAGCTGCGAATGACAAGTAGTCGCTAAGGAGAAGCTTGGAATGGAACAGGTGTACAGGAAAGGCACAGACAAGCCATTAGAGACGGATGAATCAGGCTTAACCACAAACACTTGTCCACCGTTTGCGGGTCACGGGCGCGAAAGGACTATTCAAGTGCTTTTGTTAGGTGGTGCTTCATGCGTGTCCAGGACAGCTAGCTTTCAAACGTGGATGAGAACTGCAGTGATTATGAGTTTGTGGTAGGAAGACCTAGGAGCAAAAAGAGCGTTGATGAGACTCTCAAATGAAGCTGTAAGGTGACTTCACGTTCTATGCTGTAAAAAAAAAAATTTGTGATCCTCAATTATGCACGTTTGGTGCAGAGTCTATTTTTGTTAATGAGGCAAAGAATGAAGAAAACAGCCTTATATATTCATTCCATTAGCTGTCGTATTTGGCGGGCCCGTGAGCAGAATTTTATTTCGGGCAGGGCTGAAGGTAACGTTTTTAAGCTGGTGGAGGGGGAGGGGTGGTCGTGCCCAACGGGTAAACGAAAACACTTATGGCGGGGGAAAAACCTTTATTTCTTGGCGAGAGGGGGGGGGGGAGGGGTGGGGTGTAGGTTCTCGGGTTTATTCTTGGAAAAGTGCCTGACACTTAGTATTCTCCTGAAATGCCGACAAGTGGTCTACTGCACATTTTGATGCTAGCATTTGCCACTAAGGTCCCGTCTATCTTTTTTCTGCAAATTATTCTCACAGCAATTTTCTGTGTCCTGCTAATAGAGGTTGCATTGAAGAACGAGTGCTGACACCACCTGTGCAACATGCTTTCGGTTAATGGGGTGCAGGGATGCTATGGTTGACGTGCAGTAGAAAGGGCATGAGTTTGCAGCAGTCTTAAATCTCTGAGAAATACTGTCAATATGCAACATTGCTTGTTGTGAATTTTGGTAAGCCTTAACCCGGGCAACACGTTACAGGGCCATTTTGCTTTTCACTTGGCTACGTTGGTTTCGCGTCTTTTTAGTTAGCTTTTAAACACAGGAATACAGTTTTTGTACAAAGAAAAACATTTCACCGGGTGCCTTAGCATGCTGCTGGGGTGCTCCTTAGCGACGCGGTCGAGACAAAGTGATCATTACCATTTGACACGCGCCTTTCTGTTGGAAGAATTTGGCAGACGCACGTAACATACCCTGAAAAAGCTGGGAATCGAGCGCTGTCGAACCCAAAACTGGCATTCACATTGAACGCTTTTGTTTTTCAGGCTATTACCGCGATTCGCACGGCAAGTACGATGGCCTTTTCCAGTTGCTGGGGAGCTTCCAGTTGTTCGTCTCCTTCCTCTGGCTTCTCTCGTGCGTCTTTGAGAAGTTCAAGCAGTCCAAGGACGCCTCGAAGGACCAACCAGACAACGCTGTCTGAATCGAAGCCTTGCAAGGTTTCTGATGACCAGCTGGCTCGTTCCCCATCCATTCCTCTCCCACCACCCTCCTATTCCATGGCTGCCTCCGATGTCAACACCATACCCTTCCCTGTAGCATCTGGAACGCGGTGTTGTCGCGTAATATAGGCATTCTTTCCTCTCTTACCCGGGGCGGACGAAGTTGTGCTTCGCAAAGTCGCAATGGCCTGGCCTTCTGCAAGTTAAAATTGGAACTCTCTACATGTTCCATAAAGCGCAAATGTCCGGACTTCCCTTCAGGCGTCGAAAGCAGATGCTCGCTACCTAATGTGGACGGGTCCAGTATTGCAACTGGAGCGCATCTATCCCGGCGCAGTCTCTGCTGCAGTGCTACTTCCAGCTGACATCGCTGGTTACATGATAACCACTTTATTTCACACGCAACACAAGCCTCGTGGCGTAAAGGAACATTTTACGCCTTAAGGCGCCGACCTTGGATCAAGTCGACGAACACATGGCGTCACTGGAAAGCAGGCTAATAATGGAGTTGCTTTCAATAACCACGAAGACAATGCATCCGTGTTCCAGAACACGAAGAAATACCTCTAAATAGGAAGTTCCGAAGCGACCGGTCACGACGTCTTACGCTCAATACGAGCAGAAACAAGCTTCGGCTTGTTCTATGAAGCCTTGAGCTTAGGCGAGTGCATGCCTGTCCGCATTTCGGCGCCGTATTTCATGAACGTTGTGCGTACTGTTCCATTATTGTCTTAGAATCTGTGACAAGGCTAACTGTTTGTGGACACTGTGATATAAACACTTGGCGGTCTCATGGCATTTCGTCCAGATGTGACCGCAGTTCCATCGTCAACACAACTAATTATTCGGCCAGCCTCGAAAAAAAAGCAACAAAAAGCTGAAGTAGAAGCACTAATGACGTCATCTTCGAGGTGCATTTCTTGGCAGTTGGGTCTATAGTAAGGAGGACGAAAGAGTGAAAGCTGAGTAGGGAGCTCAAACAATGGTTCGTGCTTGGTTGAGTGCGGTAAAGATCGCTGGTATTTTTCTGCTGGAACAGAAGGTATGTAAATGCGTTGTGAAATACAGTTCAAACGACTGCGATAACGTAAACAAATAACTAAGCCTACAAAATAAACCTTTCCTGCTGCTGCGGTTGCGTAAGTGTGTGCTTGCGAGAGCCCATATATTTACCTCTATTTTTGAGACGAAACATTTCGATTAGAGGCGAGCGTGTTCTTGAATGCTTGGATTGCTGTGTGTGGAGTTTTCATTTGTGCACACCACGCATGTGTAGACGCGTGCTGATGCTTATCTTCGCCTGTACGTGTACGCATGCGCGACACTGTGCTTACACAATGCCAAGCGTGCAGAACACGAGCGTTTAAGGAGGTGCGAACCTCGTCTTAGCGATGTCCTCTTTGTAGGAAGCTGTGATTACTCATTATCAAGGATGTTGTTTTTCATGCTACACAGTCGTAGTGAAGTGTACATTCTGCGAATGTTGTTTTGCTCCCGTTTTCGCGACACACAATTGTTTTTACATGTATTATAGCTTTCTTTTTTTCGCGCATAATGGTCACCACTGTCTCCTCTATGTCGTTGAATAAAGCCACAAATTTCTGGTTGTGCAGTTTCGTGCTCATTTAATCCATGTGTCAAATCTATAATCGCTGAGCTAGCGCTTTAAACTGCCACTTAAATGCTAGTTGTATGCCTTTTGGGAGCTCGGACTGAATATTGGCAGTGCTAGCAGCGAACATAAACCCGCCTAATAATTTCAGATGTTCAGAATAGTAGAAGTCACCAACAGGAGGACTAAGTTGGTTATACCTTCACCATTAATAAGACTCGTACCATTCTGTTCTCCAGGAGGCGCAGCATTGCAAGGTGAAGTAGAGAAAGGGTGAAAGAAGTCTAATGGCAATTGCACCCATGGTATACTCTGCGACAACTTTTTCTGGCAATGGAGCGGAAGCTACAGAGCAAGAACACACCCTCTCTTTCTACGTTGCGGGATATATTCCGTGCTCAAAGTTATTAGTTTTCTCTTTAAACGCACACTATTGCGAACGTTCGTATTTAAACAGTACTTCTAAAACAAATGGCAACTTTCAACGTCGAAAATCAAAGAAAAACTTTTCTTCACTTCAACAAATTTCTTAGGCACGCCAGTTAGAAGTCGCTTCCATAGGTGGCGCCAGCTACACTAGCAGCGATGGATTGAAGGCACTGCAGAAAGGGCAACGCGCCAGACAGCAAGGCGCACCGTTGTGCTACCAAACTATTTGGTGGAAGGCCGCCCGGCTGTTTCGTCCTGTAGCCTTCACTTCATTGCCAAGAACAACTGTCACGCAGTACAGCGCGGTGACCAGAGCTAGCTGTTCCTCCTTGTTTTTTTTTTTTTTTGCAACTGTTCCATTTGCCAAGCATGAGAGTGTGACGAGTGCGTTTCTGTTTTGTGAGGGATAGCCTGAGGTACAACAAGTGTGCACGGGGCGATCACGTGGTCCCCGTGGGGTGCCCGTGCAGGGTCCCTGCACCCCGCGTCCCCGCGTGCGGGATGCTACCCCGACCTCCAGTCACGTTTCGTAGTCACGACAACTACGACGTTTCATTTCGGCCGAAAACCTTCCACTTAGCTGCGGCGTCGTGAAAGAAGGAAGGGAACGCAGTGTGGTCATTCAGACTGCCCGGTTGGTTACCCTGCACATCGGGAATGAGATAAATGCTGAGAGAGAGAAGAGAAAAGGTTAAAGTTTTTCCTTTTGTATTCTTTGGGCGTAAAAACTTAGATGTGTGCGCCGTGACCAATAAAAATGCAGTACACATGCCAAAAAATGCCCAATATAGGTGATTTTCGCGAGCTGTAGGCGGCGCCGCAATCGACCTAAGATTGCAACCGTAAAGGGTGCTCGGTCTGTGATCACCCTGGGCGCATTAATAAGTTTACGTGTTTGCACGATTAACTCACGTATGTTCGTTGAACGTGGGCGCCCATATTTAGCTAAACACTTAGCATTAGTCGGCGTAAAACGCTAAAGCGATGACAAAGTGGAGATCGTCGACCTGTGTCTGCAAACGCTCATCGTGCAAGCGGAACTGCAAACGATCGTCAGCCCCCGCCAGGATGTTTTTAGAGATGACAAGATCGGCAGTGCTGAGTGTTGCTACACGGCGGAAAAGTAAAAAAATCGAAGCACCTCTCGGGTTTACGGGTTTATTGTTGCATCGTTAAGTAGGGCTTTGCGAAATGATAACAAAGCGCTGAAAGCTGGAATGGTTCGCGATAGTTTCGCTTTCGACCGTTCCTGCGCTTGGGTTTCAACTCGGCAAGCTGAACAAAGTAGCATTTACGTGTGGCCATTACGTGAGTCGAGCTAGTAACATCCTTGCTTGTAGTGCATTCCTAAGGAGACTTGTCTTGAGCTCTGGACCAGTGGGTGGCGGAGCAAATCATAGTGCACTAGAGCAGTGCGCCGCTCTTTCCATGATTTTATTTCTATCCAGCTTCCCTTCCGCGCAAGCACCGCGCTTGAAACGCATTACCTTCCGTAAACTTTCGCTGTGTTTTCTCTACAAAGGACCGCTCCAATGCTCCGATACACGCCTGCACGTCTGTTCAGTGTGACGTGATCTCAGTCTCTTCGAGTCGAGGCGCCCCCTCGCAGGTTCGACGGCGCGGTTAGCACTGATCTATTCGCTTCGAGGCTTTATTTTGCGGACAGTGAAACATGAGTGTTTAGACCGCCGTGGTGGCTCAGTGGTTATGGCGCTCGGCTGCCGACACGAAGGACACGGCTTCGAACCCGGCCGCAGCAGTCGAATTTCGATGGAGGCGAAATTCTAGAGGCCCGTGTGCTGTGCGATGTCAGTGCACGTTAAAGAACTTCAGGTGGTCGATATTTACGGAGCTCTTCACTACGGCGTCCCACATAACCTGAGTCGCTTTGGGAAATTAAACCTATATAAACCATAAACCAAACATGACTATTTGGAATGAACAGACACCTGTACGGAAATTTAACGCAGAGAGGAAAAAATAAAATGCCGGGGCATTAACTGCACCTTGGGTTACGATAAGACACTATTTTGCAAGCATTACGGCTGCAGAGTCAGCCATCGTGACTAGAAAAGAGAAGCGTTTCTAAAAGGCCACAAGCGAAGCTATCCAACGGGAAATGCAGGGACGTAAGCCCAGTCGCAGTGAAAGGTGGCGGTATGATCTAGACATTGCGTTGCATTAAGACAATGCTGTGTTGGGGCAACCACACAAACTGCACTGTAGCGTCCGGTTTTTGACAATGTAATGTAGACGTGCAACGCTCACCCATGAGCCGATCGAGCAGCCACATGAGCGAGGCCATTACCCATGATGCCGCTTTGGCCTGGTGTAGCACCTGGAGTGGGGTGGGGTGACCATTGCGGCGTGACCTTCGCGACGATGTTGAATATCCCCTCTCACCTCTGCGACCAATTGCTCATCACTTGTGTGGTGTAACGCGGAGTGGGAGGGAAGAGTAAACCACTAAATACCACGAAGTACAAATGAAATACTTCCAAGAGGTGCCAGAGGAATTTGTCGCTTGGCCTCCATCTTTCAGCCCTGATTTGATAAAAATTCCCTGAATAATTTTACTGCATTTTCTTCACAATTGTATCGTGCTTTGTTCCAGATAACTTTGTTATTGTGTGATTGAATGGCGCTGACATAGCAAGTAAACAATTCCGCCCTTTTAGTACTCGCCTCGTCGATGCGAAAGTGACTCTGAGATGTCACCCATGCACTGATGTAGACTCCCCACCTCCCCGACGAAAAACTGCCCATAAAGGGGTCTGTAAGTGTCTGAATAAATATCATAAAATATGCACATAAAGTTATAACAGAACAAATAAATGAATGTCGTAAGGTACCTCTATCAGGATAGTTCGTGTACCCGGTGATCTGAAACAAGCCAAGTGCTTCATGTGAGGGGTGGTAGGTGATGAATGAATTTAGATTCAAACTCGATGGCAGACTTAGAGACAGTGTGCAGGGGGCTGTTTGTAAGCATAACAGGGTATCTTTGGAATCGCAGAATGCGCCCCATATGAGGCTCGCACTAGCGCAATACCGCGATAGCGTCCGAGCTCCTTGACGTTAAAACGGAGGGGCTGTCTCATCGGTTCCATCAGCGCCGGCAACGCTATGCGACGTTCCGCTAGCCGCGAGGCCACATCCACACACGCGCACTACTGCGATCAAAGATTGTTTGCCTGCGCTGCAGATAACGCAGTCCAGGACCAGGACACTAAGTGGCAACAGCGGGACGCTCTACGCTCCAAAAAACCAAGCGATCATTTATTCGAGCCTCAATGCTGCATCAGTGACGGGGCCTCCGGTGTCGCAGTCACTCACGCCAGGTACGCTGCAACGCTGCCGGTAGACCACAGTGCCGGAGGCGCACGTCTTCGCCCCCCCCCCCCCCCCCCATTTCCACCCTCCGGCCCCTCTCGCTGCTTGCTCGGCAGTTATCTCGCCGCCAGCTACACCAACGCATGCTGAACGGCCAGCCGGCGAAGAAGTCGCCGGACATGCGCGGGCGTGGTGCACCCAGATGCACCCGTTGCCACCCGATTGACGCAGGATGATATGTGCTCGGCCTGCGCAGCGTTGTGCGCCGAGTCATAGGAGCCGTGGGCCCAACAGGGTATAATGTCTTCACAGTAGAATAACAAAGTGGATTTTCGGTCGTCACAGATTTCCTGTAATGTTTTTACCTGTGAACTCGCAGTAACAACAGATATTTTTGTGGTGCTAACAGAAGCTTGTGTAGTTCATACAAAAATACACCAGAACTACAGTTAATGGAAATGCACTACAAAAAAAAGGCAGCACTACAGCAAAATACCGCGCAACAAAAAACCTGTGGTTACGACAAAACGACAAACCATTTTCGTATTTTGACACGGTTCTGTCGTGTTTTTTTTTTTTCAACACGATAGATGTTGATAAAAAGGTTCCAAGGCTTAAATTCGGAGGATTATATATCACGCCTGTCATTCATTTCCCTTCCATCTGTACAAAGAAGGATTGAATACTATGGGAGGAGATCGTGACTGATTTCAGTTTCACAAAACTAAGTGCACCTCTAAGTGCACATAAAGAGAAAATTCCCCGAAACGATAAATTGAAACACACGGAGATGGCACTAATGAATAGCCAGGTAAAAAAAGCACCTTCTTCATTTTTCAGACAAGCTTCAATAACTGCGTTAACGTGAAAAGGGCTTGTGTGTTGGATAAAAGTACGGTAAGAAGGTTTAGATCCTTTCGAATACTGCATATGTCCCAATAAAGCAAAACTGACAAGATCTTAGCTTTGCATGTTTGGGCTACATCATTCATTGTGCACGACAGTTACAGATGGGAATAGCAAGGCTGTGACGACCAGAAAAAGAGACAAGAGATCTATGCTAACTTAGTAAAGTCTTCTCCTTGGTAAGGTCTTGGTAAGGGGCTATGAATAACTTTTTACTTTTATAGCTTTCGCATTAGAATTGTGCTTTTTTAAACCGACGCAAACTTCTACCCCATTTCCCGCTTCGTCTGTATTGCTTTTTCTAGCAACAACTGGTTTACTGGGGGCAAACGTTCGCTGATGTACACAGGACAATGGTTTTCGATGCCAATGCTGGATGCTAAAAGGCTGCTGCTCATTCCTACATGCACCATTTTATCGCGCGAAGTTCTAGAGTTGAATTTCATTACAGTGTTTTCTGGTACCTTTTTCTAATTCTAAACTCGATGATTTGCATCAATATCCCACGGATTAAGGTCGACATGTCGAAAGACGCAGTTGTTCGGGCCGTCTTACTAAGGTCCTCTTTTTAACTACTGGGGCACCTTCCACTTCAAGGGCGTTTCTTCTACCATACTCAGTCAGTTGTTTCTTAGTTCATTTAAGCTCTTCATCTAGCCCGTAATTTCGTTTTTCGCTTTGGATGGTGCCGCTTTTGATCTCATAGATTTCTTCGCGCAGGCTCCTGACTTCAGCCTTCAATTCGTGGTAGTTGTCATTGACGAACTTATAGCTTTCGTCATGCAGTAAAATTCCACCCTAATAAAATTTACATATTCACGCTGCTCAATTTGGCTCTTCAGTTCCAAATGATATCCACAATTTCGGTTATCACATCTGCTAGAATTTCCGACAGTTCCTTTCAGCATGGATCTTTTTTTCCCCGATAGACTTGGCTAAATCGGATAACACGTCAACTCCGTTCCCACCTGTCGGCAAAGAGAACAGAAAAACACCGCAGATAAAACACTATGTCGAGCAAAGAGCAGTATAGCAGCCGTATCAGTACAGCTAGTTAATACGCACTAAAGAATATCTTCCTGGTATATATTCCTTAGCGCGAAAAGATGCTTTAATTTCGCCGTCAACATAGCCGAGAAGGATGTTCGACTGAGTTTGCCAAGAGTGGAAGCTGAAGGAATTTTATGCTTGAAGGGACCCATTTATTGTTAGCGCGAGCGAACACCCCGCGCTCTCCCGCACATGAGGGACAAGAGTCAGAGGATTATGCTGATGGACTTCCATACTTGTCTATTCGGCGCTTATTTTGTTCTGCATCCTTGGAGCTTCTCTAAGATCGGCCGGGTGATTTGCACACCTCCGTTATGGTTTTTGCACGCCGAAAACCATATAGTGTCGTACTAAAGTTATGCACACCTCCGTTATGGTTTTTGCACGCCGAAAACCATATAGTGTCGTACTAAAGTTCATGCACCCTGATATGTACTCATAGCAATGGTCATTGCAGTTATTTTTGACCTAAAGATAACCGTAATAATTCTGCTTTTTTTGGCACGTCTTCTCTATATGCCATTTAGGTGCGGGCCAGACAGTTTGCCGCCCGACGTTTGCTAGAAAAGCCACTCAGCCGAGTACGCTTGACATATTTTGGAATGCCATCATTCTCGAAACCATACTTGCCAGATAGAACAGGAACATTGCGTCACCTTCCACGCTAGATGCAGCTTGTGAGTTGTAAGCGTCGTTCCAATTCCATAACGTAGTTTTCGGTGCATGTCCAACATTGCAGCGTTCTGTGCTTCTTACGCTAGAATGACTGGCTGGAAATGCAGGAATCTCCTGCGGCCGCTTTCGGGAGAAGCAAGTCGCAACTTGCAACTTACGGAATAGGCAGCAACATCTGTGGCGACATCTATTCGTAGTGCTGCGGACTTTTTCAGCACTCTGGAGCAGCGTTTCCGCGCCAGGTGGCGCGCGAGTGTGCAGAACACGCATAGAACAGAACAGAAGACATATAGAGTCAGGTACCTTGAGATAGACGCGTTGTGCATTGCGTGCGGAGAGGAGGAGGAAACGGCTGAACACTTGATACTTTTCTGTAAAGGGCTTCACCCTACAGTGAAAAGCAGCGGGGTTGATTTGTCCAAGGCATTGGGGTTTAAGGACAGTGAAGGGAAAGTAGATTTTAAGCGGGTAGAAGTAACCAAGCGAAGGTTATCTGATTGGTGGCTAAAATCAAGACAAGAGTACAATTTCACTAGTCATGGCTAGGTGGCTTGAACCACCTCCCGGTTTAAAGGGTTCAGCCACATCCATCCATCCATCCATCCATCCATCCATCCATCCATCCATCCATCCATCCATCCATCCATCCATCCATCCATCCATCCATCCATCCATCCATCCATCCATCCATCCATCCATCCATCCACCCATCCATCCATCCATCCATCCATCCATCCATCCATCCATCCATCCATCCATCCGTCCGTCCGTCCGTCCATCCATCCATCCATCCATCCATCCATCCATCCATCCATCCATCCATCCATCCATCCATCCATCCATCCATCCATCCATCCATGCATCCACATATGCTTTATATGATAAGTATGGTTTCATGCTTTATATGATAAGTATGGAAAGAAGGCTACAAGGGAACAAATCTGGGTTATAAGCTGTCGTACAGATTTGGCGGAGGGGCTGTTGAGCAACGACTACCGGGTCTAATGTATGCGGACGATATTGTACTGTTAGCAGTTAGCCAGGAAGATTTGCAAACTCTGGTTAATTGCTGTGGAGACGAAGGAGACAGCCTACGTTTAAGTTTTAGCACAACTAAGTCCGGTGTGATGATTTTCAACGATACAACTGATCAGTAGCTTACAATACAAGGCCATGAAATACCCCGAGTGGCCGAATACAAATATCTCGGGGTATGGGTAAACGAAGGAAGGGCAGAGGTACATGGAAAAACATGAACTGTCTCTCATAGCAAAAGGGCGAAGAGATGCCGGGATAACGAAACATAGGGCATTGTGGCGGTAAACAGGTATGAAGTACTGAGAGGTATTTGGAAAGGAATAATGGCGCCGGGGCTTACTTACGGGAATGCGGTTCCGTGCTTAAGCGAAGAAGTTCAGTCGAGATTAGAAGTAAATCAGAGAGCTGTTGGAAGATCAGCACTAGGTGCCCACGGGAAAACCGCAAACGAGGCCGTACAGGGGGATATGGGCTGGGCACCGTCGTAAGCACGGGAACCTGAGAGTAAAATACTACACGAAGAACGCATGAGGAAATTGGACGATAACAGGTGGGCAGCTAAGGCATTTAAATACCTATACGGAAAGAGCGCCGACTCACATTGGCTGAAAAGAACTAGGAAGCTAGCCAGTAAGTATGCCAGACACGAGGGCGGAGAAAGGAAGAGCATTAAACGAGAGGTTAAAAACGCGAGAGGTAAAAATCGGATAGATTCAATGGAAAAGAAGCATAGTGTAGAACTATATCGATGCTGGAAAAGGCAAATCAGGAAGGAAGCGTTTTATAGTAACTCAAGAGGCAGTACCCTCCTCTTTGAAGCTAGGTCAGGGTGTCTTAGAACGCGCAGCTATAAAAAGAAATTTAACAAAGAAGATGACACATGTGCTTTGTGTGGTAAAGCTGTAGAAATAATAGAACGCCTCATACTAAAATGTGATGGTATCCATCCCGAAGTCGATGCAGGCAGTCACTCTTCTTGAGGCCCTAGGGTATAGATATAATAATAGTCATGGAAATAAATCTTCGGTGGAAATTAGCAAAAAGCGATTGGAAGATTGGTAGCTCAAAAGCAGAGTGGTGACATAAGGTTAAAAGTGTAGGAAGACGTATTAAAAGAAAATGGCGAATTTTAATAACTTACAACACCGTTAAACAAAAATAAAGGGAAAAAAAGCTGAGCATGGTGGCAACTGCCATCACCCCGTTTCAAAGGGGACGCTCCTACCTTCCATCCATCCGTCCACATAGATTTTAAAGGAATCTTTGCGTTGCTTTACAAAGACCTCTCTAATCCCGGTATTTCGCATGAAAATTGAAAATTGGTTGCCTGGGAAAGGAAATGACGCAGTAACTGTCTCACTTATCTCGGTGGACACCGAAACCGCGCCGTAACGGAAGGGGAAAGGAGGCAGTGAAAGAAGAAAGGGTGAAAGAGGTGCCGCAGTGGAGGTCTCCGGAAAAATTTCTCGAAAACCTGGAGATCTTTAACGTGCACTGACATCGCACAGAACACGGGCGCCTTTGCGTTTCGCCTCCATCGAAACGCTGTCGCCGCGGTCGGGTTCGAACCCAGGTACTACGGCTCAGTAGAAGAGAGGCTTAACCACTGAGCCACCGCGGCGGGTCTTATTTCTCCTGGCTTATTCATTTATTTATTTTGATGTGCCCACTAAGAGCCATATGTCGTTTCAGCGGCTCACTCAGAGCAGTGAAAGAGAAAACAACAGTGAAAAGAATAATGAAAGAATAACAAAACATCAATTAATGATGGAAACGTAGAAATGGCAATGAATAGTAGAAACATATAAGGTGAGATCACTGCAGCAGACATACTGGTGAACATCGTCGATTAGGCATGCTGCAAGAGCTTTCTAGTGATAGTGTTTATTACAAATTTCCTCGCCGAAAATAAAGGTGAAGTATCGGAAATAAACCTCCGGTAGTCGAAATTATTCCGGAGCCCTCCAATACGGCACCTCTTTTTTCCTTTCTTCTTTCACTTCATCCTTTATCCCTTCCCCTACGGCGCGGTTCGGGAGTCCACCAGATGTGAGACAGTTACTGCGCAATTTCCTTTCATCAAAAACCGATTTCCAAAAAAACAATTTTCAAACGCCGATTATATCACTGTGAACAATGCATGTACCATTAAAGTTCCATTAAAGTTCTTCTCTCTCTCTCTCTCTCTCTCTCTCTCTCTCTCTCTCTCTCTCTCTCTCTCTCTCTCTCTCTCTCTCTCATTCGGGAAGATTTGAAAAGTTATTTTCAAAGAGTATTTCATGGTCTTCATTAAACGAGCCTGTTTCATCAGCATATAACAGTTCGTAGCATTGCAGTCAACTGTGCGGCTGTTGCGTCTGCGATTTTGCATAACAAGGCAATGCAAGCTCCCGGACGAGACGGTCTTCCTAATTTATAACTGAGGCGCTTCAGTGTGTAGATCTATCGATTCTTAATAGATCGGTGGAAAGCACATATAATATCATTTCACAAGAATGGAAATCGCATACTGGCTGCTAGCTACCCTACGTTTTCAGCCAGCAGAGGATATTTCATCTTATTAAAGCGTGTTATCGCAAGTTATCTATAGGAGCTCTTGGGAGAACATAAAACGCTCTCTCCACCCCCATGGCACCCGTAAAAATAAGTTTAAAATTAGTACATATTTGCAACAGAGCATGTTTTTTTTTTTTGTTCAGTTGACAGTCTGACGAGTCGGACTGTCTCTCATTATTTTTGTAAACCCTTCACTGGGTTTCGTTCCGCAAGTCATGCGAGAAGTTCGAGCATGTTTGGCTTTTTCCATGCGTAATTGGATAGCTTTTTCCGTCTGTCTAAAAATACAATCTGTTAAGAGCCGAACTATTTCTTCATATACACACTACTCGTTTTCCTTAGAGCTCCATTGTTACTTTGTTAGTGTATTTTCATGCTTTTATGCTTGCCTTTATTCATTTAAACATTTAACATACGCAAACGTGGACAGTGGTTTTATATAGATTTATTTTTTTTTTGCAAATGAGCTGGGTGCCTCAAAAATCTCAAGCGCTAATGATAATGCATCTTTATAGACAGCTGCTCTAACAACTGATCTCTGTTCTGAACTGTGGTTCACGGAGATGAGCAGGAGAAACAAAATGTGACGAATCTTTGCGCTGCTTGCGGATTAATGTACTCTCTTCATAAGCCGGATGTCGAAAGTACATCTAACATGCGTTGAAATTATGCATGTAGTGTGCGATGTCAGTGCACGTTAAGGAACCCCACGTAGTTGAATTATCCGGAGCCCTCTGCTACATCGTCCCTTATAGCATCAGTCGCTTTATGCCACGTTTTTACTTGGACGTGTTTCTGTACTTCCGCCGCATAAATTTGCAGTTATGCCCTAGAATGCTGTAAGAGAGGAGTGCAGTAACGCATGTGCCTTTACTCCTCTCCTAACCTCTCTCCCCCTCCTCGTAACGCTGAATGGGACCGAAGGTCGTTTTTTTTTTTTTTCAATGGAAGGCTTCTGGTGACAGTTACTGCGCGTTACATGTGTTCTTGCAAGTTTCCTCAGAAGCTCGTGTATTATGTCGAAGCTTAGGTGGACGGCTACAAACAACGAGTTTTTTGTGTCAAATGCAAGCTTCTAGACTGAAAGGCTTCCAGTAAAACTGTTCCGCTCGTTATTTTGTGCGTCACGAGGAATCAGAGTGGATTTGTATACACCTCTGCTTAGCTGGTTCGACAGGTCGGTCCTATGTTTTGTTTTCTAGCTTTGCTATTGGGTTCAATGCATGACAACGATTTGTGTCTTCTGTTGAAAGGTTCTTTTTTTTTCTTGACGCATTGCATGAGTAATATGGATGCAATGAAGATTTATAATTTTATGTCGCAGACTTCACAGTGCGGTTGCCCAAATGGTTTCTTTGTGTCTGTATTCAAGTGCACCTTGTTCTTGTGTTCGAGTGGTGCTTAGGACCCAGTGAAGCGAATTTTATTTTCTATCTTCCCTCCGCCCTAAGACAATATGTTCTAAGAACTTCCTGCATAAAAAAATAGACGCTCCCCAGCACTTTCACTTATTCACTTAGCAATAGTGTTATTCTTCAGGGCGAGAAGGACAGGTATCTAGGTGGTTTTTAAAATAATTCCTGGTGGGGCGTGCATGCTTGAGATATCTGTGGTTCTAATTTTCAACCTTGGTTTTTGAAAGAAGTCTGACGAATTATTCTGCCAGTACTGCATGCACTTACGAAATCCAGTTCAAAATATGCGTTGGGACTGTTGGTCGTTGGGATAACTAAGAACACCTTGAAATTTGAACGTATTAAAAAAAAATGAAATGTTTGTATCTTGAAGCTGAAGAAGCTGGACATTTCGTCCTTGATGCTGCAAATATGATTTATACAGTGTAAATGCACAAAAACATATGTCCACTCATACTGTGCCATGAATATTTCCTTTAACAAATTCCATTATCCTTTCTGTATTGCGTTCAGCTTGCTACTACTACAAAACCTAAGCAGATTCGACAAAATATTTACGGCATCTTCTTTTTGTGACAAGATTATTCTGCGAGGACACTTTCTTTCCAAACACGGTGAAAAGATGGAACGAGTTGCCACCAATGGCTTTTGTGCTAAACGATTCAATAACTGTATTTTCTCTTTGTTTAAGGCGAATTTAGTTGTATTCATTCTCTTAATATTTTTTCCGTTCTGCTGTTCTCATTTATTTTCATATTTTGCTGTTCTTGTCACGTGCGCAGCATGGATGTTCCTCCTCATGTGACCGTAGCAAGGCCCGGGGTATGCTTAAAAAGAGAAACGACGAAATATGTAAAAGGTTGGTGCAAGGGCAAAAATCTCATTTTTATGGAGCTGTTTGAATGACGACGACAAGCAGTGGCAGTGTTAAACTTGGAATCTTAAGATTTAACAGGTCTGGCTAAAAAGCACTTGCAAACAGTAACATGCACCTGAAAGATCGAATGAGATATCGCTAAGGGAAATCAAGCACCGCACCCTCCTTTACGACTTGGAATACTGTTGTACAAAGCGGGCGCGCATGGCATCGTCATTTGTCCTCAATTCGCGCAAAAGCCGTAGCGACAACCCCAAAAAACTGCGTACACGCGAATCACAAAGCTTCCTTTCACGATTGCCCATGCGCCAGCCAGACCCACGCGTGCAAAGATTCCGTGCACGCTATATTAAATATGCCGACTGCTGGCGATGCGGTTTGGAGAAGCCTTCTCTGGTGCGTTCCAGCTGTATGCGCAAAACGACGCGATAACTTGCTTTTGTCAATGAAAAGAGAGAAGAGTCAGGAAAGGTAGCAGGAAAGAGACAAGGTGGCAGCTCCCGTTTGAAGAGGCGAAGTGCCTTGGTGCCACGTAGTATAAGGAGGAAGTGTACGCAGGAAAGCAGACGTGTATAAAACAGACAAGAAAACAAGGAAATGGAAATGAGCACGAAGATCGAAGAACAGAACGCACAACGACACCTGCAACGGTTATGCGCAGACGGCAGTTCGCCGCTGCTTTGTCGCTGCGCCTTTTATGCAAAACAACTCGTGCTCAGAGACAGTGCAACCGGTTATTGCGGAAAGTGAGAGTCAGAAGAAGACATCGAGCTCATATTTTCCACTGCCGGAACCATGTCACACCTCGGCTATAGGTCAATGACGACTTCAATACTTGAGACAGCCGTCTGCTCTTTGTGGCGAAGCTTCTGGGCATTAGCCAACAAGTGCTTCTCGAAGTCCTGCAAAACCCCGCTTAGCTGGGCTTCTTGGAGGCGCCTAATGCTTTATAGGGGTGCAGTCGAGCCCACTCATATGAAACGTGACTTTCTGGCGGATTCCGTTCGTTATATTCGATATTCGTAGTAAGTAGACTCCCTGTATTGCAGCCAGAATACTGAGTCCGCCAAAAGTGGCGTGTATTTCAGAATAAATCTGTAATTTGTTCAAATCAGACCCTACCGCGGCGCTTTCCGGGCTCCCCAGAGCGGTCATGTGACCCTCGCCGAAACACTTGGTGCATACAATCCGGGTTAGGGACTAGGCGTAAATGACTGTGATTGAAGCCTTCCCGGCAGCTGGTGACAAGTAGGTCACAATAATAAGATTCCTAGAGGAGAGGGAGTGCTCTTACTGTACATACAATGGCATCGTCAGAGCACAACTCTGAGATGTTGTTCGCACGAGGGTACTGTCATCCGATTCAAGATCCGGCCAGCTGTGCATCAGCGACGCTTTGAAACACATCCTCATGCCTCTGCAAACGTGTTTTAGACAGCGTCATGGCGCGTTGATGGGCCCATGCAGCAACGAATGTACCGCAGCGCTCATGCTCACAGAATGTTAACAGTCGCACTGCGCGCTATATCACGCTGCGTGCACATGAGCAGCCCAAAAGACAACGCATACCAGTGGGCCAGCGTGGCCAGCAAGGCACCCAACATTTTCCAATCGCTGCTGTTAGTTGACCCACAACCATGGGAAGTAGCTTCGCTTATGACACCGTCATTGAGTCGCCCAGCGTTCCTCTGTTTTCACTTAATGCTTTGCACAGTCGGCGCGCGCGCAGGCTGTTGTTTCCGGAGAGCGGTTTCAACGTCACTTGCGGCCCTAAGTGTTTCGCACAAGGCTGCAATAAACAGCTCTTTCACAGCGAATCCACTCCAGCCTACGTTTCGTGGCTTCTGCTCGATTTCGACCGGGAAGAAACAGTGAGCAGTGAGCGACGGCCGCACAAGAGCTTCGTTTACACCACGCATTCGGGCTGCTCTGCTCCGTTTTGTTCGCGACACTGCCGAGACGTGACTCCGAGGCCATCTTCCCAGCGGCGGAAAGGACGCGACCGACGCCGCGGCCTGTTCCCAGAAGCTCGGATTCAACCTCCAATGAGCCGCGCCGCTTGCGCGGCTCGTAAGCAAACCCGCGCCAAGCTGCCGTTCGACCCTGGCCGATCCTCCTGACCCTGACCGACGGCTACGTAATATGACGTGAAAACATAGGGACAATGCGTGGGGACCTGGGGAACTTTTGCTCTACTTATGCAGAGCAGCTCTCTCTTGTTAACAACTCGCAATATGTAACCTTTTGTATAAAGCTCTTCGTCTTCCCGCAGCTTCGCATCTCTGTTGACTCGGGCTCGGCACCACGCCGGAGGCGCCGATGTCGCTGACCAAGTCCCAACAAGGCAATGTTGGATTGGCCTTGTAAGCCACCGGGGAGGGGGGGGGGGGGGAGGGGGGGGGGGGCTGGCCAGTGATTACTTAGCTTCAGTTTCGCCTTTTTATTACTTTTTTGGGTTGACATGTTTCCGGAGCGGTGTCCCGTGGGCGAAGATACGTTCCTCGATATCTGCGCTTAATAGCAGCACGAGTTTTTAATTTCCAGGGGCGAGTTTAAGCCACCACCTGGTTCGTTAAACCAAGGGTTGTTGCCACAGCTGTTCATTTCCGTGGAGGTCTCTTGGAGGGCTCCGGATTAATTTTGACCACCTGGGGACCTTTAACGGGGGCTGACATCGCACAGCACGCTGCCGCCTTTTTGCGTTTCGCCTGCATCGAAACGCGGTCGCTGCGGCCGGGTTAGAACCCGGGAACTCCAGCTCAGTAACCGAGCGCCCGAGCCACTGAGCCACCGCGGCGGGCACTTTTCGTCTGCGTTTAAGATGTTTCAAGATGAATTATGAGCCTTGCTATAGACGTGTAAGCTTCTTTTGAGGGACTGTATTTGTGCGAGAGGACTGAGCGGGGCTTGTAATCATTCCGCAGCAGTATTCAAACCTAACTTTTTTTTTCTACTGAGGGTAGCAGATTTCCAACCGCAGCATCATCCTGGTTAACTTCCCTCTCTTTCCTCACCTATCTTTTCTCGCTATTTCTTTGGAACCAACGATAAAAGAAGGAACTTACTCCAAAAAAGAACGTGGACATTGTCTTAATTAAAGCACATCTAAATGAAAAGACGCAAAGTGAAACGTAGATGCCCAGGTGAACTTCCCGAGAACAGAACAACTTCTCAAACCACAAAAAAATGCAGAAATGCAAATTAAATCCCTATTATACCTTTTAAGTTAGGTTGAGCGCGAAAGTTCAAGTCATACCGATGCACCACTAAGGTGCGGCAAGCTGCAACACTAAAACAGCGAGAACAAAGGTTCCACATCCGCCGCACTGCGCTGCGAAAGCCAGATCTATAGAGGAAATATATGGGCTACGTAACTTTTGTATTTAAGGCAGAAAGCTGGGAAAGTTGGTGTTTAGATAGAGAAGAAAGTACCAGCGCTAAATCACAGGGCGAAGGAAGGAAAGACAAAACTAAGTCTCGCTGTTTCCAAAGTTTGTGTTTTGTCTTCTCCCTTCGTCCCTGTGGTTCAGCGCTGGTACTATGTTATATCTTCTCTATCGCAACTTTTGTACTCGTTTCGAAAAGATGGTCTAAGTCTGTGGATTTCCACACACACACACACACACACACACACACACACACACACACACACACACACACACACACACACACACACACACACACACACACACACACACACACACACACACACACACACACACACACACACACACACACACACACACACACACACACACACACACACACACGCACGCACGCACGCACGCACGCACGCACACACACGCACACACACACACACACACACACACACACACACACACACACACACACACACACACGCACACATGCACACACACACGCACGCACGCACGCACGCACGCACACACACACACACACACACACACACACGCACGCACGCACGCACGCACGCACAAATACAAAAGTCTTCAAGTAACGCCTGAACTTGTGCTTGTTGGTTCACTATTTGCGAACTGTATGGAGCGCTTTGTTCTCAGAGACTTATCTATACCTTCTCTTCTACTGCTCTGCAGCTCCGCAAACATCCGCGGCTAAAGCTTCGCAAGCGTCAACAGCATCCACGTATAGTCACTGATCGTTCGTAGAAATACACCCGCGGAAAACTATCAGTGAAATTGAGACGCATTTGGCGCTTGCTTTAAAGCGATATCCGGCCAGTCTGGGCGCCGAACCCCCTCCACTTGGCGCCTCAGACAAGGCGCGTCGCCGCAGCGTCCACGGCGCGGCGCCCCCGACGCGGCTGCGGCTGGCAACGCTGCCGACGGCACTCCTCGGCCCGCGCGCCAGGTGTAATGTGACCGCGGCGCGGTGCGGAAGCAGGGGCGCGATGTCTTCGCAGGAGAGCGCAGCCAAGGCCCGGCGCAAGCGTCGCAAGACCGGGCCGGACTCGCGCTTCAGCTGGGTGGTCGCCCTGGCGTGCGGGGGCGTCAACGTGTTCATGCATGCGTCGGGAAAAGTGGTGGGCCTGCTCTTTTTCGGCATGCTCGAGGAGTTCTCCGTGAGCCGGGAGACGGCCGCCTGGCCGCTCGTCCTCAACAACACGCTGCTCAACCTCGCAGGTGGGTAAACGCTGATCCCGGCTCATGCGTGTACGCGCAGTTACGCGCCTGAAGGTCAGTGACAATGAACGAGAATGTCGAAAGGCGTCAGTGAACGTCATAGAGGTCTTGCCGCATTGCCCAGGAGTATATTCAGGACTTCCATTCCGGGAGACTGCTGTGAAAAGTTTGGACGCTGGGTGGCGAAAGCTGGGTGGAAAGAGGATGTACTTCTATAGGAGTGTTGACAGAATGGTGTATCAACCACGGGGACTCAGGGGGCCGATGTTGTCTCAACGAAGGACTCGCGGAGCCCCGTCTATTTGCGGGCATCACAGGATGGCGATTTTCGGCCCCGTACTATGATGATCCATTCAGTAACAGATTTGGCCGCGTGCGACCAACCGCGAGTGTGACAGGTTTCTCGTTAGATGCGTACGGAGGGCGCGTAGCTACTCCAAAAGAGGACAGCGATCTGTCACAATGTTACGCTGACACCCTTTCCCTGCATGGCAGCAGCCAGGCCATCTCGCTGTTGGTTGCAACCTTTCACTGCAACCAGATGAATGCCTGGGCTGCTTATCGAGTCCATGGGTGGCCGCTCTCTGATCAGCGGTGCGTACTCAAGGGCACGCCCTCGCGTCTATAGCCGAAAACGGCGCGTTCTGCAGGTAGGCGCACACACACGAATGTTTGCCTACAGGAACGCCAGCGATATCGGCTGAACCCTGTGCCTCCACTATCGGTCAGCGTGTCTATCGGGCACAGGCTATTGGGAGAAGGCAGCGTGCAAGCATTCTGGTCGCGGGGTGCTCTTGCACGACAGGTGCATGGGCATCGCGGAAGAAAGGTGCTCTGGAGGCTTCTCCGTCTTTTGCAGTGGG
Source organism: Amblyomma americanum (assembly GCF_052857255.1). NCBI lineage: Eukaryota > Metazoa > Arthropoda > Arachnida > Ixodida > Ixodidae > Amblyomma > Amblyomma americanum. Next base: position 13,306,156 of record NC_135498.1, on the reverse strand, counting down.
AATCTGGGGCACATGGTTCCTTTCGGAGCTGTACCTTTCGGATGGTGTCAAAGGACAGTATTGCAAGGCACAGTGCGTCCTTCAGCCTTCGTGCGTGTTTCACTCAACGTTAGAGGCTTTTAAGCATCTCATACAATCAGGTCACACATTAGTCGATTTACAAATACGCCTCCAGCCGATCGCCGACTGAACGCTGCGGAATGTAGTAACAATAATGGGACCACCACTCCAGTTAAAGATAATGCATTGTTGCCGTGCAATTGGCTACTTTGCGCTGTGTTAGCAGTGTGGTGGAATTCATTTTTGTCTATGGGACATACATTGAAAGCAGCAGGCCTTATACGCACCGAGTACAATCTAAAAGCGATGATATTATGGAAAGGTAGGTTAAATGTGCAGAGCAATAGCAAGAATCTCCTTGGAATATCCCCTCCTCCCCAGCCTGTTTGACTTTGGCGCTAGTTAGTGATTAAGATAAGCGTTCAACAGAGTGCTCGTATGGAAGCGTTGCGGGCAGTTGCCATTGGTCGAATTTTACTTGTAATGCACCGCTTTCGAAAGAAGCAAAATCTAAATCGTGCTGGCCTGCATTACAACCTACGAGACCGAGGTTAGATGCTGACATCGGCGCTCATTTTCTTCATTCAGAACAATTAGAGCCCAGTGTCTTCCCTTAGCGAGAATAGATGACAAGTGAGAACATTGCTCGTAGTACAAGTGCCGCTTGAAGAAATCGGTAACGGCACGTGCTGACCATTTCTTCAAAATATTAATGTCACTGACACATTATTAATGATAACATGCCTAATTTTTTTATGTCAAGAGTCTTAATCTGGAGCTACCGTTATCATATAGTGCGTCCATTGTGTAGAAAAGTAGCTGCACAATCTTAGATTGCACCGTTAGAGCGAGTTATTTTGGTCGCGCAGTATTTAAACGAGCCTTCCATCATTTCTTCATTTTTCGGTGAATAAATGAAGTTACGTTACAACACGTGTTTGCCAACAGGTTTTAACTTTCTAGGAGGTGAGCCGGTGACAATAGCGAAAATATATTGATCGTTGACGTCCAACAGGCAGACAAGGTGAAGTGTTTGCCACAACAAGATAAGATAGGAGCGCTTAGCATGAGTTTTTGACAGGTGCACGACTATACAGATAGTCGTGGGCCGGAGGAAACAGACTTGTCGTGATGCTTGCAAACTTAGAGCGCAGGAAAGTTTAAAACATTTATAGCGCACCTGACGCTAGTGTCCTCCCCAGTAGCTGTGCTTTGCTCAGTAATGAAACAATTGATGCCTGAGTTCCTCGACTTCCAGTGCCTCACTCCTTGCGCTAAGCTAGAAACAAAATGGGGTCAGTGATAACATGAGGCCTTGTCTAGACAGCGGCCGTCGGGTCCCATTGGAAAGGGTTTTGTCGACTGAACTGCTGAGAGGATAGCATCATCCTTGGTTGACCTGGCGTTCGAGACACTAGAGCATCTGTAGAACACACGGGTGTGCTCTATAGCAAGGCGGTTCGATGCGAACCCATTGCAGCTGTTCGACACAGAGAGGCGAGGAAGCTTTCCTCCATGGTTGGTCAACGTCATCCCAACCCCCTTCTGCAATGTAACGGCCACAAGGTGGTGCAGCGACCTCCGCAGATTACATCAGACGGAGAACGACCGTAAGCAGCGTCAACGCATTTCTTGTCGTCGCCCTTAGGTGGCAGGGCGAGCGGATGCACGGCTCTTTCGCTTGCGTTGTGGGATATTTGATGCATGCAATGATCCCATCGCCGAGTTTGTAAACCTCGTATATCTGGCCCTCCGGTAACAACAACGGTTTGTACTGGTTGAGCTACGTAGGCCCCCTTATTTATATCTGCCACTGAAAGGGTAAACCCTCTTAAGCTCATGACGCTGCATATATTTTATTACCCAACTTTTTCACCAACACTACTCTGGGTTATTAGCCATAAACACGGTTCTTTTTTTTTTGCGGGAACGACATAAACGGCTTCTAACGCGTTAGTAACGAGCGATCAGAGTTAGTGAAATATTAGGAAGAAACTACACCTTTTTTACTGCCAGTTTCAGGAGCGTAGTAGAAATTAACAGTGTAATGGGAATTTAGATTTAGTAACAAGCTACAGTTACTAGTTTGTCATTAACATCCTTGAGGGCGGAAAGCGTAGATGACCTGTCCAGACAATTACTTTTCTTGCTTGCTGTCAAGGGGGCATCACGTGGGCGGCGTAGTCTTGGAAACCGATGTCCACAGCAGCCGATAAAAGGGGCTATAAAAGCACGAAGCTGTCGCGTTGGCCTTTCCCCGGCGACTCGTAAAACGTACGACGTCACCGAAAGCCTGCGTGTCATTCGGCTGCAGTGTCTCGCGCAGAAAAGAATTTATGCCGTCAAATACGCCAGAACGGCGGTTCTGAGCCTCATAAATGTCAAGAACTCTAGCTCCTTTAGCAATGAAGGGGTGAGGAAGAGTAGTTATGTAAGGAAATTGTGCATTAGATGGCCCATCAAGAGCATAAATCGATCTTGTTGCAAAGATATACAGAAAAAAGAAGCTATGAAATGCTTGAAACCCGCCGCGGTGACTTAGTGGTTAAGGCGCTCGTTTACTCATGATCCGGAGTACCCGGGTTCGAGCCCGACCGCGACGGCCGCGTTTCGATGGAGGCGAAACGCTAAGGCGCCCATGTGCTGTGCGATGTCTGTACACGTTAAAGGTCGCAAGGCGGTCGAAATTATTCTGGAGCCCCCCACTACGCCACCTCTTTCTTCCTTTCAGCCGCCGCGGTGGCTGAGTGGTTACGGCGCTCGGCTGCCGGCCCGAAAGACGCGGGTTCGATCCCGGCCGCGGCGGTCGAATTTCGATGGAGGCGAAATTCTAGAGGCCCGTGTACTGTGCGATGTAAGTGCACGTTAAAGAACCCCAGGTGGTCGAAATTTCCGGAGCCCTTCACTACGGCGTCTCTCATAGCCTGAGTCGCTTTGGGACGTTAAACCCCCATAAAACAAACAAACAAAACATCTTTCTTCCTTTCTTCTTTCACTTCCTCCTTTATCCCTTCCATTACGGCGCGGTTCAGGTGTCGGCCGATATGTGAGCCAGATACTGCTCCATTTACTTTCCCCCAAAACACTTCAATTTTTCAAACGCTTCAATGTATTTATCTAGGTCAGTCATATGTTTCGTCCCAGCAGCAACTTTTAAAGAAATGCTCTTCACTTAGTACGGCGTGATCCAGGTGGTATGATAGATTCCAATAAACACGCGCGGTTGTAATCTCAAATTGTTGTCCAGCCGAAGTAAGCGTAAGGTGCTGAACGGAATGTCAAGATATGCGAGGACTCTAGAGTCGTCTTCACCGTGCCCTCAAAGGTTCTAGAAACCAGCATTTGAGAACCAACAGCACCTCCATTCAGCTGCATTTGACCTACCAGCTTCATTATTTTTTTTTCAATATGCTGCCCATAAAAGGTATAAGTGCGAAGCGTTACATGTGATGGCGTACTCAAGGCAAGGTCCGGATTTTTCATGCCTACTGACTGGAATCGTCCTCTACAAACGTATACAAGCGTATGAGCCTTTAAGTTAACGCGACCTACGTAAATTTTTGGCTCTTTTGCGCAATTCACTGCCGTACTGTGCAATTTTTTCCCACGAGATAATTTTTTCTGTCGATGTCTCGGAGATGTGAATAGATGGAAAACACTCCACTCAACGAGAACGGCGTACAGTCTCAGTACGCCTTGACAATAACGCTGTGGGCCTTTTTTGTTTTTGCAAAGCTTTCCCTCATTTCCCATCGACAGGTGGAAACGGCGGCATACTTACCCCGTACTATTGTGCGCGGGTCCAATCCCACTTGGGAAATCGCGCTACAAGCGAGGCCACACGGGTCTTGTGTACTCGAGGCACAGCTCTCGTGGGGGGCTCGCTCAAGCGTATCAGCGACGGCTGCATCCGTTATCGCTGGCGCCCATTAGGAACGCTTATCCGTAACAAAGGAACGGCGTCGCCCTGTGCGCCCGTTGTGAGGCGAACATGATCCGAGCGATACGCGCTAAAACGCTTCTTCCTGCACGCGGGGGTGCTTCTCTTTCTTTTTGCTCTCTGTTGTGGGCTCAGAAGTCGTATTGCGAACAGCCCGAGCTCGAGCTGCTTCCTGTTGTCGTCGCGCTGGTTTCGAAGGGGTTTCTATCTGCAAACTTCCGTACGGCGACAGTAAACATTGCGCGAAAGAACGTGCCCTTCGAGCAAATATTTGAAACCCGGGTGTAGCCTAGCCGCACTATGGCTCTTCTGATTCCATAGAGCCATATTGTCCAGCCTTCCAGAGCATGGAGTTCAAAACTCCGCCCATTTAGAGTCATCATCATCACCAGCCTGACTACACCCACTGCAGGGCAAAGGCCTCTCCCATGTCTCTCCGAGTAACACTGTCCTGTACCAGCTGCGTCCACCCTATGCCTGCAAACTTCCAATGTCATCCGCCAACCTAACCTTCTGCCGCCCCTGATACGCTTGCCTTCTCTTGCAATTCACTCCGTTAAGGGCCAGCGGTTATCTCGCCTTCGCATTACATGCCCTGCCCAAGCCCATTTCTTCCTCTTGATTTCGACTTGCATGTCATTAACCCGCGTTCGTTCCCTCACCCACACTGCCCGCTTCCGGTCTCTTAACGTCACACCTATAATTTTTCTTTCCATAGCTCGCTGCGTTACCCTTAACTTAAGCTGAACCTTATTCGTTAGCCACCACGTTTCTGCTCCGTAGGTGAGTACTTGCAAGATACAGCTGTTGTATACTTTCTTGACGGATATCCGTCACAAAAGACGCCAAAACCTTAGCAAGTATAGAGTGTTTGCCTTTGAGAGTGCGCCTAACTGGCCTTTACTACACAACTTCGCTTTTCGCTTGTCCCAAAAACATCGTCACGCCCTTGATTGAGCCCCAGCAAAGGAGCGTTGCAGAGAAGAATGATAAGCCCCTCAGAGTACGCTGTTTGCTTAGGTCGCGTAACGTTCATATTGTTTGCCCGGCATGAAATAATCTATGGCCGGTGACGCGCATTATCTTGGACTGAATACGTGCCCCTCTACACGTACTTCGAAGAGTGAGGGGGAGAGAGAGAGTGTGCAGCGCCTACGCCATCCATACGTAGTACGTGTTCGCTGCAAATATAAGTAACACCGGCCTCTTCATAGTCAAAACAGATCTCATTTTTAGAACGTGGTGATACAACTGCTGTATTGTACACAATAGGAAATCCCCAGCCAATGCAACAATGGACGGAACCTCCGGTGTTAAAGCGAAGTAAAAAAAAAAAGCAGGCATGAGCAAGCAATCGTGTATCGGCACCGACGGGCATGAATGAACAAGATGAAGTTTTAGTTTCGGGTTAAATTCACTTCTGCTCTACATGTGTTGAAAAGTTGTATTTTATGTTTTGGATTTATTTCTACAGTAAGAGGCTGACGATTTGAAACGTTGTAAATCTTGTGGAGGCGAATATTCAAAGAAAAAACTTGTTTCCAAACGACGTACCTAAAACATGGGGACTAATTTCTGCATAGCCGGTACGCACCGTATAGGCAAAGAATGTATTTAGGTCAGTAATAGAGGTTTCCCCTCTATTATTCAGTTAATGGGGTCTCTTTCTTTATTATAAGAGGCATGCATGTGTGTGTTTCATGCAGTTCTAGAAGTAGACTTCCAACTTCAAACTAGAAATACAGACATACACTTTGAAGAGAATAAGTCACATGCCACTCCTACGTTGACATTCCTTGCAATGAATATTCTGGCTGACCTTTCTTTTTAGATAAAGATATGAAATGAATAAGAGCTGTTATCGGTGGCAGACGTCATTCCCGGGAACGACGCCAAGAAGCGTTGTTACTTTTTCGGGCTGCAGTGTGCTTCAAGAGAAAAAGCGACACCCGGCCTCTGAAACTCTTAAACTCTGCGACCAACCGCAGGGTCACATTCTGTTTTACCCCACCGCACGGCTTAAAAGTATACACGGCAAAATTATTTTTGAAAAGTATTTGAATCACATTACTCATAAATTTTGTACTCACTGCGCGAAAGTAACTAGATTACATTATTAATTACTTTTTACACAAATTAATGACATCGCATTACATTGACTTGCGAAAAGCAATGCAATTAATCTTAAAATCACTTTATATATTTATACAAGCAAACAACTAAATAGAACAAAATAAAAAACATTCTCTCTGGACGTGACGCACACATTCTTTGGCCTTCCCGCTAAATTCTGCCTCACCCCCCCCCCCCCCCCCCAGGTCCATCTTTCCTAAAGATTTAAAAGATAAGACAACACGAACAAAACACTGAAGACAGAAGTATGGCCAAGCACTCGTCACTGTTGCTATGCTCAAGACAGAAACGTATGACGAAACCAACGCCTTGAGGCCCGAAGCTGCCTCCAGTGTTTCAGTACAGCGAAGCAGGGTATGTAAGGCCACCGCCGTGCGAAAAATATGAGCTGCGGAGGAAAAACGCTAAGGCTCCCGTGTGCTGTGCGATGTCAGTGCACGTTAAAGATCCCCAGGTGGTCGAAATTATTCCGGAGCCCTCCACTACGGTATCTATTCTTCCTTTCTTCTTTCACTCCCTCCTTTATCCCTTCCCTTACGGCGCGGTTCAGGTGTCCAACGATATATGAGACAGATACTGCGCCATTTCCTTTCCCCCCCCAAAAAACCAATTATTATTAAAACCAATTTTACTGCTGAACCAGGTTAGAGAGCGAAAGCTGTGTTTGTATCGGGCGAGTAGACGCGGCTTGGCGTCTGTAATGTTGAGTGCATTCCTCACACTGGATAGGCAGCGCGTCCACCCTGCCACCCTGGCAGGCGGCAGTTAATGGTTGATCGCGAGAGGTTGATCACCCAGTGAACACTGCGGCCTATTCACAGCGCCGTTAGTGCTAATGCATGCAGCCCACATCTCTCTCTCTCACCACGGCCGCCCCGTAGTACCTCAAAGCGCGATTGAGGCGTCCACTCAACCAGGGAGCCAGTTATGCGCTCTTCCTTTCCTCAAAATAATCGAAGTCTAGAACATTGGCAATGCCAATGAACGCCGACGGACTATAGAAACAGAGGCGAGCGGTCGGTTTCGGCGGCGGCGGCGACGGCTGAGTGACATCATAACTGTCACGTGGTTTAAAATTTGCCCCGGTAGCCTGCACGCGGGAATGTGCTGACTTGTGCATTACTGCCCGTTTCCCCGCACCTAGTGGTGGCGAGCGTAACAGAGCGCCGCTGTGAGCCGACGCAGAGCCTCAGCGCGCGCTCTTGGCTCATTATAACTCTGACGTGCGCCAGCTTGCAATCTTGCTGCTTCGGAGGATGCTCTCAACGCGTGCACTCCTGCCTATCTCTCGTAAAAGCGCAGACGGCGACCAAACAACACAGGACACCGGTGGTTTCGGACGCAGAGTCTCATTAAGAACTCTTTCGTACATACTTGCTGATCTCTTAACTGGCGCAGGCTTGCCACGCGTCGTTTCTGATTTCCACGTGCCCTGGCGTGCATGCGGGAGACCAGTGCTTTGCCGACGCAACAAGCACTGATAAGTTTTAGGTAATGTAATTCCTAAAGGGAATAATTACCACCGCGAAGAATTACTGTGGAAAAGGTATTCATTAAATTAATAATTGCTGGAGCAGGAAAGTTATTCAGTACATTAAAAATTACCGCGAAAAGTAGCTGAACTACTGTAAATTACTTCGTTAAATTTATTGATTGTGGTTTGAGGCATAGCCTTTCGCAAGTGTAAGTGTGCCTTTGTTTTTGTGCGTATTCCTGGCAATCGAGACATACGGACATAGAATAATTATTCTAATTGCTGCAACATCTTTTGCAAAGTCCTAGCTGTGTTTCTTTTTGTTATTGTCTTTTTACTTTTGTTCCATATTCACTTGTTTGGGTATGTGTATATTACTTGCCACACAGATCCTTGCAGTCAGTAAGCTTAGTTTTTATATAATCAAAAATGTGTTCATTTTTTTCATGTCGCTGGCTCAAATGTCTGCTTTTATTTCGTGTCGATCTATATTTTCTTTGGGGTGTGGGAATTAGTAAAGCCATCTGATCAGGTCTTTTTCCCCAACCTCCCCATCACCTTGATGGAAAATAAGGGTTGTTATTAATTACCGCCTTATCTTTTTAGTGGCTATGACGTTCGGCTGCTGAGCCGAAGGTCACGGGATCGAACCATAGCCGCGGCAGTTGCATTTCTATGAAGGCGAAATGAAAAACTCCTGTGCGCTGTCCGATGTCACTGCACTTTAAAGAGACCCAATGTGTTATAAATTAACCCGGTGTTCTTAGCAGTATTCTACGATAACTTCTGATACTTTCGACAACCTACAGAATTCGCCTCCTAATCACTTTGGCCTAACCCTGAACACGCTCGGTGCGTTTTCTGCTGTGCCTGAGATTAGCTTTCAGACCGGCTATAGACTCAAGCTAGTTGTTCTCCCGTTCGCGAACCATGCCTCATCATTGACCTCGAAGAACTCCTGTAACCTCCACCTTTGCTAATCACGTGGGATGGTGTGCGTGGGCGGTGCTACTCATGGTCGCACAAGGACGAATAGCTTTTTAGGCGCTTCAGACTTCATACAGGACGAAACCATGGTTTTTAAAATCGATGCAATGCGAAGTCCATCATCTATGTGCATCCTTCTCCGAGTGCTTAAAATGAACGGCATGAATGCGGCTAGATTGAGATCTTTACTACAGTTTGAACCGTTGTAAAGCATATTTTTATCCTATTCGTTTTACGAAAATCCTTACTTGTGCCCAATAATATATGGATTCTCTCGCTCCACTGTGTTTAAAATGCCTAGCCGCCGGGCGCTTTTGCCAAAGCAATGCAGAAGCATCTTTAAGCAGCGCGAAACACAGGACGTAGAGGAAGAAACACGAGACGACACGAGCGCTGTCTAACGACCGTGTTAGATAGCGCTCGTGTCGTCTCGTGTTTCTTCCACTACGTCCTGTGTTTCGCGCTGCTTAAAGATGAATCCATTCCAACTCGCCCAGTTTTCTGTTCTCGTCAACGCAGAAGCATAGAACTGTTGGAAATTCTGTATTCTTGTTTCTCACGTGATTGGAAAACTCAGCGAGAATACGCAAATGGCATATGCATAGCGAAGATAACAAAAAGTCCCTGCCAGCTCCTGCCACTGCGTCCCATCCTGAGTGCCGTCGCGACAGCACTAGCTTGGGTCGACCTTCTGCTGAACTCTCCAGCCTTCCGAGAAGTCTTTCAAAGCTACTACACAACAGGGCCGAGGTTGAGGCAGCGACAACGAAATGATAAAAAAGATAAACTGTCCTTCGGAGCTGCCAATTAGCAACGGCGGCTTGAGAATTGTCTTCGTGCAAAGGCACTTTAGGTCGCCTACGCAGCAGCGGCAGCCCGCGCACGGTGAGAACAACGAGGTCATCCATCTTCGTGTAACGTCCCTGTCACGAGGTTCCCCTTGGCTTGCGTTGCAACTCATGTGAAGTTAAATAAGTTACAACAACGGAGGAGACTAAACGGCAGGGATATAACCACTGCGATTCAAGTTCGTCCCGTTGTGCACATTTATTCGTGGTGTCAGCTGCGGCGAATTGGTTTCACGCGAATCCATAGACTGCATTCTTGGTTACCAAGTTCACGGTCACCGCTTCCATGGTTAGGTTTTTAATGTGTTTCTACGTCATTCAGTCTTCATCTCAAAGTCACCGCGGCGTCGATAAAAAACGAAAGCAAAAACAAAGCTAATAACTGATGTACGCCCTGTTTTTACTCACTTCCGGACTGCAGTAAGTACCACACGTGTGCGGGAGGTGCGGGGTTTGATCCCCAGTGCCGCCGGGTACCAACCGGTTATACAATGGGTACAAGCTTCCCCCTGCCTAGTGCTCGGCTCCTTTAGGGTGAAATGCTTTCGAAATGGGTCTTTGACCCCACCTTGAGGAGAAGAAACAACCTTGTGCCATGGCGCTCTTTGGCCAAAGCTTCCCATGCGCCATAAAGTTCACCATCATCCTCATCTGTAAATGTGAACTTGTCTTCAAATGCTAGGCTGGTGCTAGAGCGCGGAATTGCAAGGCCTCCTTTGTTTAATAATAAAGGTATGATTGGTTAGATCATATGTATTGCTGCAGTAGGCATGAAGAGGACCCACTAAATTGAAATGCAAGCAGTAATTCCTACCATGAGCCATGTTGTTATGAAACAAACGGCACCGGATCTTTACTCACAGAAAAAATCCTGGTAAAACACCCTGAATGTTTCATTTGCAAAGAGCGAAACGAAGTAGGCGCTAGTGGTAACGGTAATCAGGAGCATCGGGACGAGCACGACGTTAGGAAAACTCTGACAAGTATGAATGCTAAGCTGGAGACCTTATTACAGCTGCTTTGAACAGTGAATGGTCTCGATGACTTCATTTAAGTGGTGTTCACAAAGTATGACGATGTTTTGAAGCTACTTGACCAGCTCAATTCAGAAGTGAAAGGCATGACTAGTGACGGGCGCCTTGAAACCGTTTAAAGAACTGAGATATCCGGTGCTGTAGCTCAGCTGAAAGATGTAGTAGTGCGTAGCGAACAAAAGTTTGAAAATCACTCTATTAAGGAAACAAATCAGGAAAATTCTGACGACACCTAACCTACCATTGAGAGTACCATGCGATTGCATTACATATATCCCCCCCCCCCCCCCCCCCCCAAGCAAGTTATCCTGGTTCATAAATTCATAGATCGCGGGGAGCCCTGGTGGAGTATCTGTTTTAGATACAGTAACCGGTGGGACTTGTGAGTCCCATGTTGCTCTTACCGAGCTGCCGTAAGGCTCATTTTCCCACAAATAGTTCTTCTGGCGGCTGTCTGCCTCTCGACCAAATGAGCTGATGCGCAGTGCCACGGACACATGACAATTGCTATGGCTTTGTTTGAATTACTTTCATGGCCACCTGCCATGGCAAGCACGTCACCCACAACCCGGTGAGCAGGTGGGCTACCTGCTTTTTCGTAACACGGACGGACGGACGGACGCCACCTTTTCTTAAGAACGGAACCTCAAATGCTATCGCCTTAAAACTTGTTACGAAAGATCGACCAAGCTGCTTCAAAACTAGGAGTCCCCATGTTGCCGGCTAGTGATATCGCCCAGTTCAGGCGACCCTATTGTGACACTATTGTCAAGTTTTCAAGCTGTGAAGTTCGTGTTTAGGAAATGGACATAAACGAACTGAAGAAGGCCGACGGTAGCGTGGACACTTTTGTTGTGTAACTCCTGACTATGAAGTTGTTTGCTTCAATTTCGATCCTACTATTGTTGCGGTATGTTGTAGGCCTCCTGGAGGCCGCATTGCGGAGTTGTTTTCTTTCGTCGATATCTTTTTGATTTGTGTGAACTGCGGCAAGTATGATGTAACTTTGAGTGGAGATTTCAATGTGAACCTGCTGTCAGGTAGCAGTGCGACGACAAATTTTATTCTACTATTATCCCCAAATGGCTGCGTTGACACAAACATGACACTGACAAAGGTTACTGTTAATGCAGTCCAACCCTACTTGTAACGAACTTGACGGTCTTGCGGATTTCGTTCGTTGTATCCGATTTTCGTAGTAAGTGGACTCCACGTATTACAGCCACGAATACTAAGTTCGTCAGAAGTGACACTCATTTCTTTAAAACCGCGTCATGCGCATCTATTGTTTCAGTTACCCTACCTCAGTGCTTTATAGGCTCTCTATGGCTGTCATGTTCCCCTCGTCGATACCCTAGCTTGCTCCAACAACGTACTTTAGGGAGAGAATATAACTAATCGTGGTTGAAGCGAGCGGCGACAACTGGTGCAGGTCGGCCACATTCGTCAGATTCCTAGCGGTAGATGAGCGCTCGAACAATACGCACGAGCGCTTCGCCAGAGCAAGGCTGTGTGATGTTTGTCGTCCGCGCGAACGTAGTCATCCGATGCCACATCCGGCCAGCTATGCATCAGCGACGCGGTGCCACAAATCTGCACGCTTCTGATCGCGTGTGTTTTCGACAGCGTCATCTGTCCTTCCTGGACTGGTGCAGCGCGGCCCACGTGCTGCGACAAATGTATCAGCTGCACTGTATCAGTTAAGCTTCGCATTTTAACGGTAGAACGCGAAAGCGTTATCGGGTACCATTCGACTCGCTTACTCAAGTACCCAATTAAAAATTAGCATACTCGCTGTCGCTCATGTACGCATCAGTACATGTCGCTAGGCAAAGACCACAACTCGCCAAATAGACACACCTTTATTCAGCCTGAAACCAACGAGCATTCGAGGCCTATTAGTAACGTGCCCGTCTCGCAGTCCAATTGTACTGGGGTTCGGTTCCCACCCAAACCCAAGTTACCCGATTTGCTTTTCAGCTTAATTTTATTAATCGTTCGTTTCCATCGAGAATTTTCTCTCACTGCCGGGTACGACGACACTGGCTTTCTCTGCGACACAGAACTCGTAACGCTATCGTGTTATATGAAGGGGCTGACTATCATGGTTGGGTATAATACTTAAAAACAATATCTTCAATGCCTTTAAAAATTAGATGCCTTTAAAAATTGTTTTTCCGATATCGGTACAAACTACAGGACCGAATTGATTTCTGATATACATACTCGACACTATCGCTGATAGTTTAGAAGATCGCTAAAATTAGCAGCATTATTTAAATCTGATAATATGATTAGCTAAGGTAAAAACTTCTCCATGATTTCAGGAATTTTTAGTTTATTCGGTATAGCACACTGTTTTCAAAAGGGTTTAAACTAATCCGGCCACAGGGATTTCTTGAAACTCTACTGACAGCGCAGCTCGTTTGTTTAGAACTTACAGCATCAGCCTGAAGCCATGATAACGTTTAAAGGATATCTTCCACAAACAGCCTAGAAATCTTTTTTTTTTTTTGTAAGCTAACGTTCTTCAAACCTATCTGTGATCATTTGACTTTTTTTGACTTCTTCATGTAATATCCCATATCTAGGGCCCTTGAGGTGTATTCTAAATAAAAAAATTATATTAAACTTGGAACTTTTTCTGACGTTTTTCTTTTGTTACTGCACGCATTTAACAGGCTGTCTGTGTCATTGCCCTGTACTAAAAGTCGCAAGATGCGTACGCATGAGAAAACCCGATTGGTTTTTCTCCCGCACTGTGTTTAACAGACAGCTAGGAATAAAATTAAACATAGAAGGGCTGGAAATTTTTATTATGCAGCACATATCTTCCTCATCTCTGTTATATAGATGTTAGTTTTATTTAACGGCCCTAAGTAGCAACATTTGCTGAAACCGCCGTTTCGAAAGAGGCCCACGATGAACAAACGCACGCTATAAGCGAAAGAAATGAAAAAAGCCTCTCTGCAAAAGCAGATGCCCTGTTGTGTTTTAAAGCGACAGACTGTGAGTGAAAAAGCGGGTGATCCACCTGCCACCTAAGTCACGTGACCTTGGCACGTCATCACAACCTGCCCACTGCGGCAGGTGGCTGTTAAATAAATAGGCGCGAGAGTTTGCTCGGGAATATCAACCTTAATATCACACGGCCCACCGGTAGCTGAGTTTGAAACAGCCACCTGTTGGGGCAGTGACGCATCGCTTAACCTCTGCGCCACAATGTCAGGTGTGTTATGAGGGCTCCTCGAGATCAATGAATGTAAAGTAGAGAATGACCGAGTCTGCGAAGTGATACGCAGAGGACCCCCGGGCAGCTGAAGGGAACCATTAAAGCTATCGCGTCATTCCCGTACAGAAGAACTTCAGTGTCCCCTCAAGTGTTTGTAGCGACAGCTACACTACGTCAGCCACTTCGCGAGGTCAGCGTGGCTGCGCGCTCAGCCGTAGCACCACCGCTCCGCCAGCTGTGCGCATGCGCGGAGTGACGTCATAGAGTCCGCAGCTGGTGTGCGTGCCGCGCGCCTCGCGCTGCGCCGACGGCGGTACAGACGCCGCCCGCCTCGTCAGTTGTGCGCATGCGCGGAGTCAAAGAAACACTACTATGATTTGGCGAAAAAAACTACAGATAGTGTTTTTTACTACATTCGAATCAGTTCGAAAGCACGGATTTGTGCTACGTAGAAGAATATGATGAGCGCGCAGTGCCGCGGGACGGAGCGCTCGCGCTAGGCCATCTGCGAACAGCCAAGGGAACAGACAACGGACGATTTTGGTCGGGGTTGGTACGCATCGCAGTGCTTACGATTAATAAATTGCGAGACTGAAGCGGCAGCATGGCGGGGCGAGAATGCATGCGTGCGGCTGACTATCAAAAGCGACACGCGAGAGTGCAGCTGTCACTGCCATCTCCGCTTATCACCAGGAACTGAGCGGAAGGCGCATGTAGCATGCGTCTGCGCGACTACACCATATCAAGTGGCTAAGTCGCGAGCACCTAACGAGGAGCGCTACGAGTCAGGTGTGCGGCCTGTTATAGTTTAGAATGTCGGCGCGCTGTTGTTTCCTTAACTGAGACTCTCCCGGCTTGCACCACTTACGGCGCATGCCGCGCGTCTGTTTTCCGTTCCGCGTCGTTCAGCGCGCATAATTCCACGTTGCATATCTGGAACCACAACACCGGTTTAGAAATTTTATAAACTGGGTTCACCTAGGATGTGGAAGGCCTACTATTTTGCGATGCGACATGGTGCCCTGAAATTAGAAATCAGAAAGTCCATTAGTTGGTGATGATGTTGATGATATTATTTAATGCGCAACGGCATCTGAGGCCAAAGAGCGCCATGACACAAGGTTGTTTTCTTCTACTCAAGGTGGGGTCGAAGACCCATTTCCCAAGCATTTCTCCATATAGAAGCCGAGCACCAGGCAGGGGAAACCTTGTCGAGTGCATGTTGGGCGAGTCGGTCGTAGATCGTTGAGTAAAGGTACTGCGCAAAATAATACAAACACGCACGAGAAGGGCACAAGGACGGGCCCTTCTCGTCCATGTTTGTATTATTTTGCGCAGTACCTTTACTCAACCTTGTCGAAACGTGACAGAGCGGTTGATTCTGTAACTTAAATAAAATAAAGTGCATTTCTCAGGTCGAGAGTAACAAGGGTTTCTTGGTGGTCTTTGTAGTCAGATGGTGTCCGATGAATAGCTTTGTTGGGCTAGATAGAAAGTGTCCACTCCTCACGCATGGTCGGAGGATCGCCTGTGCCTTTATAAAAAGGATCTATAGACAGTCTATAGACTTCTTATAGACCCTATTGCCTCCCTATAGATTTCTGTCTATTGATAGTCTTTAGACTGCATATGAACAAAAATCTACTAAAAGTGTATGGCCATAAATATATAGACTGTCTATAGACTGTCTATAGGATTTGCATTGCCCATAGACAGTTCTCTAGGGTTTGTCTATAGCTAGTCTATAGATTTTATACACAGAAATCTGTGGACACTCTATAGACTGTCTAAAGAAATTTTCGTAAAGGATTGAGGGGGTTGAGCGTGTAAGAATGAGATCCATGTGCTCCTCCAGCTTGCACATTATGAAAGGCATTGAAACGGGATGGATATTTTCAAGATCATTCAGTTGTCTCCTGCTTGAGTGCCGGTATGGCGACCGCGTGACGCCAGTTGGCTCGAGCATATATAGCTGCTGATTAATTTTAACCATTTCTGCTCAAGTGAGATGCAGATTCGCAGCCATCTGATGCCGCCTTTGCCAGGAGCACTTCGCAAGTTGATGTGTGGAGGCTCACATTCATGCCTGTCAAATTTAGGCTCGAGACAGTTAGCTATCACGGTATCTTCCCTGCTGTAGGAAAGGCTTGCTCAAGAGACAAAATATTTTTACGGTCGGTTTTATATTGCACGCTTTTTAGACCGCCCTTCTCGGGCTTCCTGAATTCTGCCTGCGGTGTGACTGGCGCTCGGCATAGAAAGCTTTGATTGTATACGACAACTTTCTTGGTTGTTTACGTTCTGTATGCAAGCTTCAAGGTGAAATTGTGGGTGAAGTTTTCAACTATAGAGGTGGGATGTACCGTTTCGGGTACCACATATAGCAGCTCAGCGTATCTAAAGCATCACACACCTCGGTATGTGATGCTCATTCGGGTGTACAGGAAGGAAATTTATGTGGACGCCATCGCGCAAGCCTATCTCTGAAATGCCTGCAGGTTTTAGGGGACGTGCATGCTTCCTCTGCTGGTTTCAATACTAATTAAGCGACCATGTCGAGAGGCAGCGCTGCAATACATCCATTCCAGAGCACACTCATCCCGTAAACTTTTGCTGCCGACTAGCATTGCCAGTTCCAATACAGTATGTAAGTGCATATAACACGACTCATGAGCATTGGCGATTGGTTGTTCCACAAATATTAATTGCATGTTCACCTTTTCGTGTTTTATAAATAGTTTGCTTTACACGAATGAATACGAAAAAAAAATTGTGGCTCCAATAAACGCTGTGAACGTGGTTGGTCAGTGAAGCTGTCAAACGACACCGAATTACCCATTGCGACATGAGTCGAAAATTCACATACGTGGCTCTACACAGAGCGATACCAGAGACAAGTTAAATGTACATGTATTATCCTTCATTACTTCACAATGGCATTCACGACTGCTTTATGATCAATATCATATACAATGAGATCTTAAGTTCTGACTGTGGAGATATTCTTTGCTTAAGTTAAATCAATGCATGAACCGTGAATGGTGGTTGGCTGAGTTGCATTGGTGAAACGGTGTTCCCATTGTTCACACGCGCCTTATCATCCATCATGCGGTTTTGATGCTTGTCTTGTTTTTTTTTCTTAATGAAAACGAGTACTGAGTTGTATGCTGTGTGCCTGCTTTAAAAGAAGGTTTGCCATTTTAATGTTTTGTTGTTTTTATTCTTGATCTCTATGTTTTTATCTTTATTTTTTTTATTTCATATTTTTTTTCATTTTTCAGTCTTTTTAAATATCTGCTCGAGCAGAAAGTGAGAAAAATGTTCTTTTTTTATTTTACGACTGCTTTATGATCAGTATGATACACGATTTCTGTGCTGTTTGGTACTTTTACGCTCGGAGTAGCATTTAATTTTTAACCTGACGTTTTTTGATGATGACGGCGACGACATGAAAATTTCCTTGGACGGTAGTGGTATACAGCTTCGCTGTAAAACATTTCCAACTATTGCAGAGGTACGACCAATATTCGTTCTTTTGAGGAAACTGCCCTACTAGTAATTTGTGTTTGTTTGTTTGTTTGTTTGTTTGTTTGGATGGTTGGGAAGAAATATAATTGCGGCAATGGCAGCTGTAAAGATGTACAGTACAAGGCTTCTCAAGAGATGGTCCAAGGAGGGCAGGTAGGTCACAACGAGGTACTCTTGTTGGTTAAGTTCGTTCCATATTAAAAATTATAGACCCGAGTGAAGGCACATTAACAAAACACGCTCCGCACAGACGATTCGGCGCTGTCGGCAGCTTCCTCGGCACCGCGCCGTCGTTGCTGTGGTACGCTTTTTCTTAATCCCTCATTGCCATGCGTTGTTATGGCAGTGTGAATTTAATATTCACTTTTCATCGACCCCTGCAATAAACGAAAATGTTGTGAAATAATTCGGGGCTTAATCACAACACAGCAACTCTTAGTGTTTGCGGGCATACGGAAGGCGCAGCTGGCAAAGGACAGGGTTACTTGGAGAGACATGGGAGAGGCCGTTGCCCTGCAGTGGGTGTAGTCAGGCTGATAATGATTATGATAATGATGAATTCTTAGTGTGCAAATTTGTTTGTACTACGCCATGCAAGGATGCCTTCTAATACATATTTCCCTCTGCAGCTCCCGCCTTCGGATTCCTGTCCAAGTTCTTCCCCATACGGAGCATCATCCTCTTGTCGTCAGCCATATCATCTGTGTCTGTGGCTCTGTGTTTCTTCGTCTCCGATGTGTTCTACATCTCCCTTCTCTTCGGTGTCATTCATGGTAAGTAGTCGTGTGGAGCTAAACGCGTCTTCACCGCGTGTGTGCAATCGGTCCGGCGCCAAGTGTTCCGAGGTTACGGCGCTGAGTGCCTGCTCGCCTGCTGAGAGTTCCAGTTCCCACGGAAGAGGGGTTTGTCTGGAAACGAGTCGAGCGTTACCAAGTCAAACCGTAGGCAAAAATCAAACCAGCCTAGGTGATTTCCACGTCGCTTAGCCAGTTTCCTCCTACTACGGGATACAAAATTCACGAATTTAGCAATAATACTTAAAGCAGATGCAATCGAGCTTCGTGGAGTCTAAGAAAAGTCCATATTTTGGTTTCTAGGTGTCGGATAAATGAATAGAAAAATATTACCGGACGCAAAAAAAAAGTCCTTCTCGATGTCCACTGGCGAGAAGGCTATTTAAAAGTGACAGTGGCAGCAATGGAACCACCTACCTCTCTCCTCTCCTCCCATGCAGCAACGAATTTAAAGAACTCTCACGCCCACATGCGCCAGGGGCAAGTGACATGGGGCACCCTCTCCAGAAGCGCTCGCTCCTTAGCCCTTCTGCACAGTACTGACAGTGCGAGAAAAATCACGTACGAAATCTTACCGAAGCAGGGTACCCGGAGGCGGCAAAACTGTGAGCGATACGGCCGCGTCTCCGACGCCGTCGGATTGAATTCTGGGCACACATTGAGCTCTCAGTGAAAGAGCCTTGAAACGTAGCCAAGCAGAGGTTTCGGTTTTGTCTTTAACAAGACTGAAGAACTAGTATCTATGTGCGAGTAGAGGCGCCAAAGTTGTGTGTTTACTGCTTTTCGAGCACTTTAGTTCTAGCCTCACGGCGGAGGAACCGTGTGTCGGGTGTTAACGTGCTGTTCTAAAACAGCCCAGAACAACTAGCCTATGAACTGTTCTTTTGAAGTCATACGCTGTCGTTTTGTGGTTGTTGATTGTTTTTGTGAGGGAATTGCATGCGCCAGATTGGGTGTTTGTCTGACTCCTATGAAAGCAAGAGATGTAATCAATAATACAATTAACTACCATTATAATCTAAACTGAGAGATTTGATATTTTAAAAAATATAGCCTGGATAATCTGTTCTCCACGAAACAAGAAAACAGTTTTTCCGACCTCTTATGAACTCTACACACATATAGAATAGCATACACACTTCCTGTACAGGCGCACCTCGCACAGAGAAGTCCTCTGAATTGTTATAGCGCAGTTGAGGAGGTTATTGCCTGCTTGCGTCAGCCGACGATCGCGTACAACCGCTAGCACCATCTGCAGGCAGTACAGGCCATTTCACTGTGCACAGCTGCACTGAGCGCGCTTGCATTCTGGACTGTGCCGCAGCAAGTCGCCTCTGTGAAATACAACAGTCGCAACGCTGCTGCTGCATCCCCGTGGCAGTATGGTGGCACGCACAAGGCTAAATTTCATAAGTTGTATACAAGGAACGAACAAGCTGCAATTGAACTAAAAGCACGTTGAAGGGCCAGTCGATGTTGTATTGTTTCTGGGAGAGTATAATTGAGTGCTACTTAGTTTCATTCGAGCACACAGATAGGAGAGCGCGCGTTCTGTAATATCTGTCTGTGTGCTCCTCTGAAAATAAGTAGAGCTCAGGTACACTTCTAGCAACTAGGAACTACGTTGGCTCTATCAAACACGGAGAGCTGAGTCTGATCCGACACCCTTCGCGCAGGTGCAGCCACCTGCGGTGCCGTGCTGATGACGCAGGTATGCATCAACCAGCACTTCATCCGCAGGCGTGGTACGGCGGCCGGCGTGGTGTCCGCCATTTCCGGTCTGAACTGCGTCATCTTCCCGCCGCTGTACGAGTTTTGGATGAGCCACTACGACCTCCACTGGAGCTTCCTCCTGCTGGGTGCCTGCATCCTCAACTCCTTGGCCTTCGGTCTCCTGGTTCGCTCCCCCAGCTGGCTCATCGTGAACCCCGTCGACTACTCGAAGCGCCGAAAGAGCATCTTCACGCGCGCGAACGTGGCCAACAAGGGTCTGGCCAGCTGGATCACGCACTTCAGCGAGGACAACAGCGACTCCTCGGACGAAGAAGGCCACCTCGAGGCGTCCAGGCACCTGTCCGGATCGGTGCGGTACTTCTTCAGCGAAGGGATCTCCACTTCGGACAGCCAGACGCAGATCGAGATGATGCCCGTCATACACCGGACGAGTATCGCTCCCGTCAAGCTTCGCTCGGGCGCGTCGGAGGAAGTGCTCAGGGGGGACGGCGTAATTGAGTGTCAACGCTCTGACGTCATCTACAGCGACGACATAGACTACAATAGCTCGCCAGCCTTGGGGCAGTTGCGACAGGCGCACCAGCTGCTGATACGAACGCCGGCGCCTGATCCCAGGGTCACGGTCCATCCGCTCATGACCATTCCGACGGGCTACACGCTGTGCAAGCCCCTTGAGCCGGTACCCGGAAGTGGTCCTTACTCCAAGCACTTCCAACGCAAGCAATCAGCGGGAGAGCAGCCTGACAGCGAGGAGAACTACAGCAAGAAACAGAAGTTCTGGAAGATTGCGAAAACTTTCTTGACCATTTCCTTCTGGCACCTGACCATTTCGCAATTTGTGGTACAATTTGGCCTCGGAGTGTTCCTTCTGACCATTATTGACTTTGCCAACGACTGCGGTATCGGTGCCAAGGATTCCGTGTTCTTCATGACGTCCTTCTGCATCGGGGACATGCTCTCCCGTGTGCTGACAGGCCTGATCGCCGACAGGGGATCTGTCCACCTGGAGTTCTTGGTGGCGCTGGCATACGTACTTCAAGGTGTAAGCTACGAATTCATGTGCTACATCAAGAGCTACCTGTACTTACTTCTTCTGACCCTAGGCATCGGTATTAGCCACGGCTCGAGAATCTTCATGCTGCCGATTTTCCTCACGAGAAGTTTTGGACTTAGAGGCCTTTCTGTCAACTTGAGCGTAGCAACTTGCATCTGCGGCGTCCTGGCGTTAATAAGGCCGTTCTTAATCGGTAAGTCTAACTTCCATGTCGTCAGAAACTATTCTCGTGCGCCAGTTTTTTTTACTGAGGCTTTCCCTACAGAAAAGAACGCGACGTCATTACTGCACTAAATGACTGCAGTATTTTGAGGATTTTTGTCGCTTGGAGTTATTTTGCCCAAATGTTCCTTATTCTCTAAAAGCTGCATGCATTCATTTGGATGGCAGCTGAACAATAGGGCAGAAACACAGCACAGAGACAGGATGCACCCTGTACCCGCCCCATTGTTCCGCTAACATTCGAACGAAGTACTAAACCAGCTAGATCAGATTCAAGAATATCTGCGATGTGTTTACGCCCCTTGTTATTACTCCGGTATGCGATAATACACAGTTTCTCAATACCAAGCAGTTTTGTAATTTATATTAGCCCCCGCTAGTGAACGAAGGCCATATAATAGTATCTCTTGCGGAGGCATTTCACTCTTATTCCACTCAAGTAGGGATAGGGATACTAAACCATGCGTATCATTTTTCTTCTTCCTTTAAGGTTACTTCCGAGACCACCAAGGTACTTACAGAGGACTCTACCACTTGATATGCATCATGAACATGACGATAGCAGTCACGTGGTTCATCAAGATGCTTCTCATCCGTAAAAGAGACCGGATTACGCTTCAAGGAATTTAAAGCTGCAATGCAGCCGGAAGCCCATTTTTCGCCCTTCAATTTCCGCCAGTCAAAAGTGCCATCCTTTCAAATGAACTGATTGTGCTTGGAACCGTCCTTACAAACGCTGTAGGACTGAGAAGATGCTTTGTTTGGTGCCACTGATTGTGTTGAGATCAACGGATAGAAAAGCTAAAACGAACAAAACAAAAAAAAAAGGACCAAAAGAGAACACATGAGCTTCTTGAGGGTCACTGAAAAGCTTTTTTTCTTTACTGATTTAGTTGCCAGCGAGTGTAACCGGCTGTTTTGTTTTTCAAATTTATGCATACCAGCGGGCAATAACCAAGAAAAACATTTAACAGAAAGTTTCCAATGCAATCTCAAAAGACGCTTGTCGCGTACAGAGCCAAGCATGCTGGTCGCGTTCTGCAGAGAAAATGCTGTATATGCCTGCGAAATAGGCAAGCTCTAACTTTAGATGCCTGTGAAGATGGCGTTTTGTACAAAGCCGACGTAGCACACACTGCTTGCGAAAGAAATTGGGACAGGAGCTATTAGCTTTGCATGCTGTGACTGAGCCGGGGATACCCTCTACATATCTCCAGCTCATTGCGTGGTGTAGTATTTATTAACTTAGTCAACAGTCATTTTCCATGACAGTTCACGCATGTGCCAGAAGCGGAGCGAGCGAGCATAGTGTGTGCGGGTGAAGAGACTTGCTTCGCAGTAAACGGAATTTGTAGAATTTTTTTTTATTCGCTTTGCGGTGTTCAGTACGACTTTTATTGCGTAATTTACAGAGCCGCATTATGAAGTCCCACTGTGTTCTGTGGCTACACATAATTGTATTGAATAAAAGTCTCAAAACCTGGCAATAGTAACTTTGTTCCTTTCTTTGTTTCGTTTCTTAATTTATTCAAATCACATTCGTCTTTTGATGCCTTCAGTGCGTCTTGAAATCTAGTTAATAAAAGGTAGGTATCTAATAAAAGAAAAAGTGGAAATTCTATCAGAACAGCTAGATCCTCTTCACTGCAAGCGGCTCCCTTTCACGATATGAGCAAGGCAGCGTTACGAACAGCATCAAACAGGTAAAAAAAAAGTGACTGAAAAGCATGAAACCTCCTGAGCGCTTCTTTGGAGGAGTGAGCAAGGAAGGGAATTGAGAATGGAAAAGTACAGCATGCTACAAACACAGCGCATGACGAAAAGCACACGTCCGACTTTCCTTAGCGATGGCGTACTAAGCGCGCAAGTGACGTTCATGGCACATCAAGGGGAAGAATATCACCTGATGATGAAATTTAGCAACAACACAATAAAAAAAGGTGCAGTTGGAAAGAAAAAGCTTCCCGACTCTGCGAACACATAAGCGATAGCAACTACCACATATTGCTGCAACTACTATGCTTATATAGGATGCCGTTACCGTGTTTACGTTGCTGTTTACTTGGCTAGAAACCAAATGGGACCTTCTTTTAGCTAAATATGCGGGGCTTAATTGCACTGATGTAGGCGTTTTAGTGGGAATATCTTTGTAAGGTGTCCAACGCTATTGAACGCAATGAATGGCTGATTTTGAGTGACCGACTGCACATTTCATCTGTAAAGTGCGGCTTTATATCTTACACCATGCATTTAGCTGAAGCTCAAATAAAGAAATTCGCCAAAATGTTACCCAAAATAAAAAATAGACAAGTGTGTCTGACTGACGAGTTACTGTATATGATTGACATTTAGTCAAGTTTATCATCTACCGAAAACAGCGCGGTAAGTAACAAATAACCATTCAGCGCACGTGCCATTCAGGATTAATACTTACACAGTATGCATCTTCGAAGCCCTGCCGCAACTGCCATGCTCCTTGCCCTGACTGCGGATGTGAAATTGCAATGGTAAGGAATGATAAGAAGCCTTACTTGAAGAATCCAAATGCCGACACACAAACTAGCTTGGAACGCGTCTAGGTGAGCTAAAAAATATAACTCATATATAGGTGGTGAGAGAGATCAGTACACGTCGCAAGGGCTTTGGCATGGCCGCACCATCTGCTTCCATCTTTGCACGTCTCCAGGTGACCGTCATCGTTCTCCTTCGTTCTTTTACGCTCTGCCGATAGTTGGCGACCTTTCTTATGTAGTTGTCGTTGCCACAGTGTTGGTGGGAACAGGTCATGTGGGGGACCGGTAATTCGCTAAATACGGTTATATCGCACATCTGTTATGAAGCGTATAGTGTGCGTCACAATGCAGCATCTCAGCTATAGGTGCACACGCTGTCTGCGCACTTTCTACTGAGCAAGTAGAAACACAGGTGCACACGGCGGATTATCAGGGGTACCAATGTTTTACCGCGTATGCTTTACAAGTATCATTAGGCTAAAATTCCGGCGTGTGTCTCTGCGTGCCTGCCGAGTGAAGCCTGTGCGGCACCTGCAGCGAGCCGAGCGTGAAAACAGTCCTCGCGACGAGAGATGAGAAGGCAAATCTGCATCGGTGGAGGCGTAAGATAGGCGACCGCGCTTCATCGCCTGATCAAACGCGGCGCCCCTAGTAATGCGAAATCTGCATAATGCAACAAATGTGGAAGCATAAAAATTTATGGTTTATGGCTTTTGGGGGTTTAACGTCCCAAAGGGACTCAAGCATGGGGGACGCGGTAGTGGAGGGCTCCGGAAATTTCTACCACCTGGAGTTCTGTAAAAGTTCATTAGCGAGCTATAAAGCTGTAAAGCTATAAAGCTGATACTTTCAAATACAGCTTTTTCCCAAAGGTGATTAGAGAAGGGCGATGAGAGAACTACCAGATTCAGTTGCGATATCTTCTTCTGTCAGTGTATTTACAGCTGGGTTAGAGGGTCTAATCTTCCCTGACATGATTACGTCCATGTAGATTCAGTTTCCGATACGTATAATACGAGCGTTTTTTTTTTCCTCACTTGTCACTGTGTGCCACTTTTTACATATACTACCTCTGCTTTGCATTGTCGTTGTCTTTTTGTTGTCGACTTGGCGCGGGACTTTCCTTTTATTTGTTGTATTTTTTTCTCCACTCCTGTAAAAGCCCTTCTTGGGCTGACAGTATCAACAAACAAACAAACAAACAAACAAACAAACAAACAAACAAACAAACAAACAAACAAACAAACAAACAAACAAACAAATAAATAAACAAACTTTTCTGTAACCCTTCGTTGTTGCCCTCGTTCTGGACGCTCCGCAAGCAACCTTGTTTTCCGGTCACATTCCAAGCCTGGTACAGTTACCTCCAGCCTCTCCCTCTTTTTTCCATTCAAGTTAAGGTTGAGAGTTCGAGGCGGAGCTTTTATTTCGTTCAGAAATGATAGATGGAACTGTGACAAAAAGTGGTAAGGCCTCACGAGGACATAGTTCCAAACAGCAGTGCGAAACAGAGAACATGAAATTTAATAGAGTATCATAGCAAATAAACACGACAAGCAAGCACCAGTTTTACAGCTAAGAAATAAAATGTATACGAAGAGCTGAGTACACACACACTCAAGGACGTCTGTAAACATAGCACAACATCACTACAGAAGAGACTCGTAGAGGCCACTTGAGGTTGCACAAAAACATGCTTCGCTGAGAAAAATGTAATTATTTTAGGTCAGAAAGTGATTAGATGCTTTTTAACGTGTGTTTAAATTTAGAGGGACCACACACAACACTTTGAGGTGCGCTATTGAGAAGAAGTTTAATCTGGTAATTCAGCTTTTGTTTTCCGCTATTATTCCTTGTTTTAAGGGCTAAGTTCCTTTGTTGTGCAATAGGGTTTTTAGCAGGAGGACGTAGGAAGGATGGGTTACGAATTTTGCTATGGATACACTGTAAAAAGCGAAATATGTAAACTCGGTTTGCTTTAAGTCGATTATGCTTGAAGAGGCAGATGTCCTTGTTTCCGTTTTGCCACTTGCTGACAGTGGCAGCTGGAAGGTGGCTTTTCCGTGTACTCAACTGTAGTGTTCCTGTATATGCTCCCGCAGGGAGTAGAGTTGCGCGAAGGTCCGCCATTTCGTTCCAATCTCTGCGGGAAAGCCGCTTCTCGTGTAGCTGGAGCCGCACGAGAAGGCAGTTTAGAAGCACCCATCCTCCTCCCGGTGGGGGCTTTACAGTACCCCTTCAGTCGAATAACAAAGCAGACTTCTCAAGATGGGAGTGGCTGTAGCCCTCGGGCTCATATATTAGGTAAGAGCGGACGCGAATTGGAACAAAATACGTCAGCGGGATCATATTATCGCCGCTGCGCACGCGAGTAGTGTTACAAGCGGTGCGGGGAACGCAGTCGCGCAACTCTGCTCTTTGCAGAAGCATATATAGGAATCCTGCTCAACTATTGTGTGTCCGACGGCCGTGACAAGTTCCTGACTGAATTACCTTTATTATCCCATGATTATGGTTTGATGGCTTGGATGGAACAGCGCAGGATAACCAAGCGACATGGCTTTTAACTGCTCACGGCACATGCGCACTCTGCACGGCGCCATGACACTAACCTTACATGCCCAGACACCTGGGGGTGTTCACGATGGGGGTTCCATTGCTAACAGGCTAAAACGTCCACCGATATGGTTACACAACACCACAAAACGCTTTCGCGTCGGGCATTGCATTCGGAGGTCGCGTCGGCGCTCTGTGCTGATGATGATTAGGGTGCCTTGATGCGAACATCCAGACACACTAGTGATGATAAAACGCACTTGTGCGGGCGAGAAAGTTGCAGCAATCACCAGGCTTCTGCTGTGCGCGTCTGGAGAGGGAATTATATTTTCCCAGAACTAATGATCGATATCGGGCGCGCTGATAACCCCCTACAATCTCGATCACACCAAAACACCTTACCGCCATAACTAAAAAGATAATTAACGTAATCTGGTCAGTTAGAGCGCTAATTACCAATGGGAACCCGTTTTATAATTACCGCCACGGCGACCACCATGTTCGCGCGAAAAGGACAATTTTACCTCCAAAAACCTATTTTTAAAACTACTTCGTCTTCCCCGAAACGCGACCTATATGCTGATGCCACTTTGAGGTAAAGTTTTTACAGATCAAGCACACAAATGCTGTCGTAAAATTAGATAAGTAATTCATCTTTCAGAAGAAATAGCAAAAAGATTGCCGACGGTTACCGCGACTATGTAACGCTACATATAGCGACAGCTGCTCGCGCCGATCTACATGGTGCGCCCTCTATGTGCAGACGTTCGAACGGCGCGAGCACTTGTTCTCGCCGCTGTGCGCAGAGGACGACACAAATGCGTGCCGCCACGAACCGCGCCGCTCTCCTTTAGCCCTTGGTCTCCCCCTCCCGGTGTAAGATGTCACACTAAAGGCGCCCCAGAAGCGGACAACGGGCCCTTATCTGGTGTTGCAGCAAAATATTTTACCGCCATCCCCAGCATGCGTTTTTCTTTTAAATACCCATAACAGTTCGCTGCGAATATACATTAGAATTCCTGGACATTATCAAATGGCACGGTACACCACTAGAGCTCTGACGCCCCGAAACTGCAGTACGTTATAAGATAGGATATTCGCAACTATTAATTATTCGAAGGCGGCCTCCACAACCTGAACTATAGATCTCACAACCTCCTGTTCAACAGCAAAACGCCCCAGCCACGGAGCTACCGTCGTGGATGACGTCATAACTGCCACCGCTTCGATTCGAAAAGGGGAACTGTCGAGTGCCTTCCCGCCTGCCGGTATGAGTTGCACTGTGCTGCTATAAATAAACGGCGCTCGTTGGCATATCGTTGTCATTGTGCACATGCGTTGTCAGCACGCCATTTGCCGAAGGTGGGCAGCTCCTGATGCGCAGGAGCAGCTGCCGGACCACGGCGCTGTTATCGCCTGAGCTGGGCGTCGCCAGATTGCTCCGAGGATTCTGAGAAAGGTTTCACCCTTTCTATTGCGGTGCTGTTGATAACGGGTTGGCGGAAC
Organism: Amblyomma americanum; assembly: GCF_052857255.1. NCBI lineage: Eukaryota > Metazoa > Arthropoda > Arachnida > Ixodida > Ixodidae > Amblyomma > Amblyomma americanum. The sequence goes on along the minus strand of NC_135498.1, from coordinate 13,278,541 downwards.
ACAACGCTGCGGACCTCCTGATCATATGCGTGGACATCAGTGACTGCAGTGCTCTGCTACGGCTCCTCCGGCAAAGGGCTATTCGCACGGCAGGCCGAGGGCAACTGATTTGCAATGCAGATCACGCACTACAGAGCTGATACGCAGCAGCAGACGCGTTTCCGGACTCGGCAGGAACCGGTAGAGCAAGACGCTTGTTCGCTGTGGCACTGTGGCCTCGAAGGGACGCTCATTTAGACTGAATGGAGGGTACTTACTTGCGCCACACAACCCTCCATTTTGTGTGGATCGTATACCCACAGTACAACCGAGCCCAGAACGCTGTGCCTGACCGTGTGGTTGCCGCAAACTTGGAGTGGTGTGGTCTCGTTCAAAACACAAGCTGTCCTCAGGGAAAGAAATAGCAATAAAAGCGAACATGGCCTAGAAGTTCCCCCAAGGTGCCCCTAAGTAAGTGCGCAATGCCCAAACAAATTGCCAATCCGTTGCCGTGGCAACGGCACTAACCGTCGCACTTAAGCCCCACATTAGGCGTTTTTAGCATACCGGGGACGTACTACCGGAGACGTGTATACGGTTTGCCGGGCGCCTCCCGCGCATGCGTAGTGACATGCGTGCGGCCACTGCGTGTACGCGGGAGGCGTCCGGTAAAACGTTATACGTCTCCCGTATGCTAAAAGCGTCTTTTCTGGCGCTCCAGCGAGCTTGGTGGGGTCACACCCTTTATTAAAAAAGCAAGGGCGTCCGTAGGTCAAGGTGCGCAACTTGCCTTCCTGTCATAGCAACATGTGTCAGAGAATGAGCGCTAAGATCTCCCAATCGCGCGTGAGAATCCAGAGCAGTTTTCTAGACATGTCAAGCACGTCCGCTGTATGTGATGGCTGTTTTCTGCACGTCCAAGACCTTCTCTGCGCGCGGTTATCTGGCCTTTACGCCCATCGCGTGAGCGTTTGGAGAGCATGCTAATCGTCACGACGTCACGTATCTGTTCGCAAATACGCTTGTCCTGCCCACTACAGCGAAGCGCCAGTATAACTGCGTGTTACCTCTAGCGAGGAATACTTTTACTGACTTTCTTCTTTTTGCCCGTGTAGCTTCCTTTCCACGAAAGCGCGAAGTCCGCTTTCATTTTGGGGCTTCTGCAATGACAACTGCTTACAGCACAGTTTTCAAAGCTGCGGTATCTGCTGAGGGGTGCGCACTCGAAGAAGCTTGAGGTGGCGATAAGCCGCCGTCGCGGCCTTGCCGGGGTGTGCTCATTGGATGCATGCCAACCCCCGCCCCCTGCTCTTGTATGCCCCGGCGGGGAGCAGACAGAGTCACCCGCCATGGCACCGAGCCGAACGACGACTCATTTACCGTGCTACAGCTGGAAACCTATAAACGTCACGGGGAGTTCTCGCAGGTGTGGTTAGTAAACGCGAACGAGAAGAGCCGCTTTTCGGACGCGTGTGGAATTGTGAAGCAATCAGCCTGTGTGCACTGAGCGGCCAGAAACGTGGAGTGTTGCTGTTCGGCTCCTATTTTTCACATGGAGTTTGCTGCCAATCTTCGCCCATAACTAGATTAATCCAAGTAAGTATTTTTATCATTGCAAGTTTTTGCTACCGGTGCGTGGGGATGGACTACTATTGTACAAGCACAGCTTATGACCACCTTTGCGAAATGTTTTATACAGTCCATATACAGTCTGTAGAAACTTTATAAACTGCCTATTTAAATTCTCGTGAGCACAGAGCTCCACAAACGATGCCAATTATGAACCCCTGCAGGTCTGAACGTTGTGTTTAGTCGGTGAATTGTTAAATCCACAATAAATAAAAACTTATGAGTTATATGCAAATGGGTAAATGTATTGCTTTTTCAGTGATGCTTTTTTGGTATACTGGTTAGTGCGACATGATTTTTATAAAAGTCGAAAACGGTTCATATGCGTAAATGCGCTAGAAGGCAAACAAATCATTGTTAAAATATAGACATGGCGTCCGGCGTGCCAGTTCCGCAGAGAAGGCTGGCATGGTGGAGAACTGTTTGACGAAAATTGAGAAAAAGTTTTTCAGAACTACAGCACGACGAACAGGACACAGAAGAAAAGAACACGCAGGGACACAACACAGCGCTAACTCCCAACTGAAATCATTATTGGTTGGCCATCCGGAATATGCACCCAACTGGCAGCCAGAAAAAGAAAGATGCACAGAAGTGATGCGTAAGAAATAAAAAATCTCAAAGACAAGAGGCACGTGTCAGCATTCGCAATCAAGGAAAATAATTTCTTTTTGACAACGCTATAGAGGGTGCGCTAATACATTGTTCTGGATGCCTTGCCATCACATATGCGCTTCGATAATATCATTTGCAAGCGATTCGCGGTTCCTGCTTATCACTATGCACTCGTTGTAGAACGTCTCTAGGGTTTTGATGTCATCATTATCGTCATCTTCATCATAATTCCAGTTGCTGCAGTGTTTTGCTTCGCGACTTGTGTGGGGAAACGTGTGGCGTTATAATCATGCTCCTATATTCTTAACTTGAGACATCGGCCATTATAGCCGATGCATTGCTTCCCACATCAAAGGGCCTAAAATGTATTACTCCTTCCTTGCAAGAGATAAATTGTTTTGCGTGCATTTTCAGGCAGCCGCGTTGTTCTCTTTTCGCTTAAATGACTTTCTTCACCAAGCTGGACAGTCGGTTAGGCGCCGGAAATACGTCGGCACCCGCATGCTTTCCAATGCTCCTCAGTTTGTGCGAGACCTGATGCAAATATAGCACGATTACAACCTTTTCTTTTTCCCCTGTATGGTTTTGGTTTTCATTTCAGGCCAACTGCTTCTGCAGTTTTTCTACCAGGGAAACCAGAACTTTTGAAGGGTAACCGGCATGGGTGAGGTTGCCCACTTTGTTGTGGAAGCTTCGCGCCATGCTGTGCACGTATATCTTCTTTACAACGTTGTCAAGAACAGAATGAATAATTGTTCTTTTCACGAGCTTCGAATGGGCTGATGAATATGGCAGGATGGGTTTTTGACCACGGGACCCAAAAGCCCGTCATGCATTCATGGGTTGAAGGGAGGTGAAGCAAGGGATGTAAAAACCTAATAAAATAAATAACTGCTACTTCGCGTGTTAAAACGATTGGTTTGAGGCACTCTAAGACCACAGAGTAGACATGAAGGAACTGCTTCTCGAATTCGAGACTGTCACACTCTGAAAATGTGGAAGGGTTTTAACTTAGCTAAACCGAGCTAACGTGCGAAAGCATGTGTGTAGCCTTGCTGCTCATGGTTTTGCTCTTCTAGGCAATCAACACGTCTGGCGACGATATTAATACGGTAGTAGTGAAGGGTGACTTATCGGTGCGCGGTAAGTGCCGCCGACGAAGACGCTTGCACCTGTAATCGATGAAGCAGCAGGGCGAGACGCAGGGTCACAAGGAGCACTTCTCCAGCACGAGTATAGTGCACTAGAATACGGTCCACCAGTATTCTATTCTAGTTCACTATAAGCACGAGCGTGAGGCGGCCTCCTCAAGAGCTACGTCGTCGTTGGCGTCGGCGCATGATCATTCCAGAAATATGAGTTGACGAAGACGACCATGTGCAATGCACAGCGCGAGAGTGCTTTGCAATTTGACACGTGAGGAGCAAAACCGCAAAACAGGCCGGGACTGAGGCAGGCCTACCAACTGGCGTACAACCAAGTCCTTCTCAGTTTGACACGAGGAGAGGTCGGCAACGGCTATAGCATATATTGCTCTCGTGCAGTGGCCAGCGAAGTTGATCTGTTCGCGCCAGCGCGGATTCAAATTCCAGCCGCGGATGTATTTATTTATTTATTTATTTACTTATATTTTTGGCGAGGTCAGGCACAGGGTCAAGCTTGACACAAACTCGGTGAGCCGGTATCCCCTCGCGAAGTAGTGCTTCCGCACTAAAACACTGTGATGACCCCCATAATGCGCAGGTCCACACGGGACGGAGAGGCAAAGAGACACCGTATGGCTCAGTTTAAACAAACAGGTATATTCAATAATTACACATGATTAAGATTATACATCAGAGGCTGGGGCGTCCGAGCTTACGTGCCGACGACTTCATGGGGGCGATGGAGTGGCTCCGGAGTTGGGCTCGAGCGGTTGCTGGCAGAAGCTGCACGCCGTCGGGCTTCGGCGCTGAAGGCCCTCTTCGCGAACGATGTCGTCCTGAGCGTGTATGCAGTAGAATTTCAATAGTCGTCCGTTTCTTCGAGGATGGTTCACAAACCCTTCCTCTAGTGTCGTTCGGCTTGGAAGATGAACAGGAGGCGAGCTTGTAGATGATGACAGCAGAGCATAATTTTACAACATACATATACAGAGAGTTAAACTGGAAAAAGCAGAACTGAATTTACAAAAGAACAAACTTTGCACTACTTTACTCATCGACCGGGCAGGTTAGGGCCCAAGTAGCATCACATTACATGCTAAGCATGGAGCCCCAGCTCAGACTGGACTGCATCCGTTTACATGTGCTTTTAAGCACTTGATTAACAAAGGACTAAGGGCGGTCATTTCCAGTGGCCCGCCCAAAGCATCAATTCTCCAATCCAAAATAACATGCGAGATGGGGACCACCCCTTGGGTTGGGCTTAGCCTCGAACCCAGAGTCTGTTAACAATACAAACTAAATAAACAACAAAAACGCCACCACTCTCTCTCAAGTGAGAGTATACACAGGCTCTCTCTTCGGAGCTAATTCACTAGCGCCTGTCTTTCCACATTCTTGGCGAGTACTGCCTGTCCGCCATGACAGGTGTCCGTCACGGCCCTTCTGGGAATGCGCTTTTGTTCACGAGGCACGGCGGGAAGCTGTGGGTGCCTTCCCGGCGATAGCCCACGTCGAAAGGGGAAGGAGGGAAATAATGTTGTCTTCGCGGTAGCGCATAGCGTCGGCTGTGGTACGGCGCGCTCTGGCCCGCTGACAGCTCCCTTGTCCTGGAATGTGCCCGGAAATTGGGGAGGATAAAGCCTGTTTCCCCGCGGCGGCGGCGGCGGGTCCGGTTGTTCTGGTCGTCACTCAAAGAGCATGGCTGGGTAATTGATGATGCCGCTGTCACGCCGGCGGGTCCCTTCGTTCTGGTCGTCACTCAAAGTGCATGGCTGGGTAATTGATGATGCCGCTGTCATCTGGGTCTCCGTCTACGCCGCGCCGTGGAACGTGGAACCTCGCAGCACACAAGGAATGTCACACTCGCTCACCCTCCAGAAGAATGTTCTCCGAACATTTGAGTCCCTGCAGCTCCCCTTGTCTTTCTGAATCGCCTCGCACAGTGCGTCCGACAAAACACTTTTCGCTGCACTCAACACCACTGCACAACACCAATGCCTCCGCTGTCATAACTGGCGTCTCCAGGGGCAGCACTGATCTTCTTTTACAGATAAACATGAAACTCAGCACCCAAGCCTCTCCTTTCTAGTCCAAACTGGACGAAATAAATTTACCACAGTTACAAAGGAGCTCCCACTTCTAGCACGATCACGGCACAGACAAAAATATAGATAACGAAAGGAAGTAGGGCAGGTTCTGCATGCGCTCCGCATGCTCTCCTGTGAAGGTGTTACTTAATGACAGAAAGGTTTAACTATTAACTCCGATAACTTAACACATACGCATATAGCAATGTTATGAGCTGCGGCATTACACAATTCTAACCAGTTCACAACTCCGCTCTGTTTACGCCATTAGTCCGACTTAGCTTTCCGATTTCGCAGCGGATATCGGCCTTCATGAGTCATACTAAGTAAGTCTGTGCCCCTTTGTCTGCTTTGGGACTCGCGAGGGCTCGTGGCAGGAGCCTCTCCTGGCGTTATCTGCGCGGCAACCTCGCGCGCTTCTTCTTCTAGCAATGCATGAAGTAAATCCGGTGGCATTCCGGCCGTCACCTCGGGCGCCTGCCGAACAAATGCAGGAGAGGGCGTTTCTTGCGAACTATCTGGGCGCTCCGCTTCACTTCTGTCCCCATCAAAATCCGCGCTTTCCCTTTCCTCATTTCGTGAATACTGAACCGGTGCCGACTTGAGGCGATTTGCGTGTATCCTTATCAAACGCCGGTTCACGTCTCGGACTCTGAAGTTTACCGGAGAAAGCTTCTCGACAACCTCGCACGGTCCTCTGCACTTCGTCTGGAACTTACGAGCTAGCCCAATCTGCCTTTGGCAGTTTTCAATGTACACGCTGTCCCCCACATCAAACGGCGCGTCTCTAGCACTGCGATCGTGCACCTCCTTCCTGCGCTTCGCCGCTTTCTTTAAGGACTCCTTTGCGATGTCCCTCGCCACTTGCAAGCGCGATTCTAGCTCAACCTTATAGTCGTCCAGTGAAGCGTATGGGACACGACGGGGGCCCTCTGGCACTTCACTAGGCTGGTCCGGGTCTCGGCCGTAGAGAAGAAAGAATGGCGATTCGCCCGTGCTCTCGTGTGCTGCGGAATTGTAGGCAAACATTGCATACGGGAGCCACAAGTCCCAGTCCCGCTGGTCGCGCGAAACAAAATGCGACAGGAACCCGGCCACGGTTTGGTTCAGTCGCTCCACCGCGCCGTTGCAAGCCGGATGGTACGGTGTTGTCTGCTTCTTAGCGATCTTAAGCAGCTCGCAAACTCTCCTCATTAGCTGCGACACGAAGTTCGTTCCCCGATCTGTCAAGAGTTGCCTCGGGGGTCCATGTCGGAGCACGATCTGTTCGACAAATGCTCTTGCAACCGTGTCTGCCTTCTGATCTGGGAGTGCTACCGCTTCCGCGTATTTTGAAAGGTGATCGACAAATACTAAAATGTACTTGTTTCCGGAAGTGGTCGTGGGCAATGGGCCCATTATGTCCATACCTGTCCGCTCGAAGGGAGCCGAAACCTCAGGGAACGGCTGAATTGGAGCTGGTCTTCGTCCCTTGGGTGTTTTTCTTTCGAGACAGGAATGACACTTCGCACAGTAGTCTCTAACATCCTGTCGCATGCCACTCCAAAAGTACAAACGCTCCACACGCCTGCGTGTCTTCGCTACGCCAAAATGACCAGCGCATGGCGCATCGTGAAACGCGCGAAGAACCCTTTCTGTCCACGACCGAGGTATGACGACTCTCTCCCAAGCGGTTTTCTCTGGTCTCCCTTTCCTGGTTGGCCTCGTGCGCCGACACAGGGTGCCGTCTTTGCCAATGAAATAACCTAGCTGTTCGGGGTGAGACGGTGCGCCCTCTAAGCTTTCGATTATTCGCTTCAGGTCAGGATCTTTGCACTGCTCTGTGCGTAATTCGGCGGGGTCGACTACGGGGACAAACTCTTCTATAGCTGCCACGGCAGCTGTGCGGCTGAGTGCATCAGCATTCAGATGTGTCTTTCCTGACTTGTGCTCAACTTCAAAGCAGTATTCCTGCAGGTGTAGATTCCATCTAGCGAGTCGCGAGCTAGGGTCCCTGACACTCATCACCCATTTCAGAGGATGGCAGTCTGTGACTAGCTTGAATTTGCGGCCGTAAAGGTAGCATCTGAAGTGCTTTACTGCCCAGACAACGGCGAGGCACTCTCTTTCCGTAGCTCCGTACTTTTGCTCTGTGGGGCTCAGCTGTCGGCTAGCAAAAGCAACGGGATGTTCTTTGCCCTCGATAATCTGAGATAGCACGGCACCAACTGCGAACTTTGACGCATCTGTGGCCATAACGAAGGGCAAATTAAAATCCGGGTGGCGCAACAGCGGTGCACTCATTAGCTTCCCTTTCAGGGCCCCAAAAGCATTCTCCGCGTTTTCGTCCCAGCGAAAGGCGACATTTTTGGCTGTTAAGGCGGTGAGCGGCTTAGCGAGCTTGGCGAACTCCTCTATGTGCCTTCGGTAGTAACCGATCAGGCCGAGAAACTGCCGGACCTGGCGGACGCTAGTCGGGGATGGAAAATCCGAGACACACCTTAGTTTCTCAGGGTCCGGTCGCACGCCGTCAGCTGAAACAACGTGCCCGAGGTATTTCACCTCGTTTTTGAGGAATTGGCACTTAGAGGGCTTCAGCTTGAGACCCGCTGCTCTTAGTCGCACCAAAACCTGCTCAATATCGCGCAAATGGTTATCAAAACTGTCACTGTATATGATAATGTCATCCATATACACGAAGCACAGCCTCCCCAGAAGACCTGCCAGGATAACATCAGCGGTTCTCTGCCAGACAGCAGGGCTGTTGGCCAGACCCATCGGCATTCTTTTCCATTCATAGTGCCCTGAGGGCGTGTTGAATGCCGTTTTCTCGGCATCTGCCGGATCCATTGCTATCTGCCAGAATCCCGCCGCCATGTCCACTACCGTGAAGTACCTGGCAGAGCCCAGCTGAGAAAGCGTCTCCTGTATATTGGGGATGGGGTATGGATCGATGCGAGTTACGGCATTTAGTTTGGGGTAGTCCACTACCAATCGATACGAGCCATCTGGCTTTTCCACCAATAGTGCTGGTGCTCCCCAGGGTGACTTTGAGTGTTCGACAATGCCGCGATCAATCAGGTCCTGCACCTGCCGCTCCATCTCCTCACGTTGGGAGTAAGGAATCCTGTACGCACGCTGGTAAACGGGCGATGAAGTGCCGGTTTCTATCCTGTGCTTTATAACGCCACAGCAGCCCAAATCCAGGTTGGACGCGGCGAATACCTCCGAGTAGTCGTTCAGCAAACCAGCCAGAGTCTCCCTCTCCCTGGATTTTACGTGAGAACGATCGAACGACACCTTTGGAGCAGCCGAAGGACTAGCATGCTCTACAGTTGCGAGTACCGTATCGGTGGGCTCACGTTGCTCTATCGCAGAGGTGAAGAAAGCCAATGTTTTGTTCTTGGGAAGGCTCAGTGGCTGCTGGCTACAGTTAACCACCCGTAGGGGCACTCTGTGGGCGTCATTAACTGTCACGAGGCACGCGGCTGCCTTCAGGCCATTGCTGAGAGAGTCGACCGGCTCAAGCACTCCCACGGCGCCGCTCTCTACATCTGAAGGCACAAACGCGTACAAAATGTGCTCCGACCAAGGAAGGACGACCGCCTCCTCGACCAGCCGGACGGCAACCCGCGAATATACCTTCTCCAATGATCCCACTGTTTGACGGGTGTCAATATCGGTAATGCGAATCTCAGCCCCTCTCCTGTTCAAAAACGGAACTTTTGAGCCGCCCGCATTAAACTCTTCCTCAGAGAATGAGACTACTACCTTCCCTTTTCTCAAAAAATCCTGCCCTAATATACCTGACACTCCGTTTGGCAGAGACACCGTGTCCGGGCATACGTAGCAGGGGTGCTCCAATGCAATTCCGCCGAGAGAGAAGTGTAACCGGTAGAGTCCACTTATGCCAAGAGGATCCCCCGTTATGCCTACAAATTTGGTTGCCATACCACCAGACGCTTCCAACACCTCGCGGTCCCCCTTTCTTCGAAGCGTGTTAAAACTGCTCTCCTTAAGCAATGTCACCTTTGACCCCGTATCTATCAACAATTCCATGCAACAACCATTTAACTTGCAACGCACAACAGGGCATGCCTCGTCGGCCACACAAACTACCACCACCTCATCATCCACTGCTCCCTCCCCACGCTCCTCAGGCTGGGGAGGACTAACTAGTTTTTTGTCTCGGTATCTGGAGCCCCGCTGTCGGCTTGCTTAGGGCGTGTCTCGCCTGCTTCTCTTTGTGGCTCCCCACGGCGCACGTTTTGGCAGAACCTGGCGATGTGTCCGCGACCCTGGCAAGCGAAGCATACGATTTCTTCAAAATCTCGCATACCGCGCCTGTAGCTTTGTGGCGGTCTCCGGTTTCCAGCGAATGGGCGCTGTTGAGCGCGCGCTTCAACCTGGCATTCTACCTGCTGAGATAGCAGCTGTTCTAAGCGATCTAATCGCTCTGTCAAGAGAGCAACCTCAGGGTTGAGCACCGCTCTCTCTATGACGCGCACTCTCGCTGCGGCTGTCGTTAACGCCTCATTTCGTTCCTCATCCAATGCGGCCTCCACGGCTTGGTCGAAATTGCTCGGCTTGCGCGAGAGCACGAACCGGCGCACGGGGTCTTGCAGACCAGCCACGAACAAAGCGGTCATTTCCTCTTTAAGTATATCCTCCGCGTATTTCTTCTTTAGCTGGTCTCCTTCCTCCTCCCTGCTTAACGTATCGCGCGCTAAGCGCTGAAGCCGCGACGCAAACGTTCGCACGTCCTCCCCTACCATCTGTACGGCGTCACGGAACCTCTGTACCCGCACGTGACGTGGTTCAGTGTCGAAATGTTCAAACGCGAGCTTCTTAAATTCCGCAAATGATTTTGTGGATTTTACTTTTTCGTCTCGCCATGCAAAATCATGAGCAGCTCCTGCCATCTTACACCTCGCCATTCCCAGCATTTGAGCATCGGACCATCCCCCCATTTTCCCAATCTCTTCTAGCATGGAAAAGAAATCGCAGATTGGAACCCCTGTCTTATCTCCCGTAAACGTCGGAATGACGGTTCCTAATGCCAGCATGCTTGCTCCGAGCGACGGCTGTGGAGTGGGAGCTCCCTCAGATAAAGACATTTTTTTTTCAAGCCCTCCGGTGCCTCAAGCCTCTCAAATGGGGGTAAAAGTCCCACAATCAGTCCCGTGATTCCCTTTTGATTACAATTTTGAAGTCATGAATGTCACAGCATTCAGAGGACATTTGCTTTTGAGACCCCACTTCTGACACCAGTGTGATGACCCCCATAATGCGCAGGTCCACACGGGACGGAGAGGCAAAGAGACACCGTATGGCTCAGTTTAAACAAACAGGTATATTCAATAATTACACATGATTAAGATTATACATCAGAGGCTGGGGCGTCCGAGCTTACGTGCCGACGACTTCATGGGGGCGATGGAGTGGCTCCGGAGTTGGGCTCGAGCGGTTGCTGGCAGAAGCTGCACGCCGTCGGGCTTCGGCGCTGAAGGCCCTCTTCGCGAACGATGTCGTCCTGAGCGTGTATGCAGTAGAATTTCAATAGTCGTCCGTTTCTTCGAGGATGGTTCACAAACCCTTCCTCTAGTGTCGTTCGGCTTGGAAGATGAACAGGAGGCGAGCTTGTAGATGATGACAGCAGAGCATAATTTTACAACATACATATAAAGAGAGTTAAACTGGAAAAAGCAGAACTGAATTTACAAAAGAACAAACTTTGCATCGTCACGGTGCGCAAACCGTGCTGGCGAAAGTTGGAGACGCAACATCGCAAGTCCCTGCGCGTGTGCCTCGGCCTGCCCAAGAACTCTCAGAGCGCCGCGACGCTGGCCGAGGCAGGAGCTTGGCCGCTCCAGCTCCAAGCAACGCGCAGGGCACTGCATCACATTGATCGCCTGCACCGCGCACCGGACGGCGCCTCGCTTCTGCAGCGTCTGCGCTCGCATCCCCACTCAAGAATGGGCGTGGCGCTGCAGGAGTACGAGCGCCTAACTGATGCCGCCCCCCCCTACGGACCCTGCCCGCCCTAGCCAGCTGCCTCGGAGATACAGCGAGACATCGTCGGTATCGAGGGAAAGCGGAGCACACCCCTCTGCGCTGTGCAGCAGCTGACCAGAGCCGTCATACACGAGGAACTCCGGGACTACCTCCTCGTGTATACAGACGGCTCAGTGGTCAGAGACAGCTGCTCCCTCGCAGCGGCGGCCACCGTCCCCGCCCTGCGGCTGCACAGCCAGACGCACGCAGCATTCCTGGGCTCGTCCACCACCGCAGAACTGCTCGGACTGCAGCTCGGGGTGGACCTGTTGCTCACAATCTCCCCCCCGCCACCCAGGAGTGCTCTGCTGTGTGACTCCCGCTCCGCCCTCACCCGCCTGCAGTGCAACGGCCGTGGCACACCACTCGTGCGAGCCATCCGCTCCGGCATCGCGCGGCTCGCGCAACAAGGATGCGTTGTGCGGGCCCAGTGGGTGCCAGGCCACTGCGGCATTGCGGGCAACGAAGAGGCCGACAGTCTCGCGACCGCCGCACACCAGCTGCCAGCCAGTGACCACCCCCTCTCGCTGGAGGATGTGCGTGCGGTGATCCAGAAACATCTCCGACAGCAGCACCCGGACCCGCGCATCGCCGGAGGTGAGCGCATACCCAGCCTCAACGGCTGCCATGCCCTTTCGCGGCAGCAACGCGCAATGATCCTCCGCGCGCGCGTTGGTTGCGTGTGGCCCGGGGTACGACGGGTGCGACACGGAATCGCGACGAGTGATGTGTGTGATGGATGCGGTGCAGTGGAGACAATGGAGCACCTACTCCTACGCTGCACCGCGTTCGCTGACGCTCGTCGCGATATGCTCGCGGCCTACAGAGCGCTGGGCATCTTCCCGGACTCGCTCGAGACGCTCCTGTGGCCGCAAGGCAGTGCGCGCACCCGCGAGCGAACCTTGGTGAGCCTGTGTGTATTTCTCGAACAGGCGGGCTTGACGCCCCGCCTGTTCTGCGCCAGGTAGTACAGTGCTGTGACTGAACGCTTCGTGTGCGCTACCTCGGACGCTCTAACAGCTGGGCGCCCCACACCAGCTGTTGCGTGCAAAGTGCGGCGCGCGTGTGACCATTGACTGCCGAGTTTCCCGACATCAGCACACGCGCGCCGCGAAGACAACTGACTTTTTGACTGTTTGTGTAAATAATGTATATAGTATATTTATTTTGCATTTATAGTGTTTACTTTTAATGTTTTTATGCAGTGTATATCTATTTTATGTAGTGTACTATTTACCTCCCCCCATGTCTTTCTTCTGTCCCCTCACCTCTTTTATTTCATTTCTCCCACCTGCCTGCTATCCTTTATTTCCGCTGCCCCAGCTCAGGTGCCGCCGCACGTGATGGCAGATGCCGGGGCTAGCAAAAATCTTTTACCTTCCTTTTATGTTATTTTAAATAAACCACTACCACCACCACCACTTTGCACTACTTCCCTGCAGCTCCCCTTCTTCTGGAATGTGCCCGGAAATTGGGGAGGATAAAGCCTGTTTCCCCGCGGCGGCGGCGGCGGGTCCGGTTGTTCTGGTCGTCACTCAAAGAGCATGGCTGGGTAATTGATGATGCCGCTGTCACGGCGGCGGGTCCCTTCGTTCTGGTCGTCACTCAAAGTGCATGGCTGGGTAATTGATGATGCCGCTGTCATCTGGGTCTCCGTCTACGCCGCGCCGTGGAACGTGGAACCTCGCAGCACACAAGGAATGTCACAACACTCAATATTCCACAAACCTAAATGTGCCGCGAACACGGAGCATTCAAACCGTTCTTTCAATATTCTATCGCGCAATGATAGATAGAAACATATCGTTGAGAATAAGTGATAGGCACGAACCAATACAGACTCCACCTTTTTTTTTCTTCTTTCTAAATGTAAACAAGAGACGATGATTACATTCAGAAAAGTGTAATCTGTATTGGTATAGATGTAAAACCCTATGGCTGTATGCCTTAATTTACAATAAGTTCTTTATTAATAGAGACAAAAGGAAGGAGAAAAAGAAAGCAAATGTTACCTTTAAAAACGTTCAAAAATCGTAAACGATGAATTGCTAGTTTCGATACATCAGTTCCGAGGCAATGGGACAAAAGAGCTAAATGAATAGTCCAGTTGAATAGAGCTCCAACAGCGATCATTGTACCGCACTCCCACATTCTGAAGCGTAAGTGTGAACACACCAACGCCAACCTGGATAGTGTGACTTACATGCGGTCCAGACCACCCGCAGCCAGGGCACGTATGCCCCTCAAAGCTCAGCCCCATCTGGGTCACATCCCGTTTGGCCTGCCGATCGAGAACACCAGTGTCTTCGGTTGCAACATATCCTGCACTATCAGCGATGGCGGGGATGGTTTTATTTTTGTTTTTTTCGGAGAAAGCTTTTCCTATACAGCTCACGTTGTTGAGATTTTGCTCTTGAGTCACTTCTACGAGTGTCAACGCTCCGAGCAAAGCGATGCTTGTTCCTGGCATTGCTGATGCCCAAGAAAACAAGAATAGTTCTGCTGGTATAAGTACAAAAAAAAAACGCCACAGCACATATTATCACATGGTGACGACAAAGTCGTTGACAACATAGGAACAGACTGGAGAAGGAAGGAAGGAAAACGTTTATTGAGCTCTAGAGAGTAGGTGAGCAATTTGGCGGAGTCAGATGGCGTCTTCCGTTTTCTCAGCAATGGTCGTCTGCCCCTAGTCCAGGGCTCCGCTGGATGCCGCTGCCAGCTGTGCTCGCCGGATCAGCCCAAGTTGGACGTCCTGACGGTCGCTGGAGAGCATTCCTTCCCATTGCTCCGCACTCGGGTCTGGTATTTTTGGTGCCACCTCTATTTTCTGGCAGGCCCACGTTATGTGATAGAGCGTGGGTGTTTCATGGCACCATGGGCATTTGTCTGTGTATTGCGTGGGCTGTATTTTGTTGAGTGTATTTAGATTCGGGTATGAGCCCGTCTGTAGCAGCCTCCAGGCGACGGCGTCTTCCCTGGAGAGACATTTATGTGGTGGGGGTACCGTTTCCTGCAGCCCTTGTAGTGGTTTAAGATTGCCGAGTAATCTCTAGGGACAGGTTCGGCTTCCTCGAGGTCGCTTGTGGGGGGAGCTCGGTAAAAAGTGTACCCTCGAGCTACCCTGTCGACCGCTTGGTTGCCTTCCACTCCCGCGTGTCCCGGCGTCCATACCATCGTATGTTTTATTGGTTCTTCTGTGCTTTGTTTGGGTCGGTCCCCAGAGCGGAGTATGCGGAGAGCTCTGTGACCTATTCTGCCTAACATGAAGTTTCGGCATGCCGTTTGAGAGTCGGTTAGTATTGTTAAGGATCGCTTTGTCCGGCACCCTCCTCTGCCGCTAGAGCGACGGCCACTTCTTCAGTCTCGACTACCGTGCAGTCCCGTAGCGACGCGCTGATGATTTCCCGCATGTCCGAGTTTATCACAGCCGCTACCACGTTGAAGTTGTTTTGTCCCGTCCTTCTGGGGTATGTGGCCCAGTTGCAGAGACTACAACAGACTGGAGACCCTTTATTCGGCTTACTCTATTCGGCAACTCGGTGGCGGCGATAACAAATGGCATTCTCAGCAATCGTTGAAGGGCAGAATCGCCGCCCCCTTGGCCGCGTTCTATTTAGAGCTGACAAAGAAGTTTCGAGATAAGGCGAGTGAAGCGCCTAGGATAAATTAGAATAAGATGGAACCATCTGCGCGGGCGTACATAAATTTAATATCTAATTTCAGAAAAAAAATATGTAAAGTTTTCCTGCACAATTGCCCCTATTGTTTGTTACTTGATCCAACTGCTCCTACTTCCCCTCAGGTTCTGAGTTCGTTCTTCTAGCACCTTGTCAAAAATAAAATGCTTATATATATCAAAAACTTGAGACACGCTTCATTTACCCATATATTTATTTTGAGTCGACGTTTCGGACAGAGCCTGTCCTTTCTCATATATATATATATATATATATATATATATATATATATATATATATATATATATATATATATATATATATATATATATATATGTGTGTGTGTGTGTGTGTGTGTGTGTGTGTGTGTGTGTGTGTGTGTGTGTGTGTGTGTGAAGGTGTGAAGGAAGCCAACAGTCACCGAAACCAAGGTGCATAGGGGAATGTTTCCATTGTTTCTTGTATTTCTAGTGCCAATCAATTGGTTTAAAGAAAACTACTTACAAAACAGCAGAAAAAACAACCATGCCGCGGGTGGGATCCGAACCCACGACCTCCGAATATCGCGTCCGGTGCTCTTACCAACTGAGCTACGGCGACGGCTGTCTAGTCTGCTGCTTTCGGGTGTATTTATGTTTTTGCGTGTAAGCGAACCTTGAGAGTGTTCACCAGTGCTACTACCCTCGTCCTTAGCTGTGGACGTAGCACGTCCTGTAATACTGCGGGTGTGACGTAGAACGTCATCTAACGGCGAGGGCGGAAACTGTGCGAGGACCGTCTTATGCTACCTATGGCATCAAGACTGCCAGAACCGAGACCCTCATTAAGCTATTAGCAGACAAGGCATATGAATTGAGGGGCTCGTTTGACAAACATACGAAGGAAGCCAACAGTCACCGAAATCAAGGTGCATAGGTGGAATGTTTCTATTTTATTTTTAAATTTGTAGTGCCAGTCAATGGGAGAATAACGCTTAGATTAATTTTTCGTTTCTTTAAAAGAAAACTACTCATAAAGCTGCCGAAAAAGAACAATGCCTCCGGTGGGATCCGAACCCACGACCTCCGAATATCGCGTCTGGTGCTCTACCAGTTTAGTTACGGCGACGGCTGTCCAATCTGCCGCTTTCGTGGGTATTTATGTTTTGCGTGTAAGCGAGCGACCCTTGAGAGTTCACGTACCAGCGCCACCCTCGTCCAAAGCGGTGGTCGAAGCTTTCACCTACATCTGACGGTTTGGCCCGTCAACGCGCGTACTTGAGGATTTTTTAACAGTATTCGTGGCGTCATACTTCAGTTTACCGTGTCGTCATGGTTAGGTGGAAATCCATTTTCTGTCTTGTTTTCTGGGTTTAGGCAGTTTTATAATTCTTTTCCTCATTATTCTGACAAATTGGAGGGAACACAAAAGCTCCGCTTTAAGA
Source organism: Amblyomma americanum (assembly GCF_052857255.1). Taxonomy (NCBI): domain Eukaryota; kingdom Metazoa; phylum Arthropoda; class Arachnida; order Ixodida; family Ixodidae; genus Amblyomma; species Amblyomma americanum. The sequence continues at coordinate 13,261,950 of NC_135498.1, read as the reverse complement.
TGATGACGCGATAGCTTTGATGGGCTAATGAAATTTTTTTTTTTGAGGAAATGAAATGGCGCAGTATCTGTCTCACATATCGGCGGACACCTGAACCATGCCGTAAGGGAAGGGATAAAGGAGGGAGTGAAAGAAGAAAGGAAGAAAGCCGTAGGGGAGGGCTCCAGAATAATTTCGACCACCTGGGGATCTTTAACGTGCACTAACAAAGCACAGCACGCGGGCGCCTTAGCGTTTCGCCTCCATCGAAACGCAGCCGCCGCGATCAGGTTCGAACCCGGGAACTCCAGATCAGTAGCCGAGCGTCTTACCACTGAGCCACCGTGGCGGGGTGTGGGCTAATGCCCATATATGCGGAATTCGTCATTCTGGACATTATATTCACAGATCCCTAGGAGCCCTCATACCCCTCCTGGCGGAGTGGTGCAGCGCTTAATAAGCGATGCGCCTTTGCTCTGCGATCGTAGAAGCTGCCTCTGGTGGGGCTTGTGCGACCCAGGTTGCTCTTCCGGAGCATCCTCTCGCTATCAGTCATTAGGTTAACCGCCACCTACCACAATGGTCAGTTTGCTTACAATCTGGTGGGCAGGTTGTGATGACACCACAAGGTCAGGTGACCTAGGTTGTTGTTGTTGTTAGCCTATCAAAAGATGGCACATACCCACACTGGGGGATCGGCCAAGAATCGGGTGGCTGTTCACTGTTTCACGGGGGATTTTTCGCTTACAACCCCGACGACGACGGCTATGCTGTATTTCCTGTAGAACAGAAGCCTTAGCGCTGTCTCGTTAAGAGTATTCGTTGGGACAAAAGCAGCAACGTCCAAGAAAAGATGGTCAACTGAAAATGCTAGAGAATCATCTTGAGTTGCCCTTTATCTCATAAAGCGCGACCGTTCTGACGTCATGGAGACACTATTTTATCTATCGCTACTTACGATAACGGAGCCCTGCTAGAGCAGTCTTGGCGTTTCAAATGGCTGCCGCGAGGTTGAAAAAATATGTCTTCGAGGCGTAGTAGCAAAGGCTGGCAAGTGCGGAAAATACAGGGTAGCTGCTCACAATGAAGGTAATGTGTGGGGTGGAATATTTATTATAAATTAGATTGAAACAAACAAAGAAACTTAGGGTAGCTGCTCACAATGAAGGTGATGTATGGGGTGGAATATTTATTATAAATGAGAACGAAAAAAAAAACTCAACTGTTTGCCATCTTCCTGGTGCAGCCAATTATTTCAGATTCTTTGTGAAAATGATTAACAAGAACAGCGTATTTTAAGCCCTGTCGGAAAGCGGGTACCAATAGTTATTTTTGCTACCAACAAAAATGGCATCAGATCTCGATTTGTGGGAGAAATTGTTGAAAAACTCAATCTGTACCTGACTGTTTACTAGAATGGTTCTGCCCCAATTTTACGCCGCATTTTCTGAAAAAAAAACAGTAACAGTCAGCCTGAAAACTAACATCGGTTAATATCTTGGTGCGGGCTAGTCAGTGATTCATCATGGAAAGTGGCAGTGCAAGAGACACGGGGATGAAGGTGTAGAAACATGGACGACAGGACAAGTCCTCTCGTCCAAGTTTTCACATCTTCGTCCTCGTTTTTTTTTTTTTGCGCTCCCACTTTCAATGTTGAAAACTAAGGACTAAAAACTATCTCCGCAAGCATGCATGCTTGGAGAGACTTAGTTTCCAGCCCTTAGTTTTGAGGTTGATTGTTTACACATCACTTGCCACGGCTAGTGATTTGAAGTATAACTCCATTGTCTTGCGGCTCACTGGCAAGGACCCATTGTCAGCTTGTGTGCATTGGACTCTCTCTTCATACTCAGTGCTCTTATTCGCAGAAGCCCGCCGTAGCAGAGCCATGGGGTCGCTGAAGTACGACCCACGCTTCGGGCTAGACTCCCACCACAGCTGGATGGTGGCTGGGTTCTGCAGCTGGTTCCTGTTCATGGGCTGCATCGCCCAGCGTGTTTTCGGCGTCGTCTACGTCGGCATCTTGGAGGAATTTGGCGTCACCAGGCAGGAGGCCTCGTGGCCCATGAACATCATAGACCTCCTCGCTAGTCTCTCAAGTGAGCTCACAACACTAACATTCTTTTCACCAATCTGGTACTTACCAAAGAGAAAATGTGTAAAATAGCATTTGAAGTTTTTTGTTGTTGTTGCTCACGCCCTTTGAAACGGCGTGAGTGTTCACGCAGACCATTGCTTTTAGACCTGCACGGACAGATACCAATTGTACAGGAGTCTCAACAGCAGGAGGTACGGCATAGAACCAACACGACGCAAGGCCATTTGCTCCTGCTCGTCACGACCATTGTCATCTGTTGTCAGCTTATTAAGGTGCAACGGTGGGGGGAGGAGTAGGCAAATAATATTGCAAGTGTTGTCTTCTTGGTTTCTAAGTGCGCTATAACAAAGCCTCCTCAGGCTATAGCTGGCGACTTACGCATCACCAGTTAGTTCGCTTAAGCATGCATGATCTCAAACCGCGAATCATTTCAAACTTCGAACTTATTCGAACGCCGTTAATTTGTTTGCACGTCATAGCCACGACCCCTTTCACTTGACTCTTCTGCGTTTGGACAAGACATACCTATATGACATATTTTAATTCATAACACACTTTTGAAATACTCCCATTTGGTTCAGACGTTTCTCATCCTTTTTGCATGCCTGTGACCATACCATTTAGGGTGTATAGCTGGCAGGCCACCACGGGTGTCTGTTCATGTAATCCCAAGTCAAATATTTTAGCCTTTATCTATCAAATACTCATCTCCAATGAATTTTTATCAAGTATGCTTGACAAAACAATTGAATTTGGAGATGCCAATGTGCCAACGAGCTCCCGGACTTGACACAGTCTGAATACGTAGAAATTGTGAGACGTGATAGAGCATAGTTACCATTTTCTGTAAGAAAGTATGCATACTTAATCAAGAGCGGTCTTTAGTGCAACCGAATAGCGTTTCTCCCAATTTTCTGAGCTGACGCCTCGTAAGCATGTGTTTCGACAGAAACAAGCAACGCAAGTATTCCTTTTCATGCCACAGTTTCTGATATAGGCATGAAGTATCGTCGCATTTCAGGATATCTACATGTATACATGTAGATTGCCACGCTTAATACGAGAAAAGCCGACAGTCTTTGAAACAATTGAAAACGTAGGGAAATATTTCTGTCATCGGATTTTCTTTTTTACTGAGGGAAAGGTGCCGAGTAGTTTTGGACACGAGGAAACTTTATAAAGCAGAAGAAACGACAATGCGCACCCAGTTGGGTGCCGGACCCATGACCTCCACTTGTCTGTTATATTCTCTACCAATTCTGCTACAGCAGCCAGATCAGGCTACTTCAGGGGATGGCAAAATACGAAGTGGGTCACACTGAAACAGAAGTGGTACGTAAATTCTAAACATAAAGAGTAGACAGGGAGTAAACTGTCGTCTAGCGCACACCCTTGTACAAAATGGAGCGCGCTAGGGGACAGCTTACTGCCTTTATACTCACATATAGGCGAATTAGAGTTTACAGTGTACAGCTGTCGTTGCCCCTCCTTAGAACTGGAGTAGGACTGAAGCTCGGATAAATTTTACTTCTTATTGATCGCTCACTTTTTTGCTTGCGCGTATACCCTGTAACTCTCCGAAGCTGCACATTTAGACCATGCATGCATCTCTATACTGTATGCGTTGATACAGTGCATTTGCTTTGTTCCCATTGGTGCAGATCCTGTGTTCGGGTACCTTTGCTCTCGATACTCCTGCCGTGCGGTACTTCTATGGTGCGGTCTGGCTGGCCCACTCGGCGTCATCCTGTGTTACTTTGCTCCCAACGTCATCTTCATAGCTGTCTTCTACGGGATGTTAAATGGTACGTGCTCACACACAAAGAAACTACCCACTGCCGCCTTCGTCATTTCTTACGACTCTCATAAGTGATGCTCATCCGCCACTGGATTTTGGCTCCATTCAGCCACAGACAAGAGCGAAATGCGATGTCAATAGCGTTTTGTCTTTTGTCATTCATGATAAAATCAGTACTCTCCGTGAATTTCAGAAATGAGTTGTGAATGAGATAGAAGGAAAAATGGGAACAGATGAGCGCCTTAAAGCGCACTATTCATGTTTTTATTTACTTTTACTGAAATTCACGCGTTCAAAAGAGAAAACCTGTTCCCCTGATGAGGCATGAAACCGTTTTCGAGGTACCCCTGCTAATGATAGGAAACCTGTGGCATGATCTGCTTTCGAATCTAAAATGTTTAGCCCGGGAACAAAAGTACAGGGGCTTTTTTCTGGACGCTTAATATGCGGGCGAAATTAAGTGCACTTTCTCTCTTGTCTACAGAAGTAAGCGGAGCAGTTACGGTCCAGTTATTGGGATAATGTGTAATTATTACATTTGCGATTACGTTGCTTTCTTCTGCTTCTGCTGTTGACTAGCATAGTTTGAAAAGTATTTTACTGGTTCCGCGTGTAACTTTACAAGGGCACCTCCTCTGCAAGATGATACATTGAGAAAACACTGCGGACAAACTGAGTTTCTTTATCTATATATTACTGCGTTATAATTCCCATTTCAAAGGCTTCGCTGCTTGGGCAAACAGGGGCGTGTTAGAGATACAAACGGAGACGTTATGCACGCATTAAATACAATCAGTTGCTAGCCAGTGCCCGTGTGTGTCAACTCCTTTTTCTTCTCGTCTCTTTGCTCTGGTTTTGTCTAAGAAGACAGAAAACAGTGGTCAGCTGCAAATTAGTGGCAACACATAGCCGTTGCTGCGTTACAGCTCGACTGCTCAAGTGCGCAGCTGGCCCGCACTGTGTTTAAGGGAGCCGGTTCGTGATATTGCCTTAACTGGTAGGTAGGTGGCCGATTCTCCGGCCTGATTGCAAAGCCCAACGAGGCCGTGTTTATGCCTCCCGGTGAAAACCATTGCGTTTCCCAGCCAGCGGCCGAGGCGTGAGAAATGTCTTGGTGATCGAGTCCCAGATCCCCGTCACTGGAGCTAAGCAGAGTTATTGCAATCGCCTGCGAATTAAGGGCGTGTATCGATTCGGCCAGCAGTGCGATTCCGATACTCCTGGTGCCGAAATCACTGTACTTTCCTCATCCACTTCAGTCCTTTGCAATACCAGTGTTTAGAGTGATGCTGCACGACCGAACACAGAATGCACGCTGGACTGCGAACGCGTCTACAATCATTAGGTCCCGGCAAAATACATTAGCGCAAGATAAGATCACTCAATTTTTTTATTTAAAAGAGAGTGAGACAGAGAAGCGCTTAAAAGGGGAACTGCACTAAATTCGCACCTAATGTTTATTTAAATTATTATGCTATGTTATTACAATGCGTTTCCGGTTGGAGTAAGTATCAAAGTCATGCCAACAGTCAAACGAACTGCAATTAAAGGCTAAAAATGGTAAGAAAAGCAAAATAGCGCCTACCTGTGCTTTTGTATACCGGTTGGTGTACCTGTGAAAAAACATTCTTATATGCTTGTTTTTCTGTAAACCTTGGCTGCGAGTTCAGCGCTGTTTGTTTACAAGTGTTTCTCCAAACACTGCCCAAGGGAACTTGCCAGCTACGTAGCGCATTGGCAACGTTTATCACCATGCCTGTGATACGAAAACACGTACCGAAAAGAAGGTGATCAGAGAATAGGGAAAGGGAATAATTTTTCTGATCACAATGGAGACAAGTTTCGCAGCATGAATAAAACGCACACAGAAGACAAGGAACAAACAAGACAGGACTGTGCTGCACTTCCAACTGATTTTATTTGAAAAAGCTCGACGTTTAAATACATTCAGTTATCATGAGGTGAAACCTAATCACAATCATGCAAAAAAGCCATTTCATTCTCCAGCAATGACAGTGAAGGCGTGCTGACGCAATTGTCACCGGCTTTCCTAATAAAAAAAGGCTTCGATAATTTCACGCTGAAGCTTGTCCTTGGCGTGACCCAGAAACTGCGCCTTCTTAAACAAAGGTTTGCATTTGCACGACCGGCAGTGTACGGCAAGATGGCCGCTGATACCATTTTTTGCAAGATTGAAATGTTCTAGCGCTCTTTCATTAAAACAAAGCCCTGTTTGGCCAATGTACACTTTTTTACATTGGCCAAACAGGGCTTTGTTTTAATGAAAGAGCGCTAGAACATTTCAATCTTGCAAAAAATGGTATCAGCGGCCATCTTGCCGTACACTGCCGGTCGTGCAAATGCAAACCTTTGTTTAAGAAGGCGCAGTTTCTGGGTCACGCCAAGGACAAGCTTCAGCGTGAAATTATCGAAGCCTTTTTTTATTAGGAAAGCCGGTGACAATTGCGTCAGCACGCCTTCACTGTCATTGCTGGAGAATGAAATGGCTTTTTTGCATGATTGTGATTAGGTTTCACCTCATGATAACTGAATGTATTTAAACGTTGAGCTTTTTTAAATAAAATTAGTTGGAAGTGCATCACAGTCCTGTCTTGTTTGTTCCTTGTCTTCTGTGTGCGTTTTATTCATGCTGCGAAACTTGTCTCCATTATGAACTGCAACCAACTAGCCCAAACCACCGTGTTACTTCAATTTTTCTGAGCTAGCGAATGAGCTGGGTTCTGTGCATTGTAGCTGCGAGTATGCGTTTGCAGGTTAAAGCCATCCGTGCGTTGTTGCAGTTCTCAACGTACACTGCTTGTTTAGCTTCAAGAGTGCACTGTTACCTTTGCAGGCATCAGCATTTCCGGCACCCTCACGGCGATCACGGTTGTTCTGGCGCAACACTTCGAGAAGCGGCGGGCCACTGCTTACAGCGTCGTGTTCACGGTGTCCGCGTTCAACACTTTTATGTTTCCCCCGCTGGTGGAGCTGCTGCTGTCCACCTACGGCCTGTACGGCACATTTCTCGTGCTTGGCGCCATCTGTCTGCACACTTTTCCACCAGGCATCGCCATCACCAGCCCTGAGTGGATGAAGCCCTCACTGAACGGCAAGAAACATAAAGCTGCGGACGCAGGCAACAAATGTTTGCCGCCCGAAGAAACTGAACTTGTTGCTCAACGCATAGAAGACCATGAAGAGAATGCGACCTGTGTGAAAAGCCGACAAACCATCAACCTCGACCCTTCAAAAGAAGCCTCAGTGGTTTTAACTGCTTCGAACGAGGAGGAATGCCGTGCCCCTTCTCAGGCTACGGACCGAGACAATCTGAGGAACTTTGTCACAGTTCGTTTCTGGGTGGACTCATTGTCCTTCAGCGTTATGTATTTGGCCTTGTCACTTTTCCTGACTCTTGCCGTGGACATGGCAAAAGACAAAGGCGTTTCGACGATGGACGCGGTGTTCATATTCCACGCCTTTAGTGCCGGCGACGTCATCTTCCGAGGTGTCTCTGGCGTTCTACTCGACTCCAAGTTTCTCAGCTCTGATGGCGTCATGCTACTCGGCTTCATCCTCCAAGGAGTCGGAATAGAGATCCTCGCGTTCACCGCCAGTTTCCCGCTGCTCATCGTCGGCTCACTCGTATTCGGCTGTGGCAACGGACTGCGGATGCCCATAGCTGGTGTGGTCCTCATCGGCGACTTCGGGCTGAAGGCGTTGCCCATCGTGTTCGGCGGGTTTGCACTCGTCTGCGGTTTGAACGTCTGGACACGAGCGCCGCTCATAGGTGAGATGGGTTTATTTTCTCTCAAGGCCAATGCATGACTGGCAAAAGATGGTTACAGTGAAATAAGAGTAAGAATTAAGGTGAAACCTTCTCTAGATTAACTTGTACTAGTCAAATATGAAGCCTCTATTTATGAAGTCATGAGCGATTTCTTGCAGTCGCCTATAGACACGTTATTAACAGATTTAACGACTACGTTTGATGAGGTTCCTCACTAGTGCTCATTGCCAAACTTACAAGCATGAACATAAAAACAACGGCTATTACATGGATACGTAATTTCCTAACAAACGGCACCCAATCGGCCTTCGTTAACGTCAGTCACGTCCACCTGCCCACGTGAAATTTGGAACGCCACAGAGCTCTGCAGTTGGGCTTATATTGCTTTTAGTTTATATCAATGATATAACTACTAATCTATGTTATATTTGCATGCTCTACTTGCAGATGGACTATTTGCAGATGACTGTGTGATATGTAGACATATTAGTAACCCTGCGAATTTTAATTATTTATAGACAGATCTGATCAATCTTAGTAATTGGCGCAGACAGTGATTAACGTGTCCAAAACGAAGGCCATCACGTTTACTTCAATTAAACCGATGCTCGATAGTTATGCATTAAATGCCACCCAGGTGGATTTAGTATCTAGCATAAAATATTTAGGTTTTCGTTTATCATCCAACCTGTCATGGAACCTTCACTTAGGCACGATGTTGAGCAATGCATCGAAAGCGCTTGGCTTCATTATGTCCAACTTGCATTCGGCCGACACATCTACAAAACTTACAGCCCACAGTGTATTTGTTCGCTCAAAAGTCAAATGCGCATCTCTCGTAATTGTTCCACATAAAGCTGACCTAATAAATAAATTTAAATCACTTCAAAACAAACATGGCCGCTTCATCTCAAAGAACGGCTCACGAACATGAACGTATATGGAATAAACAGGTCTCTTAACACTTCTCGAGAATCGCATGGGCGCTTCAATTCTTGTCCTCCTTTCACAAGCGTTACCATGGTCATTAATCCTTTTCTGCTGGGTACATAGCACCAGTCCATCAATTATTTCGGTGACTGGATCACGAAGTACAACGCATTTTCGCCAGTACAAGTCTTTTCTTCCACTCAGCGCTTATTCTCGTCTTCATTCACTGGAATCAAGTCCAATAAAATGTGGTGTCATCACTCGCCACGTCACATTAGTCAATGGTCTAAATCGCTTCCTGGGAATATGAACGTCGTAGGAGCAGACCATCCCTGTCTGCAATGGCGTGTTTATTTTGTGTGCGAGTTATCGAAAATTTCGCGTGTTTTGTGTTTGCTCTGTGTATCTAAATCTCTAGTTTATTCCCCTTCCCCTTCCTTTATTTAATTCCTTCTCAGGCCTTTAAGGTAATTTATTAAAAATAAATATGCAGGAATCATTATTGCGTGCAACACTGGCGCAGCTGAGAGTAGAGGGTACGTGTTTCTAAGGTTAGTATTATTAGCCTAGAGCTGAGAACGTTTAACGAAAAAAATGTGGAATGCAGGTTGCAAGTTTATGGGGAAGTTTTGCAGATTAAGTTCCTACAACTTTGACTTGCTGTAGTATACGATGACAGGTGTTGAAATCCTAGAAACACGCAGTTGACAAAAGTTTAGTTTCTGTGTGAACAATACTGCTTTTCTCATGACCTTGATTCGCGAAAGTATTCTACCAACTCGCGCTTAAACAGCCGCGAAATAAGTATAATCTGCACAGATGTGCGGCCAGGAGGGGCAAAGTTTCACGGAGCCATTAACCAAAACCATTCTCTGTTCCATCTTGCATCACCTTCAGGCTACTTCAGGGACCAGCGAGGGACTTACGACGGTGTTCTTCACGTTTTGGGAGTGTGCTCCTTCGCCTGCGTCGCTGTCTGGGCGGTGCGAATCTGCTTGAAGCGTTGGCGGACGACACGGCTGCCTGCAACTTCAGCCAAATAAAGACTAAGTGCGAGTGGACAGTTACTCACTGCCGGCAAAAACAGATGTGCCTGAGTGACAAACAAATGGAGTTTCCTTGGTGCTGTGCCTTGAAGTTTCAGCGAATGAACTCCTCCGTCGGATGCCAGGGTTGACGAAGAACACGTCTTGGTCGTCTTTGACTGGAAGGATTCATCAGAAGTGTGATTTCCTCCCGGTTATAGTGCGCGTGCTAAGTTGGCAGCAGTGCTGCTAGTGGTGGTGATGGTGATGTTAAGGTGCGGGAAGAAATGCCATTACATTAATTATGCCGCGCCAATAGCTCCACCTCCATAGTACGAAAAGAAATGTACCTTCTACCACTGGCCCGGAAGGCTTCCGTCCTCTTAAAGCCTCAGCAGTGCGTATGTTATAATGCAGGTTTCTCGATTCGTGAGTCGTCAGGGAACAACACAATGCGAAAGGTTTGAGCTTGGCGCATTATGGCCTGAGTTGCCCATGTGCCATAAAGTCCAACACAACACAACACACAATCCGAAAGGCGATGCCCAGTGGCACGTGGCACCTGCAAAGGCTGTGCCGCAGTGTTTCTCGCGCTCGGCATGAAAACAGAGGTAAACTAGCCAAGAGCCAGTGTGGACATGACTCATATCGGCATATAGATAGAAGTGGTGTGGCACAGTAGGTTCTATGTAGCTATTCTGCTTGCCTTCAAGGCAGTGGCGGTGCGCAGGAAAGGAAAATAAAGTGGCCTCCTTTCGTTATGGACCACGTATATAGTAACACACTGGCAAATGTGGCCGAAGTGACGTGCCACAACCTGCTTTGTAAAAGGTAAGCAGCGAAGTTGTGCGCGTATGTGATATCACATCAGATTTCAACCACCTACATGAAGTAACGTCTTGAGAAATTTCTCATCTAACGGGTATCCTACACTATGGCTTGAGGTGTACATCTTCGGCTATGCCTAGCTAGGCAGATCCGGGTTTTATTTCTGCCCTACCTTGCTGCAAATATTGTAAACCATGTACATAAACTTCAGTTAATCTCTTTGTTTCCTGATAAAATGATGTCGCTATCAAGAGTACCTCTTCAAATCTCATCACCGCAGAAGAAAATATACAGTGATAAAGTCTACTCGGGGTCTATTGTCAGGTGCATGAAAGGGCCGTCGAAGTAAAGCAGTATGCGAATTTCATGAAGGTTAATTGTGAGCATTTAGAGGGCGTGTATATGCGCAACACAGTTCAGTATACAGCTCATTAGACAGGACATGAGGCACAGTAAAATTGTTAGGCAAACGACGTCAACCTTACTGTCCTGTTCATTGTGTTTTCAGAAAAAAAGGCAGTTTTTAGGCAGAGCAGGTCACACGAGTTCTCATTTTTGAAATTAGGCATGCCACTTGCAATCTAACGGTTTCTCTTGTTTTTGTTCGGAATGGTATTGCTTCCTGAAATCCGTGCATGCATGAAATTGGCAGGTAATAAAATATATTTTTGATTTTAGTGCTCGTGATGCGTGTTTCCGCGTTCTTTTTCATTTCTTGAGGTGACAACGTAAGGACTGCTGCCCCGAAAACTGCCTGCTATAAAGCTCCAACATAGTTCACCAATATTTGACAAACTTCGAAATACTGGGAATGTTTGGTCGCGTTCAGAGAAAGGATGTTTATTTTGTGGTCGTGACAGGCACATGTCAAAAACGAAACGATGCGAATCCGTGCGTCGTTCCATGTAGCAGAATAGACTGCAACGCCGCGTCGTCGTTAGTATAATTATGACCGTAGATGCGGCGGTGATGTGTCGTCATGTGCGCGGGGCTAATTAATGGCTACTGCTTGTCTCGTTATCAAAGGGAAAACCGTCAGGTATCAATAATCAAGGAGATTCTGAGCTCCCAAGAAGGGGTAACATTGCGCTGAGGAAAAATCAGTAGGGAACCACGTTAGTTTAGCCACAACAGCCAGAGGCGAAACATGGAGACGTACCTTTGCTGGTGGTTCATCCAAACAACTCCCCTACTGCAGCAGAAAAGGAGTAAGGTGAGGGATGAAAGTGCGGAGGTATGTGTGAGGCAAGTCCCGTTCCTCTCCAACAGATCGCGTTTGGGGCACAAAGGCTTGTAGCAGCTGCCAATTGAAATCCAGACAATATTGCGTAGTAATGCGTAACACAGGCTAAAACTAAGCCAGATTCCCCGCCAGTAGGAAAGCGCTTAATAAAACTTAGTCAAAGCCTTATTGGCGAATGCGACGCTAACGGAATGTGTCATGTTTTATCGCCCGAGGGCGAGTGGTGCACGCAGGTCGCAGTCCAAGCAGGTTCCGGTCGCACTCGTCGAGGTTAAAACAATCTGCCGGCTCCCAAGAGGCGCGACCGCTCAACTCAGCTCAGTGGCGACCTTGTCTGGCAGTGCGCCATATACAGCCGCCTCCACTGCGCGGCGCCGTGGAATTCGCGGCGAATGAGCTCCGATGATCTGGCGTGCCTTCTGCTGGCAGAGCTCATGCACGGGTCGCAGTATCCTCGCTCCTCAATTTCATTTCCATTGACACGCCTTCGTTCGTGTGGCAACAATTCCGCCGGCCCCCCTCCCGCCGAAGGTTGATTCCGGAGGCTGGTGGACGCACGCAGTAACTTGTATATGTACGGTCGGGGAAAACGGCGCCAAGCGGTGGCGGAGGAACGGATGCTTTTGTTTCCTTCTCTTGCGGTCTCTCCATTCATCTATTTGCCAACATTTCCTCGTTACTCATTGAAGCATTTAGGCTTTGGCGCTGACAAGCATTCTTGCTCGCTGAAAAAAAAAAAAAACCCCTTCTTCCGGCACCTTTCGTAATAATCTAACGGGAGCTTTTAGCAGTTTTATGCGCGCAGTTTTAGGCGTGGTTTTGTCGCAGGCTCTTCGCACTGAACAAGAGCTGCACCGCAGGTTAGCTCGGCAGCATCCGTGCAAGGGCGTACTTTTCCACTGTTCTCCTCTTAACCTGATGACGAAATCCTGCTCGTAGAAGCGGCGTAAAGCCGACGTGGCGGCGAGGGAGTCTTGCCCCTTGCTTTGCCTTCCACGTCTTGATACCCTTCGCACGCGTCGTTGCCTCCCTCAGCGACTAACCTCCCTCCACAGCACACTTGTCTTATTTGATTTCTCTACCACTCAGTGAGCCTGCCGGTACAACTCGTGACTGGCTACACTGCCCCTGCCGCTCGGCCAGAGCAGTCGCCTCGTGCCTGCCGTGCGTTTCGTCCGTTTCAGCTTCTCGTCTGCCAGTGTGCGCATCGACGACGTGGAACATATCTGATGCATGGCTTCGGCTGCTATCCGCAAGATGTGTTTTGACTTCATTTCCGGCCGCATCCCTCCTTTCCCAGCATTCGACCAACGCGCCATCTCTCTCCGGCGGTGCTGCTTGACGCGTTCCTTACTTTTTCCGAGCGTGCGCCCTCTCCCCCGGTTGGCGGCCGCGGCGGTGGCCTTGGCCGACGGTAGCCCCTCAGCTGCCGCCCGCTGAGCAGCAGCGCCGGAGCGGGCGCGTATCAATAAACTCGCCGTGCCAAGCGGCGCCGAAGGCAACGCGAAGTGGTTAGAGGAAGGGCGCGCCTGTGGCTGGCCCGCTCTCGCGTTTCGTCGCCGGCGCTACGGGTTCCTGGGAGCTCTCCCGCCGACGTGGGAAACGCGCACATCGCCTCCACGGCCGGAGCTGTGCGCCCCCGAGGGTGCGCTGGTGGGCGGAGATGCGTCGCTTCCTTTCGCAGCAGCTGCAGACGGCATGACGCTGATGGGTGAGCGGAAATCGTCGACCATGACAGTTTGTACGTGATTTCGTCAGCCAGGACACTCTGCCACTGTAATCTTGCGTCACCAAAAGATGGCTAAGATTATCGTACAGCGTTCCGCCTGCCCGTCTTGTTTTCAAGTGCATGGAATAGATGGCAACGTCGCTGCTCCCAAGTTGCGGCTTGCGTTCGTTATCGCTATATGCGCGCTTCAAACGTCGATCCAGGCAAAATCGTTCGCAAATATGACAACATTGAGAGAAACTGGTTTTTTAAGCGCAGAAAGGCAGCGAAGGGGAAAAAAAACGACCCTGACAGGATTGAGGGCTCTGTCCTGGCAAGTTCGTTTCTTTTTTTCTGTGCTGTATTTCTGCGCTTAAAAAAAATACAGATTCCAGTAACGCACCAATTAGCATGCAAAAACGTCCTCGCGAACTTTGAGAGACCTGCTCTGTCACGAAGATTTTTTTCTTTCACGCCAGCGAGCGCGAAAGTTTTCACTCATAGATATCAGTGGAATGTGCGCATTCTTCCTCAGACACTTCGCGCATGAACATCGCCGGCGGATGACGTGAGCTGCTGGCCGAAATGATAACATGCTTCTCGTACGCGTCGACAGCGAACGCCGCCGACCGGTTACATGTCTCTAGTCGCTTTCACTTGCAAAACAGGGGCTGCACTTTGTAAGGTTTAATTTTCTTATGTTAATTTTCTCCTTTTTCATTGGTCGCGGATTCCCGATTACGTAGGTCTTTGGGGGCCAGCACCGATGACAATGGACCAAAGAGGAAAAGGAAACACGCGTTTAAACATGCAGTCCTAGAGCCCACTTGGAACTTCTGCAGGTATAGGCGACTGAATGTTGTAATTTGGCACCCATACGAAGAATGTACATACCTAGCGGGTGCAATCATTGCCATTTGCGTCAACCACGTAATCTATGCCCCTGCCTCTGCCAGGTTCTGTGTGGCTGCACCTCTCCATTGGCTGCATCCAGAAAATCTAGAGCCGTATTCTGTAGGATCCATTTCCTGTTCATTCCATTTGGTCCTCTGCCATTAATAACTGCTCTGATTGCAGTGGGGAGTCGGAGCAGTTGGCACGCTGATTGAGACAGAAATAAACCCATGATGCCACCTGCTTGTTTGGTTTGGCTTCGGCTTGACATCTCAAAGTGACTGAAGGTATGAGGGACACTGTAGTGAAGGGCTCCGGAAATTTCGACCACTTGGGATTCTTTAACGTGCACTGACATCGCACAGTACACGGGCCTCTGGAATGTCGCCTTCATTGAAATGCGACCCCCGCGGCTGGGGTCGAACCCGCGTCCTGAGCCACCTGCTTGTATAAGCGCGCCTCGAGCCCTTGTCGCACTGGCCTACAGGCGTCGACGCCCACGAATGACGCAGCACGGCAACGCATTCGACATGGGTGCCGAGCTTTTTCGCCGTTAGTCTAGTCTGGGCAGACACCGGTCGTCATCTGTGTAATGAATTGGCCCAGCGTGATCCGTCTCATTCAGCCCGACCGGATAAGCCGGCAGGATTCTGGCTAGCGGCGGCACCACGATGAGACAGGCTGTCTTTGATTTGCCTTTTGCTTTCCTGCCTGCTGTTCTTTTCTTCGCATTGACGTCACGAGCCAATGAAAACGAAAATGAAACGAATCGTTACATAATACCCTGTATACCTGTATACCCGAAACTATCAAGCCTTTCTATTGTTCACATCTAGTAACTTTTATGCCCCTAGATGCGTTGCTCGAGCCCATATGTCGTTGTATTCATTTACACTTCCTTGTAGTACAAAGCAGTATATTTCGTTTTGAGGGCTGCGCTTAAACGGAAGGTGCATTTGCTCACATCATCTACATGACGCAATTGTTAGCTTACCTTGTGGAAGCGCGACTAAGAACATTTCTAATACTGGATTACTGCGGAGTTAAATCTATATTCCATGCCACCGCGGTGGCTCAATGCTTACGGCCCTCGGCTGCTGACCTGAAGGACGCGGGTTCGAACCCGGCCGCGATAGTTCAATTTCGATCGAGGCGAAATTCTAGAGGCCCATGTACTGTGCGATATTAGTGCACGTTAAATAACCCCAGGTGGTCGAAGTTTCTGTAGCCCTTCACTACGGCGTGCATCATAGCGTGAGTCGCTTTGGGACGTTAAACAACCATAAACCAAACCGTGAGGCAATATTTCGCTGTTTATTTTTTTTCCACAACTGTCTCGGCGATCAGCAACAACCTGCGTACATGGCAATGCTACTCTTTCAGTATTGTGCGAAATATCTGAAGCGTCTATTCTGTGTTCATTATTTGTTCTCTACTTCTCATTCGTGCTTCAACACGTCGCCATAATAGTGTGTGCTGAGAAGTCAGGACAAAACTTTTCGTTTGCGAAGTCTGAAACAACCGTCACGTATCTCCTGAGGTCGTGGCAATAATTCTTACAAAAGAAACTGGCCAGCTTCAGCGTTTCGAAAACAGCTATACCTTTTTTTTTATGACGTCGGCCGCTAATTAACTTCGGCAGCCGCTGCGGCGGTTGTACGACGTCGCCCTGAACTCTTCATCCCTTCACGCTTGCAGACTGCAACCGTGAAGTTCTCGTCACTCGCTTCAAGGAATCTGGCGTCATCTTTTCGTGCCGTTGGACTGCGTCTCCCTGGGAGGGCTCGGCGGGTTAGGCGCCCGCCCTGAGTCTTCGTACTCCACTCTGCCAGGTCGGTTGTGCCGATTTGAGTCTTCGCCGCCGTGACAGTTGTTTGCCGTGCTTCGCTCTGTCCCTTACTTTGCTTGCGTGTGCTTTTGATCTGCTGTCTTAACGTTCGCCACGCAACGCTCTCGATATTCCTTCCGTGATCATCTCGCACCGACCTCTAAGAAGTGCGTCGAATGTGAGTATTCTTACATTCCCGCTAATCGCTGTGCACGAGCTTACTGATGAACTTAATGCAGAACTCAAGTTCAAGTTCGCTCAATATTGCATATATTAATCGTGAATACAATAATAGTGAAGGAGGTCTCATTGTACACCCTATAAAAAGTGAGGTAAAATCGCAAACAATGGGAAACGGTGTATCAGTAATTAGTATAAAAATACAACCTACCAAAAAAGAAATCAGCAGCAGCAATAAAACGTGTCAACGAAAATGAACAAACATACAAACGCATTGTCAATTTAGGCCCATAATACGCATAAAATAAAATTTCTAACATGGATTATTGCCGTTTAAACATGTCAACTGTGTAGCAAGTCGATTAACTATGCTATAATGCGAGGGTGGAATGAGTGAACAATAAATGATGCATTAATTTCACATGGTAAAGTATTCCAATAGGACACGCCAGCAAAGGTGGTAGTAAAGAGGCAGGTCAAAAGACATTGCAGTGGTTAAATTCATACGTATTGCTCTTTGCATTTCAAGGAGGTTTGATGCGCTAGCCGACGGGCTAGCGAATGTTCTTATTTATGTTTACACATTATTGAGTTGTTTTCATAAACGAACGGAGTTTGAAGAGCTTGGGGACTGGCTGAAATGCATTAAACGCCTTAGATTCAGCCACCCACATTGATATCCTGAAGTTTGCCATATTTCTCTGGGCAAAGCAGGCAAAACTACACAGGGACTTGAAACGGTTGACAAAAGAAATGTACAAAAATCATCAAAAATTCTAAACTCACAGGGCCTGCTTTTTCAGCTCTGGCATATAACTCGCCTATGAAGACAGCAAGGTTCTCAGTGGTTAGAATGACACGTCTCCTACCCCTGCAAAGATCTGGAGGTTCAAAGACGTCGTAACTCGACCACTGTACGGTTCAAGTGGAGACCCTGTGGCTTGGGAAATTTTGAATTCGACCTCAGCTCTCGGTCGAAACCTTCATCACAAGCTTTATTGAAGACATGGTTGACTTGTGCAAGCGCGTCAACCCTTCCATGTCCGACAGAGACAAAGTTACCCAGCCCCTCCACCAAGTGTAAAGGTATTTATTCGCAGTGCAGGTCGGTGGTCGTAGATCGAAGAGCGTCACGACGAGCACACTCCCACGCAGGAGTCACTCAGGATCCCCAACTGCACTTCGTCGACCTCTTCGTCCCGCGGCTTGAACTGCTGCCGGCCGTTCCCATTGCACACTCTGTACGTCATTAGCGCATAGAGGACGAAGGCAAGCATAGCACGACACTGAAAGGAAGACAGAACACTAAGTGAACAGTGTTCCCACACCTCTGTCCACATGGCTCATCTAACTGCCACACGTCGCTCAAGGACAATGGTCGGGTCTCTACGGCGCTGTCTTTCTGCATTGCCTTGAGAATTCTGATCATTCGACCGAGCTGCTGCATTTTTTTCCTTGAAGCGCGAAAGAGTATACTTTTTTTTTTCTGTTAGCAGCCACATGTAGACACTGAGAGAAGTAATCGCCCGGTTTTGTGTTCCCCTCGCTAGCTGTTCAGCGTCACTTGCTCTCTCGTTTTCTTTTCTATCAATGAGTCAATCTTGGCTGTGACGTCGATTTCCGGCTGAGTTGAACGAATTGGCTTCATTCGATCATGCGGCAGAATGCGCAATGTATCGTGCCATAGCATCCCCGCATGGCGGCGGCATACCTCAGCGCAGTGACGAACACTGCCGCCCATTGCCATAGTAAATGCCCGTAAAGTATCGAGCAAGCGCCCTTCTCATTTTGACAGAACCGCGTTCACTTCCAAGTAAATAAAAACGCAATTTAAACTGCGACATTATGATGTGTATTCAAAGCAATTGTAGCCAGTGCAATGTTGCCAAAAGTCTGAAGCTTTACATCAGGTCTTGAGCCGCGTATGATGATACCATACCATACCATACCATACCATACCATACCATACCATACCATACCATACCATACCATACCAGCGCTTGCGGTGACGTTGCTAGTAGCAATCAGTTTTATTAATATGACAACGAAGCCCGTTTGCATACTACTCCACACATACTTTCAGCGCTTACAGCAGTGCGAGTCGGGCTTCTTCCGTACGATCCGCTCGTATGGACTTGTTAAAGAAAAGGAACTGAACTCAAGACGGTTTCTGAGAGGTGTTGAAAGTGCGCGTTTATCGTACAGCAGGAACGAGACAAAACAATGCCCCAAGTGCAAGCTTAATGACTAAGCGCATGTTTATTGAAATGCTGTAGTTTCAAATTAAAAAAAAATGAATTGTCAAAGGCTTTACTTTCTTTGAAACGAAGAGGAAGCGTAATCTACTGTTGGACAGCAAGCCTCCGCGCAGCTCTTCTATTTAGCAAGTGCCTGTCCCATAAGTATTCCATCTGCCATCGAGCAGGTGCCTTTGGGCACCTGCTCGGACAAGTATTTTTCTTCTTGCGGTTGTCTTGTACTGCATTTTATCGCAGGGGCGAAGTGGGCACATAAAATCCATTAATGCTGCGAGTTCTGTTGAGGGCTACACGTGAATGTGATTTGCATCCATATAGAAAGCTAGCAATTGAAAACAGAAAAGATAAGGAGCATGATAGATTGATTTTAAAGATCAAGTCACACATGATGAGATGTAGAAGCAGGACAGGAAAGCTGCTCCTGTGGTCTAAGTTCCCGCTTAGCAAGTCTTGTACGCCTAATTTTCTTCGTAAGTAATGTACAAAATAACCACTTTGTCATCCGTTTCAGCCACTGACACCTTCTGTGGCACACATGAGATTACTCTAGCATGTTAGCCTTTTGCCCTATGGCACAAATTGGCCTTCAAATACAGGTTTCATGGTCGAGAAGACAGTGCTCAATACGGCCTTCTCGTAGATGTCGACCATATGCAATGTCGGCGATACCGAAAAACCGGGCAGTGCGAGCGGCCCGTTAAACCACTCGTCTCTGTCCCAAAACAGAAACCCAGGCGTAGCCGGGGCATTCAACTGAAATGCGGCGGTTACAGGAGTGTAATCGCCGTTTAAGTCACATACGAGCAAAGCATTAGTCATTCCTTCACAGTGATATCGTGTCTCTGGTTTTTGAATAAGGAACAACTTTTTCCTTTTCATGTCATTTCTCTCATGCAGTACTTCTACTAATGCACGACAGTCAAGAATTGCTTTAACGACATTTATTTTTTTCTGGAAGCGAAAGGCGCAGTATTATTTCCAGTTATCATGGCATACACTGCTTAAATGTCAGAAGTAATTTTTTTTCCTATGCTTACTCTTTTTTCTCTTTAAAACCACGCAGCATTCGGCAGCTCAGCGATATCTTAATTTGATTTAAAAAGTTTTTTTTTCCTCGAAATTTAGCACGTGTCTAGTTTTCCTTCTCGGTCCATAAGTTGTACGGATTGCTAGGTATAGCGTATTCTCTACAGACTGGCGTCCTTCGCAAGTATACTTTGACGGCGCCCGTAGAAGCGAGGCCGCTAAAAACCCCGATATAATCGGATAGGAATATCAGGTTCGAGAACCATGGCTAGCTTATTAAAAGATCGCGCGGGGGCATTTTTACAGATCGATAGATTTCGCAGCTGCAGTTCTGTGCGTGCGCGCGTGTGTGCGAGAGAGAGAGAGAGAGAGACAAAGTTAATATTTACTTTGCGGAACAGTGGACAAGTCGATAAAAGTAACATTTCTTCGTACCCCCGCTACTTGACATTGGTGGAAGGGAAGGGGGATATGACACAAAAGGGAGAGAGTGAAGATGTGAGATGATGGTATAGAGTGAGCTGAGTACACAGTGCCTAAGGCAGAGATCATTGTCTCTTCGGCGCTACGAAAGGCCTGGAAGTTTTCCGGATAGTGATAAGACCTCGAGGCCAGACACCTGTATAGCCTCGACCTCGGTCAGGCGTTCGTTCATTTTCCCGTTATTCTCGGGTAGCTGGATAATTAAGGAGCTTGTGATAACTGTCAAGTGAACCATAATTCTTGTACCATGTGCACGAAGTAGAATGGGCTGCATAGATTGTACTTCAAGAAAGACAGTTGGGTTTTGATGCCCCATCGGCCAGCGCTGACGAAGGAGGAAAAGCACAACGAAGACGAAGTTGACGAAGCTCAGGCTGTCAAAAACGAACGCTGGACTGCTCAGTATATAGCACTGTTCTTGCAAAAGTTGTGGCTGTCCACATTAATCGTGGGATTTACCACTTTAGAGTAGAGACAAAAAATGAAGTACACAAAGTGAATTGGTATGTGAATCGTTTTTGATCTCATTTTGTATTAACGTCTGCCCTTAACAACTCCATAAGTGCAGCAGTTCAATGCACAGTATTCCATGACACTTTTAAAAGAACCGATTGTTTTGGTAAGGTAACAATAAATATTCAGGATTTTTCACCTTAGACCCTACACAATTTTTAAACGTAGGCTTTTCGAGTTAGAAGAGCGCTTTTTTCGGCATTGCATTTCCAGTGGTGTAGTAGATCACAATAAACCTAAGAAGTGCTCACTAGAAAACTAGTTAACTAATATTGAATAGTAATCTTTTAACTGTAGCTGTTAGGGGCCTTAATTATAGGTAGGCGTATAGCCTACCGTAAGTAATATCCACATCAGCTTTAGAATATCGAGAACGTGGATACCGTCGGGGCTCTAGCCCAACAAAGTTTGGCTATTTCAACGAGCTACGTGCACCGGAGAGGCTTCTTTACCGGCAAGCTTCTCGAAAACGCATGTTTTTTGCCGCGATGTAGCCACAATTTTTTGGGCCACCAAGCCGAGGGTTAGCACGTTTTGGAAATTCTAAAAACTGATATAGATATTATTACTTACGGTGGAATACACGCCTCCCAATAACTAAGGTGTCTAAGAGTAATAGTTAAAAAGTTAAATATTCAATACTAGTTAACCAGCCTGCAAGATAGCACGTCTTAGCTTATTCTGATTACAATGCTATGCCGAAAAAAGCGCTCTTATAACTCATAAAGCCTATTTTTAAAATTTGTGTAAAATCATCGGGGAAACACCGTGTATTGTCGAGATTAAAGGTCATATTTTGGAGGCTGCTAACCAGCTTTATCTAACGTTTGGCGTAGCAAGCTTTGATGCCGTACATAAAATGCAATGCACTTTCGTGAAGAAGCTAGCATTCTAACCAGATTCTCAATGATGTTGAGCAAAATGAGTATTGCCTGCTTTCCTTCCCGAAATATACAGTGCGGTTGAAATGCAAGCTAACACTGTCAGTTATTTGTTACTGTAATAAAAACGAATTTCTTAGCTAGCCAAATAAACTACAGAAACAAAACCGGATTTGGGTTTGCTGTAGTAATCCGCTACACCTCAAAAAACGCTCCACTCAAGCATACGAGGAGCTTTAAACAAGTTCTGTACATGAGTGTGGTGCAATATACGTAGGTGCGCTGTTGCAATGTTGCTCGCAGATTGCTTCATGCTTCTTGGTAACGGTTACGAGGAACCATGGTTTTCCTGTCTCATTTAACCTTGCATCGCAGCGCAGTGAAGGTCACTCTGCGGCAGTTGCTCTAGTGAAACACAACATGAAACATCGTGTAACGATCGAATTTTACAAAAATGAACGGAAGCTATAAAGGGAATATCCATGAGCGCTTGAAGAACGCGTATGCAGACCGTGCGTAAGCTGTAATGTTCGACTCACAAACGCTAGGTCTTCTTTTTTAGCCATGGCAGGGTGACTTTGATAGATGGCACGCGGGATGGTCGGCCAGCGTAAGTAACCTGGAAAAAAAAGAGAAAAGAAAAATACGTCAAACCGCCTACCCAGCACATTCGGCAGGGCAGAGGTGGTCCTTCTTCGCTAAGCCTCGACTGGGCAGCTTCTGTCGCCAGCAAGGCTACACTTTATAAACCCGCAATCATACCCGACTCCTACGTGTCCAGAATTCCCGGCCAGAAGCACGGCCGAACGTCTTCTGTGGTGTTGCCCTGCCTTTCATGAGGCCCGGGAGATGGCACTACAGTCCCTGGGCAGGCGCCGACCTGGCATGCTGCACGAGAGGATCCATCCGCCATTGCACATCGGGCCTTACAACACACTCCGGCTCTGGCTGGCTTTTCTGGAACACTTGAAAGAAGCGGGATGGCGGGGCCATTTTTTCGCGTAGCTGACCACGGGATCGCACCACCTTGAGGAAAGGGATACCAGCCCCATCTGCAACCTCCATAGAGCCCCTAATTTCTGCCGCAAGGCTTCAGCCTGTTAAATACATAAATAAATAAGCATCAGACAAACATGCCTCGAAGTTGAAGACGTGGTTGTGACCAATAGGCGCAAGACGATTGTTAAATTCCCACGAAACCCTGACATTAAAATTTTGCCCGTAAAAACTATCCTGCACGAACATTTGAGCGCAAGTTTTTGAATCGTAGTTTACTGCGAAAATGTCAACTGAAATGGGAAAAAGAAATGGAGTGGAATGTTTCCAGAAATATTTGCCGTTATGAACGCTTATCGGAGAAGCTATTCCGGGCACGTGGTTGCAGCGGCATTACACCTGGGCCGACGACTGGGATACCTAGAGAAAAAAGAATGCATTACCGCGGGGCACTAGAATTCTCCTTCAACCATCAAATTCAGTACAGTACAGCGCCCATCAATCTGCCCGGGTTCGAACCCGACCGCGGCGGCTGCGTTTTTATGGAGGAAAAACGCTAAGGCGCCCGTGTGCTGTGCGATGTCAGTGCACGTTAAAGATCCCCAGGTGTTCGAAATTATTCCGGAGCCCTCCACTACGGCACCTCTTCTTCCTTTCTTCTTTCACTCCCTCCTTTATCCCTTCCCTTACGGCGCAGTTCAGGTGTCCAACGATATATGAGACAGATACTGCGCCATTTCCTTTCCCCAAAACCAATTATTATTATCAAGCTGAAAGCAATGTCGGAGCAAGCAAAAGATCATGGCGACAGGTTTTTGGACGAGATTAGTGTTCTCATGAATCGTTACTTACTACCCCTAATAAATATAACAGCAGCCTATTATGGCGAAGTGTTGCTTCGGTTTGCTTATGTCGTTCGAAGACAGTGCCGAACAAACCGAGCGAACAAAAATTACTGCTTTATGTCGAAACCGCGGCGCGCATATCTCGCGTTCTACGATATGAAGCACGTGATGGGGGGCGCAGAGAGAGAAATACCTTATCATTTAAATAGATATGGTCCTCGTTGTGACTGTATCCTCTTTCAGTTTTGACATTTGAGTGGCCAGCTGCGAGGACACAGATTTTTTTTTCAGATAGCGAGCTCAATGTGGCGTCAAATGATATCTTGAGCTGCGACAAGTTTTATTTTTTCCTTCTGGAATCAGAGAACTTGGACGTTGTTCTGCGGATGCGTGGATGTTTGGAAAAGAATGAAGGAAAGGAAGGAAAGAAAGTAAGAAAGAAAAAGGAAAACTGAAGGAGGTGCGACGGCTAAGATGAAATATAAAGATGTGTTCCTGGACGTGGAGTTCTTACTCGTATGTTAAGCTTAGAGTTTGTCGAATGACCTCATTATATACGCACTTGTTAAAAGACACGGTGTGCTTACTGGGCTTCGCGAAGCAAGACATCGGTATTCTTATGTCTGCGCCTACACGTTAAAAAAAGAAAACTGACCCGTGGAACCTGTTCGTTCGTGACACACCACGGTTACGGCCGGTTTCACATCTACATGCACTCATTAGACTGCCGGCAGTTTTCCCATGCAAGGGGGTTGCTTCCTGGCTAAGACATTTCCAAGAAGCACTGCCTTAGCTCAGTAAAGGGACTATTCGGAAGTGGCACGAAGAAAACGAACAGGTAAGTGGTCAGGCTTCTCGACTAGCGCCAACTCGGCCCTGTCGGAACGTCGAACACGGCTGCACTCCCATCCTAGCGTATCGAATCTACCAAAATTACATACGCGATACGGATCCCGCACATCGTTACCTTATATGGGCCCCTGCTCATCAGGGGTTGGCAGGAAACGCGCTCTCTCACCGGGCTCTTTTCTCCTCCACACTTGGTCAGGAACCCGATTTTAATCCGCTCCATACCTTCAAAGATGTTACGACCTACTATCAAGACAGTCATCGCCTTTACCCCCTCCCATGAAAAGGCCTCAAGAAGGCGGATGAGCGGCTCTTTCTCCGCCTTCTCACGAATACATTGCTGTGCCCGGCAGCACTAAAACATTTGACCCCTCCTTTAATGGCAGCTGCCCGCGCTGTAGCGCGGTGTCTTCGGACACATATCACATGGTGTGAGCCTGCCCCTACAACCCGGATATTCCGCCCATGCCCAACCAACCAGGGAGGACTGGGAGGCGACCCTGCTCGGCTGCCACAACTTACAGGCCCAACAAGCCTTAGTCGGGCGCGGCCGGGCGGCGGCCACCGCCACGGGGGTCCCAAACTAGGGACCTCCACCTAGTGCTTGTAAGGACCACCGGTCCCTTAAGGGCTGATCCAAACATACCTCCTGTCCCTTCCTAATAAATGTTTTCACCACCACCGTATGCAGACAGGAGGGGGAGAGGGGAGAGAAAGTGAAGTGAAAGGGGAACCCACGAGTTTCGCCATGTAGCGCATCGCTCTCTGCACTGTATTCTACGTGTGTCAGCAAGCTGCATAGCAAGTGGTAGAAAAGGCGCCCTGCGATTCTTCGCGAGAGCCCGTAGTGTACGTGATTTTGCGACACTCTCCAAAATAATGGAAAGTATATGTGTGCAAGTAATGGATTTTTACGCGACAAAGCCGCACCTTGGCCTATAAAGCAAAGCGCCGTTCTGGCACGGCAAAGTTCATTTAGCTTTGTGAACCTGTCGCCGTCTTTTCGTTACCAAGAATTCAGTGAACCTCCTTTCTGGTCACTTTGATAAAACCCCAACACGGCATCATCCTTATTCCTGACAAAAGCAGCTGTCTATTTCTCGACGGCGTTCCTCCGTAGATGTTCAATGGGACAGTCAGCTTACTGCTCGTTGACTTCACAAAAAAAAAAAGGGCGAGGAAAAAAGAGAATGATATACTCGCTCGATTCTCGCTGGCACATCGGAGACGCAAGATAACGTCGCCATTGTGTTCTTTTACTCCTTGCTCTTATCAGTGCTAGCGCCATGTGGAACCCTCCGGCTGTATTGCTCGCGCTTAAGTAGCGCACTCTGTGCTTCGAAATTACTAGTTGAGTAGGTTTCTTCTGAAATCAGAAGCCAACTCCTTTCTTGTCTATCGTACGCCGGATAACACGTCATTCGGCGACACTACAAGGATGTATTGACGTCACTCCGACTTTCCAGAGCACTGAGCCAGTATGCGAACGCTGTAGTAATGGAAGTATGCGCAAGTCTTCCGAAACTCTGTGCCCATAGGCAGGCGACATTACACCAGCAACAGCTTACTGTTCCCTTCTTCACTTCGCAGATATCATCCTGGCGGTGGCGGATGCTATAGGCGACTGCCGACCTCTTGACCCTGTCAAGTGAAGAAGTGAGTATCCTCAAGTACCTTTAAATTATATAGTGTGCTGTATGCTGAGCATGCTTGCTTATTGGGAAACCAAGGCTGAATATTTCATGCTCTCAGCCTTTTCTTGGGTCGACGTATAAGAAATCAAATGAAAAAGCCTTTTTTCGGTCACGCATGGCTTAGTTAGAAATTGCTTGAAATCTGTGCATATTTATGACTCGTGATATCGCGACCACACAATCGCCCCGTGGCAGAAGCTGAAACTTGGCTCTACGCAGGGTCTAAGCTAATATTCCCAAGTTTAAACACGTTGTAAAGCAGGTAGATAGAGCGAAATCTCTTGCAATGGTTGAGGTTACAATTCTCTGTATTTATTTACCCCTTAGAACCTCGCAAGGTCATTGTAAGATTCAGAGGCACAGTAGTTTTAAAAACTACACGTTCCACAGCTTCGGCGGCAGGAGCGGCTGGTGTGTAGCGGGCACTTTTTAAAAGAGTCAACGTAAAGAATATAAACCGCGCTTTTTCCGTAATAAGATATGCAATGCTTCCACCAAAAAAAGAAAAAAAAAACAATCTGTACCACTTGGCAGCTTGACTTCGCGCGACCCTAGGCTTTCTGCTATAGCGCTACTATAGAGAGCGAGGCCGCGAGACATCACGTTGCCTTGGCGAATTTTTTGCGCGCTTCAACCTCACGCGCGCTCTCCACGACGTGCATAAAGTCATCCGAGCATTCAGGCTCCCTGCTCAGTAGCGAGCGTCAGTGGCGAAACAGACGAGCGTCGTGCATGAAATTTATCAGGCCGTATACGTACTCCTGTGAGAGTGAGGACACATTCTGTCGTCATTCGGTTAACCCTCCCAGCACGCGCCCGACTTAGCCAGAGTTTAGCCAGATTGAGATAGCAGCGCCGCGATGCGGCCCCACAGCCGCTGCTGCCGCCGAAGCCGTAGGCCATGTATTAGTGCACAAGCACTGTTCGATGGGGGTACAGCCAGCGAGATCCTGCGATGTTTGTGCCATCACTGCCGACAGCGCCGCCATCCCACAACTTCGTTTACACTTCTAGATAGCGCCCCCGCTTGGCCCATACTCACGTACCCGCTCCCGACGCGCGAGAGCCATCGACGTCGATATCACGCTAGCAGCCGATTCGCGACTACGGCTGCGCGTTGCTCGTGCCGTGTCTTTTCACGTAGCTGGCTTTGAGCCGGGGTTCATGCAGTTCCGCTTTAGCACGTTCATAGAATTTAGGCGAAAATTCTGTCTTTTTTGTTGAACACGACGGTTTATTTCTGACTTATTATTCTTCAGTAAAGAGTCAGAAAACCGTAACCTATAGATACGCCAGATCCACTCCAAGTAGCCATGCTTAGGCGACCAGTTCTTTCTGTGTGCCTTTAAGAAACGCAACGCACGTGTCTTTAATGCTAAAAAACTCATTTGCAGCTTCATTTATTTATTTTTTTTTTTTTTGGGGGGGGGGGGGGGGTTCTAACCCGTCCGCGGCAGCTGCGTTTTTATGGAGGCAAAACGCTAAGGCGCCCGCGTGCTGCGCGATGTCAGTGCACGTTAAAGATCCCCAGCTGGTCAAAATTATTCCGGAGCCCTCCACTACGGCACCTCTTTCTTCCTTTCTCCTTTCACTCGCTCCTTTTTCCCTTCCCTTACGGCGCGGTTCAGGTGTCCAGCGATATATGAGGCAGATACTGGGCCATTTCCTTTCCCCCCCAAATCAATTAATATTATTATTTTTATTTATTTATTTATTTATTTAGTTTAGTTTAGGTCTATATAATTGTTTTTTTTGGGGAAAGGAAATGGCGCAGTATCTGTCTCATATATCGTTGAACACCTGAACCGCGCCGTAAGGGAAGGGATAAAGGAGGGAGTGAAAGAAGAAAGGAAAAAGACGTGCCGTAGTGGAGGTCTCCGGTATAATTTCGACCACCTGGGGATCTTTAACGTGCACTGACATCGCACAGCACTCGGGCGCCTTAGCGTTTTTCCTCCATAAAAACGCAGCCGCCGCGGTCGGGTTCGGACCCGGGAACTCCGGATCAGTAGCCGAGCGCCCTAACCACTGAGCCACCGCGGCGGGTCACCAAAAGCATCAGAATTGAGATTCTGGCATTGCTTTTAGGAATCGTTCAGTTACTCTTGGCTGATATAAACAGTACTTCGCACAGAAAATAAATACGACGATAGCTTCGAAAAGAGAAAGGGCGCCTCCCCATCAAGTGGTTTACGCACACTAAATTGCCTTACCTCTTTATTACTGGCAGCTGCGGATTGTGACGTCCATGTTGCTATTCGGCAAGCAACGCCGTTCACCGTATGGGGCATAAAAGGCAGTGCTGATGAAGAGACAGCGAAAATTAGATCCGACCAAAATACCGCTTCTGGGCGTGAAATATGATTCTGGGTTCGATCCCGACCGCGGCGGCTGCGTTTTTATGGAGGAAAAACGCTAAGGCGCCCGTGTGCTGTGCGATGTCAGTGCACGTTAAAGATCCCCAGGTGGTCGAAATTATTCCGGAGCCCTCCACTACGGCACCTCTCTCTTGCTTTCTTCTTTCACTCCCTCCTTTACCCTTCCCTTACGGCGCGGTTCAGGTGTCCAACGATATATGAGGCAGATACTGCGCCATTTCCTTTCCCCCCCAAAACCAATTAAAAAAATATGAAATGTCTGATTATGGTTGACAGGAAGCATTCCTTTAATTTTAATTTTTTGCCTGCATTGAGAGAAGTCTTTATGTCTGTGTTTTCTGTAGCGTGTCCTGCTCACATTTATTTTATGGTCGGATGGAATCAGGAAACTTCATGCGCCGATGTGGCGATAATTTCACTTCTTCATGCAGTAAACGCAACAACAGACTTCGTCTCGTATAAACGAGCGTTTATATTCCCAAGCTGGATGTGGCGTTATCACACGCGTCGAGAGCGTGAGGTCCTCAGTGGGGTCTTTCCTGACCCTGTCAAAAACAAAGGGTCACACATTTAAAGCACGCGGTTCAAGGAGCAGAACCAGCGGGAAATATGTGCCGTTATTATTCGATGCGCTCAACATCGATGAAGTCACGTACGGCCCGAATGACGTCACAAACCAAAGCAGCGCGTTGCATAGCCAGGCAATAGCGCACAAACAACGGCCCAGAATCCCACGTCCGGGTCGTTCGCCCACATCGGTTAATATGCACGTAGCTTGCATAACAACAGCGCCCACAAGGGACCTGCTACATGTGGATCACGAAGCGGGCGCTGTCGTAATGACGGAAACGTGGCCTCGTCCGCGGCGCTCGGAGAATTTTAGATGGTGTGACCGTCCATGACTGCGGAGGCGCACACGCAGCGCACTCTGGCTCATATCTCCTTCAACGACATAGAGATGGCGCTATAGTGACCAAAGCCGCAGAGGTAGTTTGTGCTCCATACGAAGGGGGGTGGGGCAGAAAAGCGCAAAGATTAGCAAACTTACTTCCAAAGCACGCCAGCTATGTGAGAAAGCCGCTATTTTCGCGGCCAGGAAATATTCTCGGAGCTAGGACCTGAAAATGTCTCCTAATTGATAGCGGTTGCTTTCGGCAAGTCCTGCAAAGCCCTTACCGCCGCAGTTATTAAGGACATGACATCGCGGTGAGCAAGAGTGGACTAAGGCCTATGTCGATTCGATATCGAAGGAACACTAGACGCGTGTTCGCGTTGTTCCGCCATTTGTTGTAAATGTTATCTGTGGCTGTCTACATTGTATTCGACGACAAAAGGAAACGTACGATTAAAACTGGGCTCTCTGGATAGGAAAATAAATTTGTACTTTCGCATTGTCTTATTTGCATAAAATCTGAAACTGCGAAATTTGCATAAATTTGAAACTGTGCATACGGATAAGCCAAATCCCAAGTTGAGCCAGTTCGCAAGCAGTCGACTACCAGTGTAGTGGTGGGAAGGCTCGGGAGAAGATCCTGAGAATTTTGCGGAAAAAATACGCTGTTTTTTTCTGTTTTTCTCCCGAGGCATTCATCAAAAGCCTGGTTTGGACCAGCAGAATTGAGTTTCGTGGTAACATAGAGCATAAAAGGCAAGGATTACACAATTGACTAGACTGGCGCCAGACCCGTTGTGTCGTTTCTGGAAAGCACAGAAGGCACGTTAGTGTCCTTTCCCCAGTTTCATTTCGTTGCTGCGGAGAAAGTATGAATACACATTCTGACGCTCTTCAACATACGTTACTTAAATTTTCTTGCAACGAAATCGAAAAAGAACGGGTAATGTGCAGAACGGAAGAAGGGTGCGTAGTCAAGATGAAAAAATAATTTCTAAAATAAACGAAGGCAAGTTTTTAGTTTTGGAGCCTCGTGTTCAGAAGCTGATGCTGTATACGCAGGTCTGAAATTCAGATCGCAATGTAAGGTAATAAATAGCCCGATTTCACGAGCAGTTACTTTACGCCAGCGCCGCCGCGATGCACTCTGGGAATTGTACTCCGGCCGGCAGGCGCGTCAGCGCTGTGCGTGGTGTGCGCGCGTCAAGAAGTCCCGTTTGAGTTGCAACTCATTGTTTCTTCGCATGTATATTTATTTTGTGGTACAAAAGGATTGAAATGAGGGGCGTCATATGCCTCAAGAACAGCACGATGCAGAGGGCCCCGGATTTTTGGTTTTCTCAAAGAGGAGAAAAGCCCACAAAATGGAGCTTAAAAGCCTGCCATGAAAGACAACTGAAGAAATTATTCTATTCAGCGCGTTTGGCTCTCTTGGCGCTATTGACCAGCGTACGATGAAAAATGGTGAATTCCGAAGGTGTAAAGCTCTCGCTTTGTGACAGGCGCTTACAATGACCTAAAAGGACTCCATCGGATTAACCTTCGTGCTGCACCTTCAATCCTTCTTTACAGATTTCTGGCCGATGCAGGTTTTGCTTGATTAAACTGTGTGAACTTTGATTATCACATTTAGGAGTTCGCAGTGCGTGCGTGCTTGACGCGAATATTCCCTAATCACACCTCATGATGGCATACTTGTAACAGTGCTTTTTTCTTTCATCGATTGAGAAAGAGTGGCTATGAAAGCGTGACACATGGGTATGTGATCGCAGGTAGTATTGCCAAGTTAGCAGCGTCCCATTTATACCGGAATATCATCCACACGTTACTCAGCATTTGCAACAATAACAAAAAAAAGAGCCAACCAATGTTTACCAATCTACCAACGTGTTCAGAGATATACTCCGAAAACAGAGTCAGGGGGTTCCACAGTAGGCGCAATGTTTCACGCTCAAAACTTGTACGGCTTGCTCCTCCTCTCATTCTGCACTCATCATACGCGCTTTAAACAGATCTCTTCAGAAAAACAGCGCAGCTCGCTCTGAATGTTCAGCTTTCTCGCCGGTGATCGACGGAGCACTTCGTGAATAGATTTATGTGTTAATTTGAATAGAAAATACAAGTCCGTGGCTATATTTAAACGAGGAGCACATCAGAAATTAAGGCAACAAATGTTTTGTGACAGAGAAATAGTGAATGCCTACAGAGATTCCAAGAAAAGTATAACAGCAAACTAATCGGAAGTCAGGGTTCACCGTTACCTGCAAAATATTGAACACGAAAGCTCTAGCAACAAGCGCATTGTCGTCGCCGCTGTCACCTCACTCCGTGCAGCAGCTGCACACCCTCTCAGCGCTGCACCGGGTTAGATTTGCACCACACGCCCCAAGATCCGTAGTCACGCCTCTGGTTTCTTTGTCTGAACGCAATAAATGACATGCCAGAATAAATATATGTGGTTTAGCCCTGGTTAAACCTGGAGTGACGCGATAGCTACATCTGGCCGAGTGGAACTTGGTCAGTAGAACTGCAAAGTCAAGTCTTTCGCCGCTCCGTTTCGCTGGGCGTTCCTTTTTCATCTCCGTCCCACTTGACACGGTACATGCGTACAGCTGTTTGTTGCCACTGTTGCGCGCCGCGCCGCCGGCAGCAGCAGCTGCTCCGCACCACGTGACCAACGGCCGCACCACGTGATCAACCCACGTGACCAACGCCGCCGCCACGGAGCTCAAGTGGTGCCACGCTGAAGGGTCGAAGAGGTGGCGTAGTGTAGCTATCACTACTAGGGTGCCTCAATGCCAGCGCCGGGGTGGAGACAACTTCAGCGGCGCCGCCATATTGAATCACACGGGATCAGCGGCGCTAGAGTTTGTAACGGCGCCGTTCATGCTCTCGGCGCGCTTCAAAGTGCTTTAAATCGAACGGCCTTTTGCAGCGCGAGCTACACTGGGCTACCAGTGGAGCATTTCGCGGTACATGGGAGAGACCAGTTGTGATTCAATATGGCGGCGTCGCTTAAGTTGTCTCCACCTGGGAAAGGAGGCGCTGACATTGAGGCACCCTAATCACTACAGACCTACTGAGAGAGGGTCTAATGTCAATGAAGGCGCCATGTAAAGCGAGCTGTCCTGCAGACGGCGCGGTGGAGGACTACAACTGAAGTTACGCATGGCGTCTCCTGGTGAACACGCTCATGCGCAGTATATACTTTTTGTGAAATCGGTCTATTGAAGATCTCGCATGCTTGTGCGCGCGGTAGCTTTCCAACGTGTTTTCACTCGGCTTTCTGCAATTACCAACTCTTAGAAACGCTGGCGTGGTCTTCCGTTGTCGTCTTGGTGACGTTGCCGGAAGCCAACCAGGCACCTCGAACGAAAGCAGCAGCCACAGCAGCCTCAGTTCTACATTCTCTCATTCCTAGCGGAGGACGCCCGAAGATGGGGCGGAGCGTGGCGTCCCTGAAGCGGGACCCGCGGTTCGGCCTGGACTCGCGCTGGAGCTGGATCACGGCGGGCTTCCTGAGCTGGGTGCTGTTCATCGGCACGTCTAGTGTGAGAGTAGCTGGCGTGCTCTTCTACGGAATCGTGGAAACCTACGGAGTGACCCGCCAGGAGGCTTCCTGGCCCGTCACCCTCAACGGATGCCTACTCAACCTGGGAGGTAGGAGACTTTGTGAGCGACCGATGTCCACTAGTGCGTGCCAACGGTAGGGGCGGGTGTGTCATCAGGGACATGGGGACTGTTACGCGAGACAGGCGTCCTCTCTCTTGCACAAATGCGTTGTCAGGTGCAGCGACCGGTGCAGCGGCCGGTTCAGTTGCAGGTGAAGTGCCGAAGGAGTGGGGTCAGCCCTCGTCGTAATATGCGATGAGGAGCGCTAAGGAGGTTAAGCTTATCTGAATGCAAGCTAGAGGCATCCACCCGTTTCTCGAGAAGCGTACAAGCTTCTCACCCACCCTGGTGCTCACCTTTCCTGGATGGGTGACTTGGGAAAAGAGCCTGCGCCTTCCAATTCTGTCACTGAGCTTCAACACGCACATCTTTTTTTTCTGTGCGTTTTTTTTTGTGTAAGGTTCCGCGAGAAAGCGCCATGACTAGGTGACGCTTTCGTTCCTAGAGAGGATATCAGGCAGCTCTGCAAACTAAAATTTTTCCGCATCGAAATAAAGTATTGAAGGAACCACGCTGTCTACAATAAGTGGCTCCTTGTTTTCAGCATCACCAGTGAAACTTTCTGCGAACACGCGTAGTGCACTGTTTTCGTACGTGCAGAATAGGTAATCTGCCTTGAGTATAATATTTAAACGTGTCTACAATCCCCGGTACACTGGGGGTGTACGAAAAGGCATTCAAGGGCCTCAAGAAAGCCTGCACTTCATTTATGACACAGGCTAAGAGCAGCAGCAATGAAAACAACCTTTTAAATGCCTAATCAGAAACAATTTATTATTCGCACGTAAGAAGGAAATAAACACTCCGCCTCAATCATGTAAATTTAAGCATAACATCACATAACTGGAGACAATACCAACTGCAGAATGAAACCGAAGCCATTAACGTTGCACTGTTAATTTTGAGCGTCGAACTAACATTTCCTTCCCTTTTTAAGCGCCGCATATTGGAAGCACTTCCCCTTCATTATGTCGTGACACATGGATATTTCGATGCGAATACTGAAATTTAGTAAGATTATTGTTAGCGCCTTAGTTCGTAGTATTTTCTTTCCTGTAAGTACGATGTCGTAAGTTATGAGTCTGTCTCTCTTTTTTTAGATATATCTCTGAACCTAAGCTGACGGGGTTGCTTCTGATCTGATGACTGGTGACCATGGCAAGGTTTTATAGACAAGTGTACGGCGAGTAGCGAATGTGTATGAAAAAGCGGCGCATGGGGAAAAAGAGGAGACGTCCACTTTATTACTACGCCATTTCGTTGCAAGATCTCGAAAAACAATACATCCGTAGTTTTTCTTATGGCTTTGGAAGTTACAGGCAGTAGAGAAATTAGCCTGTAACTATGACTGCCTTCCTTGATGCTTCCTTTGAAAATGGCTGACACATTAGCGACATTCAGTTTCCAAGAGCATATGCCAACACTAAGAACAAGATCGTATGTCAGAAAAGGGGGTTGTCTGATGAAAACGAGATTATTTTGATAGGATGTGGCTTTATTGCATCATTACCTTAGGCATTATAGCTCTTTCAACAAACTTCATGTCTCCGCTTCTGTGTTAGGCGCCATAAAAATTGACTTGTGCTGTCGCCACCTTTGCAGGACCTGTGATGGGAATGCTGTGTCGACGATTCTCGTGCCGAGCAGTTATCCTCGCCTGCTCCTTCATGACAGGCATCGCTGTCTCCGTCTGCTACTTTGCCGAAGGGGTCCTCTTCCTCAACATCTTCTTCGGCATTATCCACGGTGAGCCGTAGCAGCGAATCACCACGTTGGGCTGACGTCGCACGTGCGCAGAAGCCATCACTCCTCAGCCCCCCCCCCCCCCCCCCCCCACCCCTTTCGCTCTTTCAGCATGCGCCGTGCGCACGGAAGGCATATAACCAGTCGTTCCTTACAACAAATGAACCTCCCCGGGCGCAAGAAACAGAAGGGCGATAGTCATATTTGATTACTGAAAAAATTGCCCTGTTGTTACGCTCTCTTCCGTATGGCCTAAGCTCGGTGAAGAACTGAAAGGACGATTATGATACTCGGTGACTCGTTAATTATTACAGCGGATTTGTTGTGGGGATTTGTGCGATTGAATTATTATTCATTGTGGACGCTATTTGGTGTACTCAGGCCATTTCATTCAAAATTGCAGATATTTTCCCGGTAATTTTTTTGTGTGATATTAATTCATCAAATGACGCGCGACGAGCCCGTCGTTTCACCAACCCCCTACAATAACTCCCAGCAGGGCGCTCTAAGAACATGTACAGATAAAATAAAAAAAATACTACTTGCCCTTCACCAGTCAATCTTTGGTCCAGCCATCAGTGTGAGCTTGTGGCTGCACTTAAGACACGGTGCACTTGGCGGATGGTGGCACTGTCATACGCCGTAAGAAAAACCCATTTGCCATAGATAGCTTAACGGATCCCAGTACAGAGTTCCATGAGTTTATAGTGTGAAGGCCTCAATAAACCGAACGAGTAGAACTACTGACATCTGGCGCAGTCTTGTTGAGTGTCAAAACGAGCGAAAAAATCGGTCCATCGCTGGGTGCGCGACTATCGGAAGCAAAAGTTTACGGGTCGTGAGTGTCCGGAAAGATAATTATTTCGGCGCAGTTACGTGAACCATGCAGTTACCGGGGCGAAAAAAGAATAGCAACTTAGCTCAGCTTGGCCAGGATATGCGTAGCGAGAGCTACGTACGCACGCTTAGTCCTTCGAGCTTCATTCTTACGCTGACGGGCCTCTTCACGACAAGCAACGATTTCGGGGTCGTCAGAAGCACTGTCTCGTAGCCGACGAAGATGCCACGCGCAGTACAAGCGCTCACCGTCAGCTTCTTCACCCATGGAGCAACTGACTAGCAATGCGCATACCCTCAGGACTTTTATACGTCAAGCTCCATAGCCAGGAACAACTGCAACACCTGTTGAAATGCGCAGCTCGTTGCCATAGTAACGGCGCATGCGCACTTCTGGCTCCAGCTGACCACACGAAACGTGGCTCGGAGTAGCGTAGTGTAGCTCTCGCTACAAAGCTTGGACGACGCTTAACGTACACCCTTAAGAGTACAATGCGGTAGCATTAGAGATCCTTCGCACACTAGCACTTCTTCTGTTTCACAGATTCGGAGATCGCGGTGTGTCCTCGCACCATTACTGCCACAGTTTTGCAGCGGTTAATCGATTCGTCACTGCCACAGCATGTATCTGTTCCAAGCGCAGTCACCGGTGGGGCTTGAGAGACCCAGGTTGCTTTTCCTGAGCTCCCTTAAAACTATTGTTGGCACACAAGGTTCTGGGAGGCTGTTCATCTCTTGACCAATGAGCTGCTGCCTAGTGCCACCGCGGGAAGGTGGCAACTGCACTGGATTCACTGCCACCTGCCGCGGTGCACAAGTTGCCATCTGCCACCGGTGGCAGGTGGGCCATCAGTTTTTTCGTGACACGGACGGACGGGCGGACGAACATCGGCTTTTCTGGAGATTATGTCAAAGTGTGAGAAAGGCATGTTCTACTCACTGGTAACAATACAACGCGCTTGTGTGTAAGGCAGACGCCCAATAATTAATTTATATTTTTTTTCCGGGAGAATGCGCCCCATGAACCTTTGCCGCTGATAGTGAAGTACACGGGAATATTGCGAGGAGCACAACAGCGGCCATTGCACAGAAAAAAAACAAAACAAGTCGGTACTCAGTCGCAGCCACTAGCACATATACCACTGCAGTAACGTTCACCCACGGAGACATAAAAGTTAATTAAAAGCAGGCAACCTGCCCCAAACCCATAGGCTGCTGTACAAATTCGTTTTTTTTTTCTTGTCTACAACGCGTTGCTGCAAAAGCTGCATCCAAGACTGAAGCGCACTGCGCAGACAGCACTGCTCGTATTCAAGTACACTATAGGTGTAGCGGGTTTTCCCTTCAATGAAGAAAAGAAGAGATTAGTCCACAGGTTTAGAGCATTCCATATATGTCAGTAGTCTGTTTCTCTGCTTGGTCATTGAACCGTCATAGCGAAAACTGGCTGTTTGTCTTTAAAAAAAAAATCCCGAGAAACCCGTTTCCTGAGTAGGCCCTACATTGTACTGTCAGGCTTGAGCATCTGGTATTCACTACTGATACTTTTTATTGCCATACTGTGCTTGTGTGTTTGATTTCTCATTTTGGTACATACCGTTTGCATGGAAATGAACGAATAGAAGTTCCAAGCGCCTTTTTCGAGAATGAATAAGGTACATGTTACATGACCCGACATTTTTAAGGATTGCAATGCTCCCTGCCAACAAACGCCATTTGTCTGACACGCTTCCGCACTAATTAGTAAAATTGGAATACGGAACAAGCAGCATTGCTAAGACTGTGGTTATGTTTGCTTGTGCATAATTCTTACTCCGCACTAATACACCTCGACACTTGAAACAGTCGACTGTCGGGGTTCATTAGCGCGCAGTAAGGTTGAGGGAACAAGCAACCTGCATTCATTCTAATACTTACCAATAACAGATCTCTTAACCTTTCATTTTCCTCAGCCAGCCGTGCAGACAGGGAATAGGCTTAACTAGCAGGATCACAGAAATGAGTTTGAACACTTTTTTTAGCTCTGCCGCACGTGAAAAAGATTTCATTTAAATGAAGCAGGAATCTGTCCTGGTTCATCTTGGAAAGCACGGTCGATTGCAGTAGCCATAACTGTTTGAAACTAAACAAGAGGAACTCCTAGAGATTACATAATCGACATGGTGTGACAATTCTTTAAACTAAAATAGCTTTAAAAGAAGCAGGCATTTTAACATTCTGAAAGTACAGGCGCACTTGCACCACTGCTCCTAGCTAGGTACCATATTGGGGAATGGTTCGAGATTGTACAGGTGCTACTGCATCGGTCTCGTGTCGCCATCTATGTCGCGCTACAACAACCACTTCTCCGCTGTGTCTCCGCATTGCGTGCAGGCCTCACGCTGTCGGGGATATTCGTGACCGCGAACGTGCTGGTGTCCCAGCACTTTGAGCGGCGCCGGATCACCGCCTGCAGCATGATATTCACCTTCTGCGGCCTGAACACGTTCTTCGTGCCACCGCTGGTCGAGTGGTTCCGCACGGCGTTCGGGATACGCGGCGCCTTCCTCCTGCTGGGCGCCATCACGCTCAACACCTTCCCTGGCGCCATCGTGCTGCGCAGCCCCTCCTGGGTCACGGCCGCACCGACGCCGGCGCCTCCGCACAGGGCAGCGTCCTCAAAGCGCACCCCAGGTACTGGAAACACGGCCTCCAACGTTTGGCCTGCCAGCCCCTATTTGTAAATGCTGGCAGACACAGTGCGTGGCTGCGGTGACGGCATACGTGTACCGGTCCTCATCTCTTTCGTCTTGAAGCTTTTAGGGTTTCGATCCTTACCCCAACTCGCCGCGCGCCTTCCCGCAATTTCATGGCACGCGAGGCTTAAAACGATACCGCCACCGTGACAACCTTATACTTCGTTTAGCAGGAAGTCCTCAGTGGAGTGAAAGGAACATATCTGTTGTTAGTTTCAGTGCACGTGAAGATAGGATAGAAAAACTTTTAATGTCCAACAGAAAGAGGGCAATTAGAGAGCTACCCGCCTAGACGACGTCGG
Source organism: Amblyomma americanum (assembly GCF_052857255.1). NCBI lineage: Eukaryota > Metazoa > Arthropoda > Arachnida > Ixodida > Ixodidae > Amblyomma > Amblyomma americanum. Next base: position 13,223,545 of record NC_135498.1, on the reverse strand, counting down.
AAAGGTCTTGGCTCTGGACGGAGGCTTCGGCTATAGTCGGAGGAGCTTTAGCTTAGTTTCCGGGTCGGAGCTCATCAGTACGGCCTCCCATTGGTCTTTAGACTTCATGTGTCGTCCCTCCGGGGGGCTATGAGGACATTCCCATAATCCGTGATCCAAGATGGTCTTAAGTTCGCATTTTGCGCATTTTTCGGAAAATTGCCCTGAGTACATAAGACTCCAGAGGGCACGGTTTGGAAATTTGTAAGCTTGTAACCGGCGCCAGCTGATGGCTTATGGTATCTGGCTACGAATATATCCACTGGAGGAAGTCTAGCTCTTTGCAAACGATAACGGCTTGCTTTCGGAAGCCGTCGACTCGAAGTCGTAGCTCCCGCTCCACTGGGAACAAGGTTTGAAACGGCGTATAGGCACAACCGTGCTCCATCTAAAGAGGACGATTACCTAAGATGGCTTTCATTTCTTGCTTTTTCCACACTTAGCGACCACGCCCTTTTTGCCGACCACTGCTTTTGGAGGTACCAGTGAACAATGTGGTAGCAAAGAAAGCAGTAGATTATGTTTCACAAATTCGACTCGGCTATCCAACTAGGAGGAACATGGCGATAAAAGCTGCGGGCATCACGTACGAAGATAATTTGATAGTAGCCGTCCAGATGCGACCAATATTTTTCTGGGACACAAACATGCTACCGCATCTCGCACAGCAACACTACAACATACCCGATTATAGTTAATCCGATCACTATAAACATAGTTCACTATAACCCGATCATGATTACCGCTGTGCAGTGTTGGCAGCGCGGACGATTTCTCCGCGCCTACGAATCTATGTTTCGATAAAAAAATACAAAAATTGTAAAATTAACGTTAAACCTAAACAATAACTCATTCTTTTTGCCGACACTGAATACATAACAGCTTGATTGCAAATTCAAAGTTGTTCTTCATGCATTTCACTTAGAAAAATCACGTCGTTTCTAGCAATACTGAAATCATGACAACAACGACCGCCTGTTTTTCGCACATGTGGTTCAGAGCGGCGACTGCACGCCATAGTTGCGCCGCGCTGGGGCTGACCACATGAAGAACGATCAGCGCGCGGAATTGCATGGTTTTTTTCGTTGCCTGAGTTGTCCCTCGATGCATTCAGACATTTTTGTCAGAGTTTTGCTGTGAAAATATTTCTCGGGAGCGCTGTTACATGTATGTCTGCAAGCTAACGAGATCGATGATCCGCTAATTAAGTGTGATTAAGTCTGATGCCAGTTATAGAGAGAACATGCGAGCAGAAACTTCCACAGTGCACTCAAGTGCTCTCGGGAGTATGACAGCGCAGTTATTATCAGCACCCAGACTCATATTTTTAAACGCACGATTTGCCTGAACCAGAAGGACCTATGTAAATACGTGGCGCTCTGTGTTAAAACAACATCGCCGAGCACACATGACTGACGGGTGCAGTTAAAGCGCGAACAGTTTTGTGCGATTTTCTCTGTAACTGTATGCCTTATTATGGCATGCTGATATGGTGACAAGGCGCTTTCATATTCCTGGAGAGGTGTAATTAATGATGTCTAATTATTTTTGCCGTTCGATTGCTCAATACCCTCTCTTTCACTGTCGTCAGTGAGACAGACGATAATCGAATAGAATCGAATAGACAGAATCGAATAGAACTGAACGAAAATCAGAGGCTTTGCATTCATTACATGCCTTCCATTAGCTGAAAACGAACCAACTGAGGGAACAAGGCATGGTTAATGGCTCCTAGAAGACAGTGTACAGAAACAGGTGGCCTATTTGGTAGCTTTCCACCTCTACACATGCGATTAGAGTTCTATACTCATTCCGAGAGCTACGTCACTCTGCCATCAATAAAGGCCATGACGTCATCTACCAGTGGCTTCCAGGACACAGCGGCATTGCAGTCGTCCACCGCGCGGACGGGGCCGCGCGAAATGCCGACCAATACGGCGATTATGTGTCGGTCCACATTTCGAGAGCAGCCTGAGCGAGCAGTCTTTGAACACTTGCGCTGGAGATCGATTCTGGCCAGGTTTCGAACCAACGTCTACAGTCCCTTGACCCTGGCCGGAAACTCCGGCTTCCACCTGGCGGACCATGACGTGAAGCAACTTTGCTGTGTCACCCTGTGGCTGCTTTTACGAATCACTATAATTTGTTATCGGTATGGCTGATAGCCCTGCATGCGCCATCTACGGGTACAACGAGGCTATACCCTTAAAAAAATTTTCTTTAGATAGTCTTTTGACTGTCCATAGACCTCTGTCTATAAAGTCTATAGACTGTCTATAGACAAACCCTAGAGAACAGTCTATAGGCAATGCAAATCTTATAGACAGTCTATAGACAATGTATAGATTCATGTCCTACTGTTTTAGTAGACTTTTATCTATAGATAGTCCATAGACTATGTATAGACACAAAGAAATATCTATACGACGGCAGTAGACTCTATAGGAAGTCTATAAACTGTACATAGAGGATTTTGTAAGGGAGCGCATATTCTTTGTGTATGTCCTGCATACAGCGCTGAAAAATAGCCTCTTTTCCACGCGCTACAGCGTCTTGATCCACGCCGTTGTTCCCAGTGAGAAAGCGTCTGGCTCTGTTATCGAGAACTCTCAAAGCGAAAGTGGTCACGGCGATCGTCGGCGGTGAAGGCGCCGCAGGCATTGACCCGGTTCTTGAAGGCGTCGGGCCTGCACGATAAGCTGCGACTTAACCTTACGCCCACTGACTTCGCGTACTGACTTCAGTTTCCTGTTCTCATTCCTTTCTCCTGTGCAGGGTAGCAATAGAAGCTGGTTTCTTCTCACGGATGACGATGATGATGATGATGATGATGATGATGTATCCAGGCTTAATGGCACATACCCACGGCGGGGGATTGGCCAGGGTGCATTGAGGATACAAACGCACTCGTGGACAAGAAAATGAGTATTTGGATAATTTTCTGTCTGACTGGAATTTGTACAAAAAAGAGAAAAAAAATGGAAAAGAAAAAGCAGTCAATTCGCATTCTTGCAGAGCAATCCACCTGATGTTATTTATTTATTTATTTATTTCGTCACTATCACGGACGTTCAATCGTTACAGAAAGGAGTGGTAAAAAACTAATCAAAATCAAATACAAAAGGAGGGTTATTAACATAGATTATGAAGAAGCGCAGATTTTAATGTCTCTGGTTCTGGGATGGAGACGATGCAGGCGGGCAGGTGGTTCTAGTCTGAGCTGGTCTTGGGATTATGCAGTCGTGAATATAATCCCACACTGGTTTCAGGGCATATCCCTTGGCGAATGCCCCGAAGGACAGGAGAATCGGAATAGATAGAGGAAGCCCTAGTCGAGCAAGGGGGATCTCCAAGTAAATTCTCCCGTTTAGCCTCGCTGCCTTCCTTTCTTCTCCTCTTGATCCTATATTTATTTAATATAGGATATGCTTAGTAAAACTCATGAGCACGAAAAAACAAAACGGGTGCATGTTTATCAGGTAAACCACAAGCGACAATGACTGCCAAACTTTTCTGGCTCTTCTCGTGCGAAGCAGCACTGCAAACTTACAATCGTCGGGATTGCTTACCTGATATCCTGATCTTGCAATCCACCGGCTGTACACAAATCTCAGTCGTCGATGCAATTGATTTTAAATTTTCTGCAAAGCATGCATCGATCGGGCATACCACTCCGCCTCTACGCGGGAGACCGTTTTGAAATGCCAGACAGCGATATCTCCCTTGTTTCTCATTTGTTTCTTCACTCCATCGATTAAAAAAGACTATGTGACTGACACGATGGTGCTTCCATCGATAAACACGCGCGAGTTTATTGTGAAATTTTAAAACGAGCGGGATTCCAAACAGGCTGACCTCAAGAGTAGCCCCCTGCAGCGCCGCCATATTGGATTAATTGAGGCGCCCCGTCTAGGTCGTGAAAACTGACCTGCGTTACTAGGGTGATGAGCTCAGACCTCTGCGAGTGCTCCTGGTGTCATTTCGCTGCGAACAAAATCACTGCTTGACGTTGCCTGATGAGAAACCCGTGCGTTTGTGTGTCGCAGGCGAGAGGAGGACCTCACTGCGACGGCCCTCGGCCGCGCAGATCTCCCGGTCCGCTGTCATTGACGACTGGACGGGGAGCGTCAACTCCTTCGGTGCCCTTGACTTTGGCCCAGCGTCGCAGAATAACGAGGAACGCCCGGAGAAGACACTAAAAGAAACGGCGCGGCAGTTCCTGACCGTGTCCTTCCTGGTAGACGCCGTCTCCTTCACCATCGTGGTCTTCGGCATGGGAACCTTCATCCTGCTGTCTGTGGACCTCGGCAAAGACAGGGGAATTTTGCCATCAGACGCGGTGTATCTCTTGCACGCATTCTCTGCCGGAGACATTACCTTCAGGGCGTTGTGCGGTTTTGTGATTGATTCCGGACTGCTGTCCCTGGAGGCCGTGATGGTGCTAGGCTACCTCATGCAAGCGTTCGCCTTCGAATTTCTCGTATGGGCGGGAACATTTCCCATGATGCTGTTGGGCTCGGTCCTCATCGGAGTCAGCAATGGGTCCCGCATCTCCTTGCAAGCGCCATCTCTTATAAAGGACTTCGGAGTTGAATCTCTCCCGGTAATGATGGGCGGCATGGTTTTCTGCATTGGCGCCGGGTCTCTGCTTCGGCCCGCGCTCATAGGTAAGAGGTAACATCTGATGAAGACACGCTTACGCGGTATTAACGAGACTAAAACACCCAAATATAAAGTAAGGCGTAGAGGATGTGGATGAGGCACGCTGAAATGATTACTGCAGGTGTTTGCCTGGTAATCAACCTGGTAGGCTCCTCTAAATAATGTTGAAAAACCTGAAAGCAGAACACGTGCACACAAAATTCTCGCAAACTCAGAAACACACAAATGAATTTGAAAGGGTTCGAATAAGACCCACGCCCTCAGGGTAACTTAAGAAGGCTTTACAAGGCTTTTAAAAATAAGTCAAGATGCATAGACCATATGGCGAACACGACAAATGTGCATATTTCTCCATGCGTAGAGGTTTGTTAAGTGGGAAAATAGCGTAAAGCATGTGGCATGAGAGGCGTGTAAGTGTGATTCACCTACGCAACGCGTGCTCGGACCAGCACCAAGCCCTGTATGACCCGAAAATCTTGACCGCGCATCTGCGCCCTCATTTCAAAGACGTAGGGCAGTTAAATGAAATTACGAATGTTTTCACACAGAAAGCTGCATTACAAACACACCACTAACTCCTAGACATCAGAACATATCGCCCTGCCGCACAACCCTGAAGCCGGTCAGAGGAGCTGCTTGCTCAACGTGGCGGCGACGGTGGCTGTTCGCGCGTCGCCGCAGGCAGCAGAGCGCCAGGAGGGAAAACCAGGCATAGTACACCCGCTTGACTATATTGCTGCGTATATAGCGCCGCACAGAATGCACAAACCTTGGCCGGGTCTAAAATCTGGAGTTCGGGAGAAAACGTCTGCGAACCATGCTGCTGCTAGACTCGGTAGCGGTCTCCCAGCGCATTTCGCGGTTGCGACATCGCCCGTATACATGAAACATCTGCGGTCAAGTCATGCAAAGCGAAGTCGCAAATCGCCTAGCAGTCGCTTATCCTTCATATTGTTTCGTTATTTAAACGAGTAGAAATGACAAGGTCAAATTAATCTTCAAGTTGTATCCTTTATTAGTGTCAAGTCACTATTCTCAGTTTAAAGTTTCAACGTGCAGTCTTCATTACCAAGCCGTATCACAACGTAATGGTAGCCGCAGATGTTTATAGTTTCGTTTTCATCTAAAGAAAGGAACATGCTAAACACATGTTCAGGCTTCGTAAAGAGCAGTACGTCGCTAACAAGCAAACATCATTGCTCAGTTAGAGCACATGTTTTTTTTAAACGTCCGTTTCATTAATTAAGACAAGCTACATCCTAACTTACGTATTTGTTTGATTTCTTCATGCATTCCTTGCAACAACGCTAGACCAAAGATATCGTCGGTCCTGCTGCTCAGACCAACTGTAGCGTGCAACTTTCACATTGCTGTTCGCCTTCTGCACGTATCTAAGAACACATTGACATCGCAATATGTGCAGTATTGGAGAAAAGTCTTACGGCCACAGCGTTCAGCTGCAGCGAAATGAATGCTCCTAGAATGTTCCGTGCAGCAGAATATTCAAAACACAAGTCCAACAGGAGGCTTCTATACCGCAAGAAAAAACCTGCTAGCATTTCAAGGTCATTCGGCCCTTAATAGTGCCGTAATGGCTCTGTTATTTGGCTGAAGGGAAAGTCTTTGGCCTTAAGACTTTTGACCAACACTGTACAGTCATGTACAAAATTTTCGGGATGTGGATTCGCGGAAAAAAATTTTCTGCGTTATCTCACTGGCTACTCAGCTAGCACTTGTTCCTGCGGATGGAACATGCATGTTCCCGATGCATCTCTGCTTCTTATTAACCTGCATTGCCTGACCTCGCAGAAGTAAATTCTTTTTCAGCGATACCGCATCTCGCAAACTCTTGTCCATGAGACTATAAATTTGGGGCGCGACGAAAACCACTGTCGTGGCGAGAAGCACCAGATGTATTGGCGATTCACAGTTCCTTTGTTACTGAAGAAGAGTGCAGCAGCTGTCTTTGGAGCCAAGGCACGCCGCAACTATAAGTGACGTCATTTTATCGCGCAAAGCATTTAATATGCGCCCGAACTTCCCACGCATGGTGCAGCCACTTGGCGTCCGCTCGAAATAATATCGCAGGATTTGCAGGGAGTCTGTCATGAGGAGAGTCATAGCCGAGCAAAGAAAACAGCTTATGCGCACCTCATACGAAAGCATGCCATGTATGCTCTCAAAGAACCTTGGACAACGTTGGCGTTGTTTGTCAATGGTTTTCAGTGCTCGGTGTTGTGCCAGCTGTTCAGCCCTGTCGTCCCATACTGAACCAACAGAAACTGAAATCTTCGTGCTAAACTGAATAACCTAAAATATTCTCCTTTATTTGTGTTCAGTTAAAAATGATCTATAAGCATTCTATGAACTTCTTATAGACCCTATTTCTTTTTGTCTATTCATAGCCTATAAAGTGTTTATAGGCAAAAGTCTACTAAAAGTGTATGACCATAAATCTATAGTTTACCTATAGACGATCGTAGCATCTATATTGCCTCTAGACTGTTCTCTAGTATTTGTCTATAGAGAGTCTGCAGACTTTACAGACAGAAGTCCATGGACAGCCTATAGACTGGCTAAAAATTTTTGTACGGGTCATAGAATATAGACGGTAGTCATGCGTGCGCTTGTTAGGGAGCAGTGGAAAATGAGCTGCATCGAACCCAACTGTTCTTGCCTTACAAGCTGTACTTCACAGCTCCGGCGTTCTCTTTTGATTATCAACTTAGTTTTTTTTACCGATGTTCTGATGCTTGGGAATAATGAAGGGCACGTTGGTGGAGATATTAATTTTCTTTTATTTTCACCTTAGGTCACTATCGAGACCATCACGGATCATACAGTGGGCTTCTTCATATTGTGGCTGTCATCAATGCTGTGATGGTCGGAGTCTGGACAGTGAAACTGATTTTCAGCCGACGGAAAGCTTCAAAGGCTAAAGCTGACTTCGTGAGTGAAGAAGAAAACAAGCGTCCTTTGTCTGTTTCTCCCGATAGCGGGAAAGCCGAAGACAACTGCGACGTCTGATAATGGCAGGCGTTCATGTAAAACGCAATGCACGGAACTTCAGGACAGCTCTGCTGATCCTCCTTCACTGAAACTTCGCTGAGATCAGTTGTGTTAGTGCGTGTTCGTGCAACATTCTAGTGCTCTTGTGCGTGCAGTGCTCCGGAGTTGCTCAATCGTATTTCTGCGCCTGGATCCGGTGCTGCCCTCCACTTGTGTGTGTGACCAGCTTTGTTTATAGAGAAGGAATGAATGAATAAACGGTATAAACAAAAGGCCACATTCCGCGACAGCCTGCAAGGGGTACTTCTGCCTCATGCAGTGCATTTGAGGCAGTGATGTTTCATTTCGGGAATTTTTCTTTCCCAGATAATTCGAGGTGTAATTGGGAAAAAGAATTTTTTACGGGGCTTTGGCACTTTAGGAATAGAAATTCTTTCCCAGTTTCCAAATTGCCGGATTTTTCAAGCTGCTGCTTTTGCTTCATGGGAACAATGTGCCGTAAATAGGGATTTTGTGTCTAATTAAGGGAATTAAGGGTTAAGGCACGGCATATCACTGATGTAAGTAGCAGGGCGCAGAGAGACCAGCTGGCAAGGGACACTTAACGGAACGGACATTTTCGATCAAAGTGTCGGAAGTGTCCCTTGCTCGGAGCTTGTTTTCATGTCCATTCTAGGACAACGTTTTGTCAGAAGCGGGCCGGGCATTCGTAAAATAATACATAGGAGCAAATTTCTCGTTCAACACGTCGTCCAAACTCCCTAAACTAACACATGATATATTCGTATGAGCGGGAGTGCGCCAACCTTCACCGTTGTCACTACTCGCACGCGCTGACGCTACGCGGCCCCGAAGCCGAACAGGTTGCCCCGCTCTCTCCGTATTGGCTACACCTAAAACTACACTGCGATATCCATCACACTGGCGTCTTACCTTCTAGCTTCCCTACAGCTGGTGGAGGCGCGTTCATCTCGCATGATGCGCGCCGTGGGCAGCATATGTTTCCGGAGTTCTACGGTAGTTCAGGACCTATGGAGCGCTGAATCTTCCAGCGTAGCTGAGGCGTAGCCAACACTTCATACAGCGGTACAACTTCCTCGTCTTTGGAGACCAAGTGCGTCGGAGCATGCCAGTAGCGGAAGCGGCGACGGTTGGCGAGCTACAGACCTTAGATCGCACATTCTGAGAATTCCCACCTCGGGCCGGTCCACGTGATCTTTATGGTTGAGGTCTACCATGTGAATATTTTCTTTGGACAGCAGTTGAGTCACGATGTTTTCACCACGACATGTGGTAATAGAAATTAGGCTTCTAAGACTATTCCAGACCGCTTTGAGACGATGGAAGGTCAATGTGCTTACGAACTACCCCCAGGAAAATGAAAGCTAGAAATGAGTGGAAGCCCGAAAGTACGGCCCGCGGTCTGGGCCGGCCGGAAGCTCTGCTGTTTCGCCGGTCCTCGGCAGGTCTTGAAGTTTCGGGCCTGGACTCGGCCCAGGTTAGGGCCACCTTGGACGACCTCGTAACAGGCACTGACACCACAGAGGAGGCGGAACACATTCGCGTGGAGTCGCATTGGAGAAACAGTGGCATGGTGGAGCGGCAGCTGGGAACGAGTGGTCCGGACAGTCAAATCCTGCCTTCGCAAGACACTCAAATTCAAATTCTTTATTTATCCAAGAAAACACTATAAATGTGTGTCCAGCACTGTTTGGACCCGTAGCCGTAGGCTAGTTACGGGTGCAAAAAAATTGAAATTCTATAATGCAGACGCTTCGTGACATGCACAATAAAAACTTGTAAGAACGGAAAGTGGGATATATACCTAATAGAAATCCCCAAAAAAGCATAGTAAGGAACAGTGGCTACAATTCAAAAACATGGTGCATGTTCAATTACATTAATAAATGGGATGCGAACAGCAGATAGATGTACTTTACCACATTTAATGCCTGCGCTGAAATAATTTTTTAGCTTTAAGTGCAAAATTTTGAGCGTATTTTATTTCTTGTGGAAGAGTATTCCCGATCTGAACACCAATGAAAGAGAGCCGTCATTCTCCATAAACATTGTGCGTGGACGGTAGATTAAAGTTGCCTATTGTTACATTTCGGGTAGTACGCGATGACGTATGGAAGAGGGACATATGGAAGGGTGGTTGTTTCTAACGATACTGTTTACGACAGTTGCTGTTTTTTAGGAGGCGTAATGAATCGAAGGATCCGTAGGTCGTGGAATAATGGGCTGCTAGGGTGATTTTGCTTAGAATGCGTTATGCTTCGTAATGATCGTTTCTGCAATTTTCTGATTGGCTGGAGATAATTATTGTAAGTCCATCCCCATGATTCCAGACAGTATGAGAGATGACTGTGGATAAAGGAGAAATATAAAATACGTAATGTACTTGTGTCAAAAAGTATCGTGCTTGAAGCAGTTTATAGCATCCCGATGTCACCTTTGCCACCACTGCGAATAAATGGTATTGCCAGTGCACGTGTCTATCAAAGATTACGGCAAGATATTTAAAACAAGGCGTATATTCTAGTAGGAAGTTGTCGATACTAATGTTTACAGAGTTAGCATCTACTTGTTTTCTACTGGATGCGAGACGCATCTAGTAGAAGCTCATTACCTTGTCGGTCGTGCGGTCACAGGTTTGCCATCCACACCTGCAACCACTTCAGCAAAGTCAAAACGCGGAACACAATACGAAGAATGTTGGAGCACCCCATCACACTCGTAGATTTTTTTTTTGTTGAGAAATTGGAGTTGGATGTATCGTTAAGAACTGAGGCCAGCGCACTTGACGAGACCCATCCAGCAGCGAAAACAGGAAGCATTGCTGCTCGGCGAGAACGGACGCCCCGCCAGAAATGACCGATGGGCAGAGAAGAGCAGATCTTCACAGTCGGGGAGCTTTTCCGACCAGTGCAGGCCCTTTTCCGTCTCGAACTTCATGGCTGGGGTGTACCACAAACTTATCACTATAAGTCGAAGCATATTTTGGGGATGTAGTAGAAATAAGAGACGGCCCTGCGGGAACCAAAGGAAGGCCGGAAAATAAAGGTGAAACAGGCTAAACGGGCCTCCCATGCCGTAGAGCCCGAGGCCATGAACACGAAACCCGGCCAGTTACCAGTTTCGATCGTTTAATGAATACTCTCTTCCTTGCCGCTTCTTTCTGCTCCTGGTTCACGTTGAAGACAGCCCATTTCTGCCCGCGGAATTTCACAATGGCGTCCATCGCTCGGCGCATACACTTGCTCCCCGGTGGCTGTTTGATGCCGACGGCCATCTCGTTCCCAACGCAGGCTTGGAAACCTCCGTGGAAAACAAACGCATTTTTGCTCAGCATCTGTCGCCACAATTAGAATCCACTTGTCATTCGTCTCACAGACACTTTTATGTGCTTTCTCCTTCCCGAGTCGTAACAGGAGTCGGTACAGCTCGTTTAGCAAATCAAGCGTGTTTTCGTGCACCGTTCTTGGTCGCTGCCACTGCCTCAGACGTCGTACCACGAAGTAAATAGCCGCCATTTTCAATTTCAAGCGAAATGGAGTGAGTCTTTGCTATTACAAAAAAGAAAAGTCTCTTTTCGCCGGCATAACTGGTTGCACAACGTCATCACTTCTGTTACGGCCAGGACGTAAACCGCAGTCATCCGCGAAGCAAAGAATCAAAATGTCCGCCGGTCACTGATCAGCGAAGTGATCGGTCTGAGACTAATTTGAAATAGAGAGCGCAATTTATCCGGGCGCAGATTTCTCTGAAATGGTGGCAGCCACGCGCAGCAGCTTCTCTGTGCTGTTCTAGCTTTTTAGCGCTTAATTTCGAAAGTTCTTCGCCAGCTTTAAATTGAGCGCGGCTGAGAGCGGTGATGACTCTGTCCTTCGACGACTGCCGAACACGCTTTTTGCTATCGCCGCCGCCGAGTTGCTCAGTTCTTTGAGAGCGCAAGTCAGCCCAATAAATAGTTTCTTTTGATAGGCATTCACCATCTCCCCTGCAATCCCCCCCCCCCTCCCCCTCCCCGCCAACGGTCTTCACCACCACGCGACAGCATATTCTGCGACATCTTTTCTTGGCAGTGCAGCCAAAGCTAGAGGAGAAACGCGCCCTCTCAAAACAGTGTATTTGCCCTCATCGTCATCTGCATTTGTTTTCTCATTGTGCAATATTACTTTATTCTTTTGCAGCCCGGAAACATGAGATACAAAGACACAAAAGGTTTTGTATCTTGACTCTACACGAGTATATTAATTAACTCGCGGTTAAAGCGAGTAACCACCGCTGACTGTTTTCTTCAGTGTTCTGGTCTTCCTTCGTCCAGGAACTATTCTTAACTGCATTGTACTAGACCTTGATAAATATTGTCTTTGTGGCATCGTTACCGCTTCTCAAGTGCCAAATATGGGACTTAGAACCTTGCCCAGTCCACCGGCCCCTTTCCTGCTGGTGTAATTCCTCTTATTTGGCAGGAATAAAATTAATTCAATTTCATCATGCGTACTGGAAAGCCAACAGCTTGCCGCCGCATCGATCTCAAGGCAAAGTTGATGAACGTAAGTCCCCAAAACTCAGATACGAGCCATCAGCGCACAACGTGGATTAAGTTCAATTCAGTTCAATGCAGTTTATTTTCAAGGCAGCAGCTGGCCCGTGTGCTGTGCGACGTCAACGCAGAACCCCAGGTGGTCGAAATTTCCGCAGCCCTTCACTACGGCGTCCCTCATAGCCTGAGTTGCTTTGGGACGTTAAACTCCAATGAACCAGAACCAGATTAACCAGTAGCTGGAAGGTCTCTTGGGGTTTTGCAGGAAGTAGCGTATACATCTCCTGGGGGAAAAAAAATGCTTACACAGCTTGAATGATGCCCAGGATGCAGTTACATGTGACAGTAGAAGTTCAACTTGTGTTCGAGCACCTATAGGTGCCTTTCATTGCCTGTCGTAGGTGCGTAAGGAACGTGGCGTGATATCGCGTTTTGGTTTGCTTCCGATAAGAGCGGCCCTGGACAAAATGAAGCCGTACGTTGGGATGAGGAGACGTCAGCACGCGCATATCTCGAGTGCAGGCGTCCCTTTGATGAAAAGGACGCACTTCCCTTGCCGGCAGAAGTGAGAGGGGCAAAAATCTGCACACAGTGGCCACCGAGCGAGCCAGACATACATATGCGGGGAACCCGGGCTCAGAGGTTCGAGCAACTTTGTCCGTCAGAACCATTGCCTGATCAGGTACTGTGCATCTCAGTCCGGCTCAGACAGCTTGCTAGCCTATGCTGCAGTCTATCGCCTCCTGAAGGACCGCGCAAGGGAGCCAGCCCTTCCTGGCCTCCTACAGCACTCACTTCGTTCGGCGCAGATTGTTAGTGGCAGTTCTAGAAGGAGCACTGGAAGGAGCATCGTACTAACTACACCTGTATCGTTTCCTCGTACACATAAGCTCTCAGATAGGAAAAAGCGCCAACTTATTTATTGGCCTCTATAGCCGGCTCCTATTTCCCACCTAGCCAAGAAAAACGCCATAGGATCATATATGGAACGTCTTGTTCCGGAACCTGACGCCGGTTAAATTGAGAGCCGCTATATTTAGACCAAATTCATTGCAGTTTATACATTTACTTATGCGCTTGTTACTTGGCAGCCTAGCATGCATGAAGTGCGCAATGAAGGAAACGCTAGGACAAGAAAAATCATCCGATGAGATTAACAGGACACGATGTATATTTTATACAAAATAAAGGGTTTTCTTCGTGAACTGAACTAGTTCACACAAGTAGCGTTTTACTATAGCTTCTTATGATCAGTGCACCCGTCAATTCAGCACAGAGGAAACCACGGAGGAAAAGAAATTACGACGCTCTAAAAAACGCATCCAGATTGTAAACATGCCTCTTTCACCCTCTTTTATTGACCCCCCTTACTTTCATTTTTGTTGCCGGTCTTCAGGCTGAAAATACAAACAATCAATCAAGCGTGACGGATATCACAGTGACTTCGAATTTCCAGTACCACATCTTTCGTGTAAGAAAGTGAAAAGCGTATTCAACAGGCGCCGCGTTTTCTGCATTCTGAGTACACAGGCAGCGAACGCTCCTGTGCCGCGTTTCGTCAGTGCTCTGTGGAACGCGGGCTCCTGACCCATGCGGTGTCCCCAAGGTAAACTCACTGATAACAAGTGGAAGCAGGCACCCTCAAGAGGTAATGTTCGAACTCTCGGCGAGTACGCTCGCAAACAAGTATCGAAATACGTATATCCATCTACGGGTAAACCTTTCTTCAGATTATTTTCGCCAGTCGCATTGCTAATTGTATCGTTCCCACTCTTCAAGGCGAGTTAATGTCCGAGTGAAACTTTATTTTGTTCATATTGCACAGTCGTCTCGCTATTGAGGTTAGAACAGAGGAAGCACCAGCTGCAACGCTACGTAGTTCCCAACTATGCCTCATTGGTTCCTTCATTTTGAAACATTGCGGAAAGTTCAGCGGAAGGAATACTACATTAAGGGAGTAATTACTCATTAGCATCCACTGTATAGCTCTCTTTTGTAGCCGTGTGGCTCCGGTTGGGTGGATGGAAATTAGTAATTACTCCCTTATTACAAATCTACTCTACCTTGGGGAATTTCCCTGTACATTTGACCAAGTAACACTACATCTCGAGAGCGAAGCTCGCGTGAACACCTCCGTTCCATGACTTGGCCTTGTCTTATGCAGCTCCTCACCTCGCCTAATATTGCCGGCTATCGATACACCGTGTCCGCACTTGGACTATGAATTAAAATCGAGTCTTAACGAATCGGTTCCGATCTAACAGAGGCTAATTAAGCAATGGCCAGGTGTTCGTACAGGAGCGGAGATCTTTACCTGTAGGGATGAGATGGGGAAGATAACTCGTAAACAAAACACTGGAGTGTCTTTGTGAACGCAGGGGATGCTAAAAAAGGAAATCCAACGGACAGAGAATATCGCTGCGACGTGCTGCTCACACCGTTGTGATCTCGGAACGCAGTGAGGCCTCTCTCAAGCGAGACCCGAAGTTTGGCCTGGACTCCCGCTGGAGCTGGGTGACTGCGGCTTTCGCCAGCTTGGTCGTTTTTCCGGTCGTGCTCGCTCAGCAGGCGGCAGGGGTGATCTTCTAAGGCATCGTCAACACCTACGGCGTCAGCAGGCAGCTGGCGGCGTGGCCGCTTGTCCTTAGCGGAAGTCTCGGAGGTGCGACACGTTACTGGTTTGACAGGGTTTGTTTAATTAGGCTTGGACAGCAGGGATGCTTGCAGATGGCTACACTATCCATTCGAAACTGCAACGTGCCGTAGTGAAAACTCAAGATTGGCCATGTTGCCACAAATATTCGTTGCAAAATGTGGGACCTAAAAGTGCGACGGCTCCTTATCCGACCTGAATCTTAATTCCGAGGGTGTTGTGGTTTGGTTTATGAGGGTTTAACGTCCCAAAGCGTCTCAGGCTATGAGGGACGCCGTAGTGGAGGGCACCGGAAATTTCGACCCCCTGGGGCTCTTTAACGTGCACTGACATCGCACAGTACACGGGCATCTAGAATTTCGCCTACATCGAAATTCGACTGCGGCGGCCGGGATAGAACCCGCGTCTTTGGGCCAGCAGCCGAGCGCCATAACCACATAGCCACAGCGGCGGCCCCCACGAGAGTATTATGTGAGTCCAGTGCAAAACAATGTATATTAGTTGTGTAAACAATTTGCATGCTAATATAGCGGAGATGATGGAGCACTCCGGCGCATTACCAGCGATCGGCTATACCCATCCTACAGATTCTTGTTGTTTATTCTACAGCAATCTTATTTTGTTTATTTTGTTGTTTATTTTACAGCAATCTCTAGCTGCCGAAACAAACCACTTTCTCCTTATCTCCTTCGCACATGGCGAGAGCGAACGGCTTGGCAGTTTTCATGCGATGCTGTCGTGCACAGTATGTCAGGGTAAAGCTATCCAGTTTTTTTGTTGTAATTTCACGGGAGCGTTTAACAGACAGCCGTTCAGTGTCCCATGCAGTCAATTGGCGAAACAGTCGAAAGTACGCGCATGCGCACAGAGCTCTTGCCAGGTGCCGCGAGCAACTGACAAGGGCAGCTGGTGCGGCTGTGAGCCGACGAACAGTCGGGTTGTGTCGCGTGAGCGGAACAGCTGAGCAGACGATGCGTCAACAGGCAAGCTCTCTGTACGCATGCGACACTGCATGCCGCCGGCATGCGACGCTGAACAAGCGTCTGGTCGACACTGTTGTGACGTTACTAAAAGATTGGTAAGCAGTACATCCGCCACAGACTTAACACGAATGACGGAACGCGTGGCCTGGACTGCTGTGAGCGCCAAAAAGCGTTCGTCATCGGTGCGAGATAATGCTGTCGGCAAGTTTACGGTGCCTGGCGATGGCTGGGGCGCAGCGAGCTTTGACTGCTTTTTCGCTTGTGCCTGATCGTTGCGTGGACAGCGTGCTTGTCACGGGGGCGTCTCTGCGTTTTTTGCTCGCCTTTGCACAACGCTCTTTGCACTTTTCTTATCGCGGCAATCACTAATTGCAGTCAAAGAGGCGAGCTGCGCACCAGCTATCGTCAGCCACCGTAAACATGCCGAGAGTATTATCTCGTACCGATGACTATCGCTTCGTGGCGCTGACGGCAGTCCAGGCCACGCGTTCCTTCATTCGTGTTAAGTCTGTGGGCGGCTGCACGTGTTCATTCATTGTTACGTGGACACCTCGTCGCACACTTCTTTTCTGCAGGACTCTCGGTGTCGGGTGCGTACGTCGCCATCAACGTACTGGTATCGCAGCACTTCGAAAAGCGGCGGGCGACCGCCTGCAGCCTCGTCTTCACCGCCTGCGCCCTCGGCCTGTTCGCCCCACCGCTGGCCGAGCTGGTGCGAGACGCCTACGGCATCCGGGGCACCTACCTGCTCCTGGGAGAAGTCACGATCAACGCCTGCCGCGCCGCCATGGGGACCTTGCGCTGAAGTTTGCGGTGCCGATTGCAGCGCCATAACACAATGCCTAGCGAGAAGAGCAAGTTTTGGGTAGTACTCTTAGTACTTTTCCGCGCCACCTTCAGGCGCTTATTGGCGTGAGCCTCCGCGCTCGGTCAAAGGCGCGCGTGCCATGCGTCAGCTATCTGGGCTACGCCTAAAGAAGCAAGGCAATGAATGCTGTCAGCCAAACGCGGGTATCTAATCGCGCAGAATGTGTTCTTGCGTTTGCAGTATCCCAAGCGGCTGACAAAAGCAGTTTTGAGTCACCGAATGGAACAATTGCAGCGCCACCTTGGCAGCGCAGGTTCCCCATAGTGCTCCGAAGCGCCGCATGCATGGAGCGAACGGCGCCGCCTGAACATACACGACAGAATCAACCAGCCGCCTAAGTCCGTGCCTCGTTGTTCAGAGGGGCGAGGAAAGTCGCCCGCGCTTCTCTGCAGTCGTGCGAAACTTCGCAACAGTGCCGTTCGTTGTGGATGCCATGAGCTTCTCGGTGATATTGTGAGGGTTGACGACGTTCCTGTTGTTATCGGTGCACATCGCGACCGACAGAGGTGTTAAACCGTCTCGAGCCATGCTTCTTCAGAATGCTTTTGCAGCCGGGGACATTTCCCTGCGGCCCGTGAGTGGTGTAATCGTTGACTCACGCGTGCTGGCCCTGGAAACGGTCATGCTAGTGGGTTTTTTGGTACAAGCCGCTGGTTTCGAACTTTTCGTCTGTTCCCGACTTTCCAATAATGCTGGCTTGCTCAGCGCTCATAGGCGCCAGCAACGTGGCCAGGATCTGTCTGCAAGCACCGCTCCTAGTCAGAAACTTCTTAGTCGACTCCTTGCCCATCATGATGGGCGGAATGGTAATCTTCTCTGGCGTCGTCCTGTTGACAAGGCCACTTTTTGGTCGGTATGTATGTGTTCATGACCATTGAGATTTTCTTGTTTATTTTATTTCTTCTGGAAAACGGTGTGGTCCCAGTCCGACTGTCAGGCAAGGTGTGCGCGTGCGCGCGTGTGAGCGCGCGAGGGGGGGGGGGGGTTCAGGAGGGAGGGAAAAGGAGTGTAACTGAATGTAAAGACATGTATTTGCTTTAGTGTTTAAAACTATAGTCATGCTTTGTTCGGTACCACGCTGGAGGTGCCGTCCAGGTTACATGTTAGCAACGACTGCAAACACCTTCGCAGAAATCACGCCATGTGCGGAGTGCTCAGCGTGTAAGAAACGAGAAAAAGTACAAAGTAAGCTAGAAAGGCAGTACACGTCGCTAATTGAAGAACGCAGGGTATCAAAAGAATAGGTACTCAAAACAGTGTATACATTAAGCACTGATGTTCAGGCAAGCTTTGAGAGGTAAACTGGAAGCTCTCGCTTTCAATGACATTCTGATATTGTCTTTAGCAGTATGTGCTACCTTACCGTATGAAGCAACCATGAAACACGTCTATGCCGCATGGCTTCTTTTCCCTTTAACCGTCAGGCCATATTTGCGAGTAGTACTAAATGAAGTCTGTGGCAGCTGTAGAGAAAGGCCATTTACTTGTTTAATCTTCTTTGCAATATACACGCTAAAAAACCGCCGGTTAAAAACGCAAAACGCCGTTTTTCCGCAGTTTACCCTCAAAGGTGTGCTTCGTCTGCAGGACAGTTATGCGCAAGCTGTAACCATTGCTGACGAAGCACTGACGCAGTTCCTCAGCTATTCAAGTGTGTCTGATAGCCTATTGTAGTACGGGGCTGCCACACTCAGCGCGCATAATCTATAAGGATGGCCTATTGTCAGCAAGATACTGCAGCTGTATACATAACATCGGTGTTCTAACAGAAGTTTTGCTTGTCAAACTTAACCGTCCTGAACGCAGCGCTTAACACAGATTTGGTTTGTTAGGGCCACGTCGAGCTATTAGCAGAATTTAGTTTTACATCGGTGAACCTGCAATTTCTCAAAACAAGCACATAGAATTCAGTCGAAATGGCGTGAGAGCTTTTGCGTGGGAGTCAGTCATTTCATGATTTGGCATTACTAAACCTCATCTGCTTTTATGACAACACTGTTTCAGGCCCTGCAGAAGGGAACGTCTATTAACGGTGCAATGTCTATTAAATAGCTGTTCGCCTACAGTCGCATACCTAGAGATTGGGGCTCTGAAGAGTGGCATTCACAGCTGCTGCTTAACGCGTCATCCACGTGCGACAAAGCGAAAGCTGCGACAAAGAAGAAAGTGTCAGAACGAGAGCATTTTTTGCCGTTTCGCTCTTGCTCTATTGTTTTTCACAGAACAGATTCCACAGCACAGGCAAAAGCCGGTTTGCTCAGGTGTTACTCTTGACAGTGTTCACGAAACAAACGGTAACTAGGCTGTCATGCAAACTCACTTTTGTAGCACAATTTGTGGAAGGAAGCAGTTTTTTTTTTAAATGCTGGGATTTAACGTAGTTAAACCGAGTAGACGTGCGAAAGCAGCTGGTCGCTCTTCAATTGCAGGGAACACTTGAGCTCCGCCTTAAGGGTATGATGCAATAGCGTTAACAGGTTAATCATTAATGCTCATATATGCAGAATTGACCGTTCTCTACTTAATATTCGTAGATAGCAGCGAGTCCTCATGCCGCTATCAGCGCTGTGGCGCAGCAGTTAATAGATGCACACTGCACTGACAGGAGGCTGTTTCTTTGACAGCCAACTGTGTAGGGAATGTGGCACTCATATTACTCTTCCCGAGCAACCTCTCGCACAGCTGGTGCGCTGTTCCTCCGAACTTACCCGAGTAGGCTCGAGTAGTGAATGAATGAATGAATGCTTATTTGAACTTCTGTTATACAAAAACCGTGGGCGATGAAACGAAAAAACGGTTCGCAATAACCGCTTAACAGATTTCGTCACAGCTAGAAGTTGCCAACATTAGCAGAGACAGTGCATTCGTAATGGAATGGAGTGAACTTCATTACCGGAGAAACATTATACATAGCGAAACAAGGAAATGGTGAAAACTAATGCTAAGTGCATTCCAACGCAGTCATAAATACAACCTAATCAATGAACAGTTCCCGAAAGAGAGAAAAATACGTATTGTTTAGTTTGCTTTAGAGAGTGGTGCTCCAATATTATGGTAAAATGCACTTCAACATAGTAAAACCATAGTTCTGCGTTTCGGGTTGTTAAGCCACGGCACAAGGTCGAACTAAACGTACATACGCTTGCGAACGGTGACAAGATTCTTGGCCAGTATTGGTGAGATGGAATGCTTTCGCACTAATACGCAGCTGTTTTCGAGGACAAAGGCTTTCAAAGGAGCGCATGGATAAGCATTCAAAGCACGCTGTTGCCTCTTTGTTACCTGTGACAAAAATCTGAACAATATTTTAACAGGCGCAAAAACGTGCACACGATTCCCCTACGGAAGCGAGCAACGATGGCAAAACCCGCTCTGCTCTGGGAAAACAAGAGACACTAAGCTGCAGTTGAGTGCCAGTTCTTTTGCGCATCTGCGATAAAACCACCAAGAGTGACAGAATTGCTCGCTGCATCCTCATGCCAATTTATTATTTTTTGCTCCTCGCAGGCTACTACCGGGATCACCATGGTTCCTACGACGGCCTGCTTCACACTGTGGCGGCCTTAAGCACAGCACTGTTGATCATCTGGATAATTAGGTCGCTCATGGTGAGGAGGAAACGATGGAGGCAGCATCTCACATTAAACAGCGTTGGTGACGTTTCCTTCTCTTGAAGGCAACTCTCACAATGCCTTCGCGTATAAGAGGACGGAGCAGTTGAGAAGTGCTGCGGGAAATTCTTTGCTGAAGGAGGGCGCAGTATGACTACCGGCCCCCTTGCGCATGAAGAACAGCTCGTAGTCTGAGCTGTCCCGCGCGATAAAATGCATTCTATCTCTCCCGTGGTCAACAGTAGGCGTAAGCGTGAATGCAGTACCGAATCAATCAGCACAGCGAATCAAGTCCAGAACAAATAGCTAACGTGGTTACGACTGTTACTAAAAATATGACGTATTCAAATAAGGGACCTAGAACACCACCCGGAATTTGCAAAGGAGTACAAAATCCGTCGCGATGTCAGGGCGCGTCCAACGAGAAGTCAGGATCTGAATCAAAATCGCCCATTTAAACACGCTTTTCGGTTCACGGAACAAGGAAACATGTTCCTGTTCACCGACTGGAATACGCCAATAAATGCTGCTCTTTCCAAGCAGTCAGCTTGGATGGCTGGATGAATAAGGCTCAACATTTTAAATCGGGCGGTGGTTCAAGCCACCTAGCCATTACTTCCGAAATTTTACTCTTGTCTTGATTTTATCCACCAATCAGATCACTTCGTTTGGTTACTTCAACCCGCTTAAATTCTACTTTCCCTTCACTGTCCTTAAATTCTAATGCCTTGGATAAATCAGCCCCACTGCTTTCCACTGTAGGGTGAAGCCCTTTACAGAAAAGTATCAAGTGTTCAGCCGTTTCCTCCTTCTCTCCGCACGCAACTCACAACGTGTCTATCTCGTGGTGCCTGACTCTATATGTCTTAGTCCGCAAAACTCCCGTCCTGGCCTCAAACAACAAAGATTCTCCCCTACAATTATCATAGATATTTTCTTTGGCAATTTCCTGCTTAATGATCCTGTATGTTCCCAGTGCCGATTTCATCAACATCCCTGTTTTTCACAAAGCTCTCCCTGTTTCTTCAACCTTTTTCTTAACCTATAATTGCTGATTTGCCCCCCTACTGCTGGCCAGATATTTGCTTGTCAATTTTTTAGTTCGCTTTCTCCATTTCGTGTCCACATTCCGTATGTACAGGTATCTGAAAAGTTTCCTAGCCCACCGCTTTTCCCCCACTTTTCTCAATCGCTCCTCATATGCTATCTTACTGCTAGCTTCTCTGTTCTCGAACGACGACCATCCCATATCACCCTGTACCCCCTGATTTGGTGTATTGCCATGTGCTCCCAAAGCTAGCCTCCCCACGCCACGTTGTTTGATTCCTAACCTTGCTTGCACATCTGCTCTCGTGCACAGGACTGCATTGGCGAAAGTCAGACTAGGAACCATCACATCTTTCCAGATCCTTCTTACCTCTTCATACGTACTGTAATTCCAGAGTGCCTCATTTTTCATGACAGCTGCATTCCTAATAGCTTTATTCATTACATATTTTTCATGTTCTGTCAGGTGCTCAGCACTGTTATTTATCCACAACCCAAGATGCTTGTACTCATCCACTACTTCTAGCGTTAACTCCTGTATTGTAAGCTGGCTGCCCTCATCATAAAATATCATGACTGCAGATTTTTCCTTACTAAACTTGAAACCTAATCTATCTCCCTCTGTACCATAAATGTCAATCAACTTCTGCACATCTTCCTTGTCAGCCATTAGCACTATATCATCCGCGTACAATAGTCCCGGTAATGACTGTTTAATCCATTCTCCTTGCTTGATATAGGCGTTGCGATATAGAGCGCCCCCAACCGCTCACGGAGGAGCTGAAGGAAAACAAGGTCATTCTTAGTGCCTATAGCATCAATAATGCATCAATTCATGAACCTCGGCCGTTTTAAACCCCATCTTATCGGCGCTTTCGGAACTTGGCAAAACACTCGAACCAAGGTGCTATCGAATCACCCCGCAAATATTGTGCGCTGATCAAAAAGCTTTTGCTACTGCTGCTAGCCTAAAGCAGAGAAAAGACCCGGATGAAGGACCCGAGAGAGATGATAGTAATCTTCAAAGAACCTGGCAACCTGCTTACTATGTTCTTATCTGCCTGTGGCGCGTCGGCTAACAAGCGCGTGGTGGTAAGCGTTTCTTCACTGCGGACGTCCTGCCCGTTTCCCATTCAGGTCGCTGTCGGGAAGACGCGCGATCGAAAGCGGCTGCCTCTATACATTCGCGTGTGCGAATAGCTGCACCGTTTTGCGTTCGGAGTTCGCCTTTGCTGCTTCTGCTCGCAGCAGCAGCAGTTGACATCGGGGGCGTGGCATGTCAAGGACTTCGTCATCCAAGCGCTGCCCGGCATACGGCCTCGACTCCCGACAAATCTGGGTGAAGGCAGCGTTCTGCGGACTGCTCCTCTTCTTGAGCCTGGCGACTATACGCGTCAGTGGAGTCCTGTTTATGCAGCGTCGCCCAAAAATGTGCGAACACGGCGAAGCGTGGC
This sequence comes from Amblyomma americanum, assembly GCF_052857255.1. Lineage (NCBI taxonomy): Eukaryota > Metazoa > Arthropoda > Arachnida > Ixodida > Ixodidae > Amblyomma > Amblyomma americanum. The sequence goes on along the minus strand of NC_135498.1, from coordinate 13,200,667 downwards.
CGCGCTCTGCGGAGCGTCAGCACATCCGGCGCGGGCGCGCATCGAAGCTAAGCGGCGCATGCGCACAGGGGCCCGGATGCGGTGTTTCGTGTCGTCTGCTACAGTGCAGAAGCGCACTGTGCTTGCATTACAGTGAAGCGCACCAGACTGTGAGCAGACAGCGCCCGACCCCACCGATACGGTGTTGCGGGAAAGCGCACTTCTCTCATTGCAGCACGTTGTCTTTGCTTCGGCTTGTGAATCAGTGACCTGTTTTCTGAGAGGCACAATCTCGGTTAAATTTACAAGCCCTGTTATTGTTCGGTTGTGCGGCTTACCAAAGCGGATCAGGCTTCTTGGGACGCCGATAGGGCCCGAATGATGACGACTATGGGGAGGGTGATAACTTGCACTGACATCGCGAATTAAACAGCTGCTTCGCGTTTGACTTCCACTCTAACGAAGTCTTCGCCAGCTGAGATCGATCTCGGGGGCCGCGATACTGCAGTCGGGCGGCCTCCATTGAGCCAGCGCGACGAGGCTTCCTCAGAGCTTTACCACACTGCGCAAGTGACGTAGATAGCGGAGAACGACTTCATTTTATGTGCGAGCTGTGTGAGGTGGATGAGATACTTTGCAGCAGCTGCTAATCTCTGTGCAGACCAATAAAATCAATGTGATATGCTCTTGGCCACAGTTCTCTCATGCTAAGTCTCGCGCGAAAGTGTTGGCACACTGCGGCGCTCTACGTCGAATTTTATTAAAGAATTGATAAAAATCATCAACACTTGCAATGATTTTGAAAGAGATCAGAATACGTTTAACTCATTACGGATTTTTTTTTTTGTTTATATGGACGCCACTGATTCCGGTGTTAAGCAGGCTGTGCTACAAAGCATTTGGAAGTTCAAGCGACCACTCCCAGGACCTTATTTGTAGCACGTCGTAATAGCCGGCCACGCTGGCTTTTTCTGGTGCTCTGCTCTGATTCCCGTTAATATTAAAGAGGGAAGCCAGCAGTCACCGAAACGGAGGTTGCGGATCGGCGCGTGGGTACCGCATTTCGATGGATGATGAAATGCAAGTACGCCTAAGGACTGCGCGATGTGCGTGCACGTTAAAGACCCCTCGTGGTTAATAATTATCAGAGGCCCTATCGGCGTCTCACATAGCCTGATTCGCTTTGGTAAGCCGCATAGCCGAACAATAGCAGGGCTTATAAATTTAACCGAGATTGTGCCAATGAAAAACAGGCCACTGAGTTTACAAGCCGAAGCAAATACAACGCGCTGCAATGAAAGAACTGCGCTTTCCCGCAGGTGGGTTCGGTCGCTGTAAGCACAGTCTGGTGCGCTTCACTGCAATGCAAGTACAGTGGGCTTCTGCACTGCAGCAGACGGCAGGAAGCGCCGCATCCAGGCCCCTGTGCGCATGCGCCGCTCAGCTTCGATGCGCGCCCGCGCCGGATGTGGTGACGCTCCCTCCGCAGAGCGCGGCTACGTTTCGCCGTGTTCGCACATGTATTATGGATGACCCAGCACGGCATCGTCGAGGCCTTCGGCGTCACTAGGCAAGAGGCCTCCTGGCCGGTGACGCTCAGCGGGAACCTCCTGCTCTTGGCCAGTAAGTGGAACCACCGCTCTGCTATTCTGTTCCCTTTTTGTCAAAACGGCCCGTCTTTTCATATGCGAAGTGACAGAATTAGTGCGGGAAGCAGTTGGCGACTGTAATAATGCTACTGATCTGGAAATAGACAGTATATACTTGTTTCACTCGTGCAGTAGTGTTTTGGCAGTTTTGAGCGTATTTTATGCATGATGCATTTGCTCTGACTACACGACTAACGAAATGTTATGACGGACTGCTGTGTTTTTAAGTAAACGGCTGCACTTTAAAAGGACCGAAGTTATTTGGTTTTCCTTGATAGGATAATATGGACTATATTAGGGTCACCGAATTCCATATAATTAAGCTGCCTTTGTTGTTTTGAACGCATAGACTCTTCCCAAGACCCCAAGTTTCCCTTGTATACAAGCAGAGCGGAGCATGCATTTCCTGCCAAATATAATATTTTCGCGTAGTCAACATTCAATTTCCAACATTTTCTGAAGTGCATTTGTCTTGTTGCTGCACCGTATGTGAAAAATTCCACGTAATGTCAAACTTCTCTTCCAAGTAATCTGTCACCTCACTGATCTGGAGTGGAAAGCTGAGGACACGTCTGAAGCCAAATGGTCATATTCTCTGAACTGCTTTCCTTAGTGGCTTGTACAGCAACAAAACAATGCAAATGGTTGTGTTTGCCTTTGGATGGTGTTGACTACACGTAGACTGATGATGCGATGCGATGACATCTTCCTAATTCCTAGTGATTAAGTAGCTTTATTCGAGGACAAATTTTACGAAATAATTTTTTTCCTTTCAAAACATGAAAAAAAAATTATCAAAAGCGACTGAAGCAAAAAGAGGCCGCACAAAATCTGCCCCTCATAACTATTTGTTTTCAATACCATTGTCCGTGCCAGGGTAAACTAAGAAAGAGGTGCCGGAGCAAGAAAGGAAAAAATTGAAAATTGGTTTTTCAGGGAAGGAAATGGCGCAGTAATTGTCTCACATATCTGCCGTAAGCGAAGAGAGGAAGGTGGCAGTAAAAGAAGAAAGAAAGAGGTGCCGTAGTGGAGGCCTCCCCAATGATTTCTACCACCTGGGGACGTTTAACATTCACTGACATCGCACAGCACACGGGCGCCTTTGAGTTTCCCCCATCTCTGCTGCTGCTGTCATCGAAAGAGGCACAAAAAAAAAGTAATCTATAGGATATGGTTGCCCAGAAACACGCGTGACGAATTTTACTGACGTGGCTGCGTGAGGGCAATGAAAGAGCCTTTTTTGCTGTTGTGGTTTCTTTAAAAATGATACGAAAAGAAAGGAAAATAAACCGTTACTGGAGAAAAAAGCCGCGTTGCGTTCGCATCACGCAGCCACGGCTTCTTTGCTTACTGACGCCCATAAGATAGGTTTGGCGCCAGGATATTCGTAGTGAGCTGGCGCGAAGGAGGAGAGAGGAGAGCCTTCATGTCATTAAGATAAAACAAATAATAAACTGAACAAAAAGCTGCCACGAGAGCTTCACATGCTCGCTTACCCGGAAGAGCGCACAAATTATACGGCTTCCTTATTGCGAAACGCCTTTATGATCAGGTTGTGAAGACAAAGCCGCTCGGCAACTTACGATGTGGCCTGGCAGGTTTTAGCACTCGCCTTTCAGCTTTCTTGGCCAACGTCCTCAGTGCAAGCGCTTGTGGTGCGGTGGTCAAAACATGCGACTTTTGTCAGCGTGGCGCCGAACGTGCGATGTGTACCGAGGCGGCTGTAATCGGGAGAAGGCCGCGACGCGTAACGACAACGACGTGCTTCTAATCGGAAGAAGAAAGGCGGCGGAGAACGCACAGAACTTGCAAAACCGAGGCGAAAACGGGCCACGCCCCTTTGCTTCAAGTGAGCTCGTAGTGTGCGCGATGTAGCAGTCAGAGACCAAGTTATGAGGGTCTGTTGTGTTCCCGGGTGTTCTGCCCGCAGTATTGAAATGACCTGGCTATTTGGCTGTGTTCGCGACAGCGCGCGCCGAAAAAAAATGCCAGTCGCAGGTCAAACCAGACTGCGTGAACAACAGTAAACCTCAAAGTATGAGAGGTAAGGCATGCGAAACGCTTGTTTTCCAGAACAATTTCTGCTTGGGACGGAGGGATAATACACTGCTTATCTTTGCATCCTCATAATTATTTAAATTAGCAGCCATGAAACCCACCTTCTCGCATTGATTTCACGGCAAACGAAAAGATGCTTGAATGACAGTCTTTTTCCAATATGCAACTGCAGCTCGAAATAAGTGATCCTGATTGTTGGAAAAGTGACTGAAGTGGAGAGTATTCGGGTCAAAAGGTCGCACTGAAATATGCTGCGCAAGTTGTAAGAAAGCTGTTATGAAGGAACACAGCGCAAAATAAACGCTACTGAAGAGAACCAACACGCATCAGCGCACCGACTGTTCATAAGGCGCCGACTTTATCGGCAGGTTAGCTGCGAAAGATAGTCTACTCTAGAGGAACTACCTCTGATTCACTGTTCTATCTTTGGTACCACTCGGTCAAGGTAGAACACCAAATTTTCTGAATTCCTCGCGGCAGCTGCAGTTTCTTCTTCGAAACGGCGCGCCGCCGCATTGCACTCAATGCAACTGAACGGGAGAGTGAGACCTAATATGTCCCCACCGGGAGCGGTGTCTTCAGCCTGAAAGCGGCGCTGGTGATCGAGGCACCCTATTCAGGTCACTGTCGGGACGACGCGCGAACGGAAGCGGCTGCCTCTCTTACATTCGCGTCAGCGAATAGCTGCAGCGTTTTGCGTTCGGAGTTCGCCTTTGCTGCTCCCGCTTGCAGCAGCAGCAGTTTACGTCCAGGGCGTGGAATGTCGAGGACTTCGTCGACCAAACGCTGCCCGGCATACGGCCTCGACTCCCGACAAAGCTGGGTGACGGCAGCGTTCTGCGGACTGCTCCTATTCTTGGGCCTGGCGACTATACGCGTCAGTGGAGTGCTCTTGTACGGCATCGTCGAGACCTTCGGCGTCACTAGGCAAGAGGCCTCCTGGCCGGTGACGCTCAGCGGAAGCCTCCTGCTTTTGGCGAGTGAGTGGAACCGCCGTTCTGTTGTTCTGTTCCCTTTTTTGTCAACTGCGCGTTGAAACAGCGCGTCTTCTCGTATGTGAAGTGACAGAATTAGTGCGGGAAGCAGTTGATGGCCCTTAACTCGGTATTTTTGCCCTGCTCATGAGGCGTGTTTATCTGCATGTTTAGGAATTGAGAGGTTAAAAAGCGCCTGACTTGTTTTGTTTTTTGTTTTCATTACCCATGGTAATTTTGTGGTTATGCGTTCGGTTGCTGACCCGAAAGACACGGGTTTGGTCCTGGCCCCAGCGGATGCATTTCAATGGAGACGAAAAGCTGGAGGTCCGTGTACTGTGTAATGCCAATCCACGTCAAAGAACCCCAGGTGGTCGATATTATCCGGAGCCCTCCTTTGCGGCGTCCCTCATGGTCTAAGTCGCTTTGGGACGTTAAACCCCACAAAACACTAAACATTATTGCTAGCTACCTGTATACGTGTGCCCCACATGGTTGCAATTGGGTGAACGTATGTTGCCATTTGAATGAGTTTCTTTTTGCTGCAGTTTTGTGTGGTCTGTCTGGTGAAAAAAAAAAGTGTATCCATTTACAATGTAAATTTATTTTCTTCAATGTAATATTTTTGCCTTGGGGCTTGAGAGCGGTATGCAATGATTGCTGTTGTCATCTCGTCGCGCTGGCCTATCTTCCAAGCAAGCATAAATGATTGCGGAGACAGGTTTTTGTAGCTAAAGTACATTAGTGGCCAAGGTACATTGGCCACGAGCTCGCAGTTTCGCCGTCCCACCGTGGTCGCACCGCACCACGTGACTGGTCACGTGACCAGCCACGGCACCCGGTGCAGCTGCTCCGCACGACGTGACCGACCACGTGAACAACGATGTGGTCGGTGGCGGGAGCCACTGAAACCCCGCACACTCACTGAATAAAAAAAAAAAACGTTTCAAGGCTGGGAATCGAACTTAGGCCTTTGGCGTTCGCGGCGGAGACGCTACCACTCCACCACGGCGGCTCTTTTTTTTCTTTATTGCATGGAAATAGGGCCGAAAGGAAAAGTCTAAGCACGCTTACGCCACAAAACGCCAGGCTACCTTACCCCTGCTTGACCCCTCCTTCCAAAACATCACAAGTTAGGGAGGCACACACATGCAACTAGATAGGAGGGCCAGCTTGGCGGCTCTTGCGGGGCAGAATTTACTCCCCGCAGCAAAGCGTATTGTTCACAAAACAAAGATTTCGACTCCGCCACGACGGCTCAAGGTTTAATCATGAATAAAGGCGCATGTAGTGAATGCGCGCCTTTCCAATTTAAACTCTTCTGAACCAGATGTCGCCATGCTTTCGCTACGTATATCCTGGCCTATCAGAGCTAGGCCATTATCAATTTTTTTTACTTCAACACTCTAATAATGTGCAAATAAACAAATACAAATGCTGTCTTGCACCGAACTTGCGCGCATATTCCTTATAGGATTGCAGGTGTAAACTTTCCTACACGATACACCGGCATCGTTGCAAAATCCACTGCAGAGCAAAGGCACATCGCCGTGAACTACATCCATTTCTATCCTATGCAGGTCCCCGACCTCACTATTGCTGCTAATTTCTACAGTTCGTCCCTCCAAGGCTAGCAGACTACTGGTCATTGGTTGCGCGAATTACAAGGCTTTCACAAGTCCATTTGCTCTCTTTATTTTGGCTATTACGTCAGAACTACATTCTTTGCCCACGTTGATGTTTTCCCGTCTAGTGGCGTTGCCCGTACATATATTTGAGTAGCTCGCTTCGATATCCTGAGTTTATTTTCATTTTTTTCTTAACTTCATGTTTCGGTCTCGTGAGCAGGACTGAAAGGATATGTCTGTAAGATACATTTCAGGCGGACGCAAACGAGTTGTTCATAGGTTGAGAGTGCCCGTGAAATGCAGTCCAACCCTTCGTTTTCAAGGCCACGGTCTGCGGTCCCTACTCCACCCATGACAGTGTTCTCGCTCACTAACCACTGCCTCATCACCTATCGTCAACACTTGCTTCGTTGCCTGTCTATTGAACTTTTTTTTTACTTTTTATCCCTATTTTTTCTTCGCCCGCGTGACTGTTCGGGCCCTCTCTCCTACTCAGTAATACATTCCTTAAGTTACCGCAACATTATCAGAAAATTATAAGTTCCGCAGGTGCTTTCAATTACTTTTATACAATTATTCGCTATCTAACAAACAACATAGTTATTGTAAGCATTAAATGAGTAGAAGGAGAGATAATGGTGCTCTGCCTGACGCTATTTGCTGTCACCTTTTATGGGGGACTTCGGCCTTGTACGCATGCTGTCTCTGTAACTATTCTTCGCTAAAATCACGTATCCTGTATCTATATTGCAAATGTAAAATTGTCGCTTGAGTGCTGTTTTCACAAATCCAAATGGTTATGTTTTTTTTGTATTTGACGGTGGCCGGCGAGAGGGACTGACTCTGCTACCAAGAGATTTTTACCAAGTCTTCATTTTTCTCAAATGTTTTTGTTTACCGCTTCTTTCCCGGGGCCTTATCACTTTGTTTGCCACGCGAAGGGACTTATTGGCCACATACTCGCTAGATGCGGCCAAATCGCGCCGCAAACATCGTCTATATAATGTTTTTATACGGAGTGCAGCCAAGAGCGGTGATATCATTCTGATTCGGACGGTTTCCAAGTGCACTTGTGGCTGGCAGCCACCCAATATTTCTTTTTCGGTCAAGAGAACAAGTACGTCTATCCTAATGAAAATTGGACGGGTTTTAACATAATCAAATTGAGTAGATGTGCGGCAGCATGGGTTCAGCTTGTTGGCTCATGGTTGTTGCTTTGCTGGGTCGTCGGCACGTCTGGCGACGACATTAGACTCAGATTAGGCTCTGATAGAGTTTTAGCTTATCTTAT